>NC_057745.1:27941276-28009494 GCF_004010195.1 Chiloscyllium plagiosum | reverse complement strand
TTTGAGTATCTGTTCTTCTTGAATACATTGTATAGGTGGTTCTCCTCTGTTTTCCGAAGTTCATCTGTGCTGCACTGTGTGGTGGGCTCATTGGAATAGTGTTCTGATACAGCTTCGTTTGTGTGTGTTGGGATGGTTGCTGGTGTAGTTAAGTATTTGGTCAGTGTTTGTCGGTTTTCTGTATACGCAGGTTTGTAGTTCTCCGTTGTCCTTTCTTTCGACTGTGACGTCCAGGAATGCGAGTTTGTTGTCGGTTTCTTCCTCCTTGGTGAACTTTATGCCTCTGAGGGTGTTGTTGATGATGATAAATGTCTCTTCTATCTTGTTTCGTTTTGTGATGACAAATGTTTCATCTACGTAGCAGACCCAGATTTTTGGTTTGATGGTTGTTAGGGGGGGCTGTTTGTTCTAGTTCTACTACAAACCTTCACAAACCTTGCAAAAAATTCTTGCCCTATCTTCGTCCTAGTTTTGCCACATTGAAGTCTTGAAAGGAGGGTCTAACAAGGTGTTGAACAGTATAACCGATTAGTCACAAGTCCCGTGTTGGTGCTCGGTACACTCTTAGTGAACAGCCACTACTGTAGTACCTAAACAGATGCCACATTTCTAATTATGTTTTTATTAAAATACCAGTCGTGCGATAACAATGAATCTTCTCATTGTGCACATTGTAATCTTGCAAATCCTCATTTTTTCTGTACTTTGGAAGATGAGCTGATTACCACTCTAGTGAGTCAAGGTCATTTGTAAACCTACACCCTGATATATTTTTACAAAAAGAACATGAACAAACAGAATACCATTTGGGTGAATTTCGAGCCATTTCTCAGAAAATAACAAAGGTATTGCAATATCCTCGCCTGCCTCTGACAATAGGTTAAATTCAAAACTACAGACAAACAACAATCCTGAACCTAGTTGGATCTAATCTCCTGCTGAGGTGATCAGAGTAATCAGTGATTGGCTAGCTCAGCACCAGTGGAATCTCTTGCTCCTTAGTGGATGTGGGTTCCATTGGCAGCTTTTGTGTCACTGGACTGAAATGAATGGAACCGTCCCAACATTGGCTGTGTGAATGATACTTAAAGGTATTAATCAACTTCAGTCTCAACCTGATGTGGTATGTAAGAAATACAATTTGAAGGAAGACCTTTTCGCAATGTAGTCCTTACTTAGCGAGTTTTGAGAAGATTTGTAGCTCAGGTTGAGGTTTTGGATGTAGGTTTGCTCGCTGAGCTAGAAGGTTCACTTCTAGATGTTTCATCACCCTACTGGGTAACATCTTCAGTAGGCCTCAGGCGAAACTTGAGATGTTACCTAGTAGGGTGACAAAACGTCTGGAAGTGAACCTTCCAGCTTAGCGAGCAAACCTACATCCAACAGTCCTACTGTCAGCCACTTGTGTGGTTTTAATCCTTGTCAGGTTCATGTACCTTAATGAGGGCAGGGTCACTTTTTCTTTTCATTCACCTGCTGTGAACTTCACTGGCAAATCCAGTATTGATTTCCATCTTAATTGCCCATGGGAAAATGTTGGTGAACCACTTTGTTGACGTGCTGCAGACTGTGTATACGTAGGGAGTTGAAGGAGAAACATACAGGTGATTGTGCTCCTACACATCTATTACCCCATGTCGTTCAAAACTTTAATCTCAACTCCACATTTTCACTTAACTCCAAAAGCCTTTCACACCTTTGCGCTCCAAAAATCTATCCACCTTGGCCTTCAAACTATACGAACTCTGCTGTTTTTGAGGAAGAGAATTCAAAAGGCTGGCGACCCTCAGAGAGAAAAAAACTCACCTCTGTCTCAATGACCTCCTAGTTTTAGATTCTCCACAAACAAAACAAAACAAAACGACCAGGCACCCTTTCAAGCCTCCTCGGGATTTAAAAAAATGTATTCATGGGATGTTGGCTAGACTAATATTTATTGCCCGTCCCTAGTTGAGAAGATAGTGGTGAGCTGCCTTCTTGAATCACTGCAGTCCTTAAGGTGTATGATCACCCCCACCCCCCACCCAATATTTTCAATCAAGTCATCTCTTGGACTTACTATTCTTGAATTGCCTTTATCTTCTGTTTCATAACTATTCTGAATCTAACTAAATAATACCACTAAAGTATTCTTTCACTTGTGTTCTTTCTGCCTGTCCAGATTTTTTCCCCAAACAGTGTCCAGAACTGTTCCTCTTACCAGGTATTAGCTGTGGAGATTCTTCTGGATGAATTTGAAGGACCTTTTACACTCTGTACCTTTTCCACTAAATATATTCCATTAAGATTAGAGTATCTGAAATCCCATACTCTTACAACCTGCTTATTTTTGGATTTTTTTTATCAATTGGACTGCATATTTCCTCTTCCCTCTTTGGCTATTTAGGGATCTATACTCCCAGACACATGATTGCCTCTTCAAGTTCAACTCTTTTGGCTTTGTTTATTCAACTGATACTGTTCCCCCCCCCCGCCACCCCCACCCATCCAAATGGAAAAGTCAATGCGGTGGCAACCAATCATAGAAAAGTCTTTCCCATAAGTAGAGCTGTCAGAATCTCTGAGGAGCTGCTGCTCTAGTTATAGGCTGGTTCTCTCTCACACATTTACTGCTGATAGGTTCACTATGAACATTCTATGAATGTGGGAGAGAACCAGCCTGTGATTGGAGCAGTGGTAAGAAGGTATGTCAGCAAGGCTGGGCACAGCAGAGTGAGGGAAAGAGTGGAGCTGGGGAAACATAGCTGTCAAGGCAACACCCCAAACAGTGAGGTTATTGGAGGCAGTGACTTGGAGAAAATGAGGACTGCAGATGCATCTGACTGCAGATGGATCAAATAATGTCCATTCCTGATGAAGGACTTATGCCCAAAATATCAATTCTCTTGCTCCTCGGATGCTGCCTGACCTGCTGTGCTTTTCCAGCACCACATTTCGACATTTATTGGAGGCACTGGGGCTTCAGAAAGGGGTAATGGTCTGAAAAAGGGGGAAACAGTTTTAACATTTTCATAAAGGAAACTCTGCTAACTGGGAACAAGGAAAACAGGTTTTGAATTAATTGCAATTAGATGTGGAGCCTGTGGCTTAATGCTGCAAGGGTTCAGGAGGTACTATATGGGGAAAATGTAGTGGGCACTGTTGTAATGAACACTGTGCCAATTAGATAATTTAGTAAACAGCATCTTTTATAAAGATTTGTGTTTTTATGTTGTCATACCTCAGAGTGTCTTATACTGTGATTTACTTCAGGGACAGTGACTCATTGGAGACAAAAATGCAACCATTTGGTTACTATATGAGTCTGCAGAGAGATGTTTTGGGTGATGGCTTTTTGTATTTGGAGTGTGCTAGTTGTTTTACATGAAAAGCAATTGTTGCTAACTTGTGGTTGTAATCTTGGGCCAATTTGAATACTGTGATGTCAAGGGAATTTATGCTTTCCTTGTGTGTTGTGGCTTTACACATCAGGGAGCATTGATTAATTACTGAGGGCACAGAAGAATTCATCAAAATATAATGCCCTTTACATCACAAATACAGATGGTATTTTTACAATGTGACTACATCATGCAATGAAGGCATTAGAAAGAGTGACATCGGGGCCCCTCAAACCATGAATTATCCCTCCAGGAATTAAATGTCACACTTGAGAAATGCTCATGAGAAGCCCTTGAGGCTGGGGGTGGATGGGGAGAGAAATGGACTTTGTGCCCTAGATACCGATTATTTTTGAATCCCATCTCTATCCCATCTGAAAGCCCTGCAGCCAAGAATGCTGAGCTGCTAATCCTTCCCTTCTTTAAGTTAGATTAAACATTACTGCTGGTGGATTATCTGATGAATAAACAGACTGTTTTACTCAAGGATGGGAGCAAGTCTCTTGAATAATAAATTTTTACTAATGCTGGCAAGTGGGAAGTATAACTATCCAAACTGAACTTCCGCCATGTAAACGGAGAAAAGACGTTGTGGAGTAATGAGTTAGGAATTTTGGAACATGAGTCATTTGGCCTTTGGCCTAAGTAAAATCATGTCTGATCTGATTGTGGTCTGGGTTCCGTTTTCCTGTCACCCGTGTCATAGCCCTTGACTCCTTTATTAACCAAATAATGCTGGCAAGTGGGAAGTATAACTATCCAAACTGAACTTCCGCCATGTAAACGGAGAAAAGACGTTGTGGAGTAATGAGTTAGGAATTTTGGAACAAGAGTCATTTGGCCTTTGGCCTAAGTAAAATCATGTCTGATCTGATTGTGGTCTGGGTCCGGTTTTCCTGTCACCCATGTCATAGCCCTTGACTCCTTTATTAACCAAAAATCTATCTAACCCTACTTGAGTAAATTTAAAGATCCAACCTCCACTATCATCTAGGAAAAGGAATTCCTAAAGACCCTTTGAGAGGAAAGAATTTCTCCTCATTTCTATCACCTTTTCCTTCAACTCTGTCTTCTAGTTTTAGTTTTCCCTAAAAGAGCAAACATTCTTCCAGTGTCCAACTCATCCCGTTCCATCAAAGTCTTGTGTATTTCAATCGGATCACCTTTCATTTTTCTAAATGTCGGTGGATATTTGTCATAACTGTTCAACTTTTCCCTGTAAGACAAGATGCTAAAGGAAAGATGTTATGAAATTTGAAAGTGTGCAGATGAAGATTTACAAGAATGTTGCCAGTGTTGGAGGGTTTGAGCTATGGGGGAAAGACGAATAGGCTGGGGCTGCTTTCCCTGAAGCATCGGAGGCTGAGAGGTGGCCCTACAGTGATTTATGAAATCATGAGGGACATTGATTAGTTGAATAGTTAAGATCTTTTCCCAGGGTAGCCGAGTCCAATACTAGAGGGTATAGGTTTAAGGTGAAAGGTGCAAGATATAAAAAGAATCTAAGGGGCAACTTTTTCACACAGTGGGTGGTATGTGTATGGAACAAACTGCCAGAGGAAGTGATGAAGGTGGTACAATTGCAACATTTAAAAGGCATCTTGATGGTTACGTGAATAGGGAAGGTCTAGAGGGATATGGGCCCGTTGCTGGCAAAAGGGATGAGATTAGTTTAGGATATCTAGTTGGCATGGATGAGTTGGACTGAAGGGTCTGTTTCCATGCTGTACATCTCTTTGACTTTGAGCCCTTCATCTTAGGAATGAGTCAAGTGAACTGCTTCTAAAATAACCTTTTTTTTCAAAGAGAGAGAAACAGCGTACAGTAGACACTTCATGCTGTATTCAAATGTTTCTACTTTGACATGCCATTCCCTTTTCAATAAATTACAACATTCCATTTGCCTTCCTAATCACTTGCTGTACCTACATAATAACTTTGTGATTTGTGGGTATCCCTTTATACTATTGAGTTTTGCAATCTCTTTCCATTTATATGGTATATTGCTTTTCTGTTCTTCCTGTTAAAGTGAACATGTTCAAGTTTACTCATGTTAGACTCCATGTGTCACTTCCACTCTCTCAACCTGTTTGTACAACTTTGCAGACTCCCTACCTCCTATTGACAACTTAATTTCCTAACTATCCTGATGTCATTGGAATATGTAGGTACTGTAAGTTTTGATGCCTTCCTCCAAATTGATCCCTGTGGCATTCCGCTAGCTGTGGCTTGAGAATCCAAAAAAAAAATCCATTTATGTCTAATCTGTGCTTCCTATTTGTTATTCAAGGCTTTATCCAAGCAAATATGTTACCCTCCTCACAATGTGTTCTTGTGCAACAGCTTTTTGATGCAGCAACCTATCAAATATCTTTTTGGAATTGAAGTATATCACGTCTATTAGCTCTTTTCTATCCACCAAACTTTGTCAAATAATTTGTTACTTTGCCAAATAACTCTAATGAATTGTTTAAACAATATTTCCCTTTCACAAAATATTGTTTGCCCTCCCTGATCACGTTGTGATTTTCTAAGTATCCTGCCATATTAATGGATTCTACCACCTTCAGATGTTAGGCTAACTGATCTATAGTTTTGGTTTTTTTTTGTTTCTTTCCTTTCTTGAACAAAGGTGTTACATTAGTTGTTTTCTAATCCTCTGGGTCCCTTCCAGAATCTGAGAAATTCTCAGAAGATTTTAATGAATTCATCTACTATCTGCAGTGTGACTCTTTTTTTGAAGAGCCCTGACACCCTTTTGCCTACTGTCTCTTCCATGGTGATAGTAACTGTTCTTACCTCAGTCTCACCCCTTGATTTTCAGTCCCTTTGGGAGGTTCTCCAAGACTCTCATTGAAGATGGGCACAAACTTTTCAAAGCCTGTTCGGAGCCTCAATCATTTGTTTTTTGTTTACCATTATTAATTCCCCAGAGCCACCCTCTAGAGGGCACTAGCTTTAGCTACTCTTTTACTATTCACATACATGTAAAAAGTCTTACTATCTGTTTTTGTACTACTAGCTAGCTCATACATTGCCATCCTGTAAATTCATTCATATCCTGCTTTCTGCTTTTGCTTTTTAAAGAAGAAATAATTCTTTGTTCCGTAAAATCCATCCAATCCTCTGACATACTACTAATCTTTGCAGATGTGTACGATGTTTTCTTAAAAAGTTAAGGATAGAGTTATAGAGTCATAGAGATTTACAGCATGGAAACAGACCCTTCGATCCAACCCGTCCATGCCGACCAGATATCCCAACCCAATCTAGTCCCACCGCCAGCACCCGGCCCATATCCCTCCCAGCCCTCCTTATTCATATACCCATCCAAATGCCTCTTAAATGTTGCAGTTGTACCAGCCTCCACCACTTCCTCTGGCAGCTCGTTCCATACATGTACCACCCTCTGTGAAAAAGCTGCCCTGGACGTCTCTTTTATATCTTTCTCCTCTCACCCTAAACCTATGCCCTCTAGTTCTGGACTCCCCGACCCCAGGGAAAAGACTTTGTCTATTTACCCTATCCATGCCCCTCATAATTTTGTAAACCTCTATAAGGTTGCTGTGGTTCTGTTCGCCGAGCTGGAAGTTTTTGTTGCAAACGTTTCGTCCCTGTCTAGGTGACATCCTCAGTGCTTGGGAGCATCCTGTGAAGTGTACTTATAACAGCACACAAACCAACAGCCACCCTCAGACAACAACTCACCAGAACGAAGGACCCGATACCCAGTATGAGCAAAACTAATGTAGTGTACAAAATCCCATGCAAGGACTGCACAAAACACTATATAGGACAAACAGGAAGACAGCTAACGATCCGCATCCACGAACATCAACTAGCCACGAAACGACACAACCAGCTATCCCTAGACAGGGGACAAAACGTTTGCAACAAAAACTTCCAGCTCGGTGAACAGAACCACAGCAATGAGCACCCGAGCTACAAATCTTCTCACAAACTTTGAACCTCTATAAGGTCACCCCTCAGTCTCTGACGCTCCAGGGAAAACAGCCCCAGCCTGTTCAGACTCTCCCTATAGCTCAAATCTTCCAACCCTGGCAACATCCTTGTAAATCTTTTCTGAACCCTTTCAAGTTTCACAACATCTTTCCGAGTGTTAAATTTATTTAGTCCCAGATGTAATATCCTCCTTCCTTCCTTCCTTCCTTTCTCACTGGGATGTACCTTTGCTGTTATTAAATATTTCCTTAACAGTGTCACTACAAATCTACTGTCTTACCTCTTAGCCTAGTTTTCCCATTCACCTTAGCTGGCTGTGTTTTCATACATTCAACATTACCCTTACTCACCAGTCATGGACCACACTTCTCCCTTTCTGAAGGGAAATGAACATGAAATTTTATCGTGGTGTGATCACTGTCACCTAGGCTCCTTTACCATGTGGCGATTAAATAATCCTGTCTCGTTGCAAATTACCAGGTCTGGGCTGGATTGCTCCCTGGTTGAGTTGACAGTTTGAAGAAATTATCTCAAAAAAGACTCTTGATTTTCAGGTTACCTTTGCAGGATAACTCTTCCAAGCTGCATAAAGATGAAAGTCCTCAGTGATTATTGTGTTGCCTTTCTTACATGTCCCATTTATTTCTCCCCGTGTGCTCTGTACAACAGTGTAATGGTCTATTAACTACTCCCACACGTGACCTCTTAGTTTATGGAAATACTGATTGTACAACTTGATCTTTAAATCTTATTACTCTACTAATAGCATCCTTAAGTAAAAGAGCTATCCTGCCAAGTGTTTCTTGTTTTCTGACATTCCAACATGTCAAATAACCTTCAATATTCAGGTCCCAGCCTTGGACACTTGTGACTCATGTCTCTGTAATGCCTATCAGGATATATAAATTTATCTATGTGTGATAACAAATCATTCCTTTTGTTACAAATGCTACATACATTCAGCTACAGGGTCTTAAACTCTGTTACTTTTTACAATTTTTATAATTTCTGGCCTTATCTGTGATTGTGCTCTTACATGCGTGGTTCTGTCCCTTCCTGTCTCGTTCTAGTAAATTCAGTTTCTGAATTTTTGCCCTGCTGTGTTTGGGAGGCTTGATGACACAGTGGTTAGCACCACTGCCTCACAGCATCTCGGCCAACTGTCTGAGTGGAGTATGTACATTCTCCCCGTGTCTGCGTGGGTTTCCTCCAGGTGCTCCGGTTTCCTCCCACAATCCAAGGATGTGTAGGTTAGGTGGATCTGCCATGCTGTATTGCCCCCTAACCAGGATGTGCAGGCTAGGTGAAAGTCTTCATCTTGTCATATTTAATCTTGAACAGTTTTAAAAATGATTGACAGGGACCTATTGTAAGCTGCACCCAGCACTCCTAATCTTGGATGATTCCATTGAGGGAGTAGGTATCTCATACCAACCTGCAATATTTGTGGAGCCTGGCTAGCTTCTCAAGGACATGTTGATTCAGGAAACTTCACAAGGCTGTTTAAAAGGCCTTACTTAGGCCCCTCCATGCCCACTGATCCAGTATGAACTATGTACAGAACCAGAGAGTCCAAAACTAACAGAGTTTTGAAATGGCAATGAAAGAAATTACCCATTCAGAAACTCATTACCAATTAAAAATTACTGCTCTTACAGCTCTACAACAGAGTCAACCAAGCACTACCTTTCACAGTTCTAAAATAGAAGTTTTATCCCTCATCATACCTCTTAATCTTATGCAATAAATAATAAACAATGCACGCAATGAAAATAAAGATGAGGAAAGAAATAACGTATCCTGACCTAAAATATGTCAATCAATCAAAGCTAACACTCCAGTTCTTCATGTATAAACAAATCACTGCTAAACCAATCCATTAGAGGGCCTTGGAGCTCAGCCAAGAATTCATAATGAGGCCATCTGGAGAAACATGTTTGGCTGTCTATTTCTGTTGATATAAATTCCAAGTTTGTTATTGAAAATACAGCTTAAAGTATTTGTTCAATATCTGTGCGATTTCTTAATTCCCATAATAGTTTCTACAGCGGGTGTCTAAGGGATCAATCACGACTTTAACTATTTTATTATTTATGTATAAAAACTCTTACAACATATATTTTATATTCCTAGTCATTCCTATATGTTTTACTTTTTCCCTTTTTAATGCCTTATTAAAATTTTCTCTTTTTTCCATAAGATTCTCAATCCTCACTTTTTTATTATTTTTATTCACAGAATTCTAAGTCTTTTAATCTAGTATTATCCTGAAGAAGGGCTTATGCCCGAAACGTTGATTCTCCTGTTCCTTGGATGCTGCCTGACCTGCTGTGCTTCACCAGCAACACATTTTCAGCTATTATCCTTAATGGTCTTACTAAACCATGATGGATCTTTCTTACTGAGTTTTTGTTGTGGGATGCTTTTTTTTAACATTTCAAATTGTTTCTTTAAATGTGTCCCATTGTTTACTTGGGGCCATGCCTTTTCATACTATTTTAACCAATCAAGCTTAGCCTGTTTTCCCCTCATGCCTCTGAAAATGACTTTGTTTAAATTTAAGGGTTTGGTTTGTATTTGGGCTATGTCCCTTTCGAACTGAACATGACATTTACTTGTATTATGATAACTAGTACCAAGGGGATTTTTTTATTTTGAGGTTACTAATTAAGGCTGCCTTATTACAGAACACTAGATCTGAAATAGCTTTATCCCTTGTCAGTTCCACAATACATTGTTCCGGGAAACTGTCACAACAATATCCTGCAAACTCCTCTTCTGGAACATGCTTGCCAATTTGATTTGTCCAGTCTTCATGAAGACTAAAATTTCTTACAATTGTTATGTTACCTTTATTACATGTTTCAGTAAATTGTTGTTTAACATTTTGTTCAAAAGTACAAAGTAAGGGGTCCAGAATTGTTTCCCACAAATGTTTCTAATGTTTTATCTTCCTAATCAGGACCTATACTGACATGATCTTCTGAACTAAGATCATTTCTTACTCATACCCTTACGTCATCATGTACTATCATGACTCCCCGTGTTCTCTTGCCATTCTCTCTGTCTTTTCAAAATATTTATATCCTGGAGTATTTATTTCCTAACCTTATAACCTCATAACAATGATTCTGTAATGACGATTAGATCTAAAGTTAGATAGCTAGTTGTGCCACTCGTTCATCTACCTTCTTGTGAATAGTTCATTCATTCAAATAAAGAGCTTTTCAATTTCATTTTTTATTACTATTCCCTGCATTGATCTTACTTTGTGTACAGCATTTTTTATTTGCACCATACATCGCTAAACTCTCACAGTAGAATGTTATTTATAGAATCATAGAGATATACAGCATGGAAACAGACCCTTCAGTCCGCCCAAGTCCATGCCGACCAGATATCCTAAATTAATCCAGTCCCATTTGCCAGTATTTGGCCCATATCCCTCTAAATCTTTCCTATTCATGTACCTATCCAGGTGCATTTTAAAAGTTGTAATTGTACCAGCCTCCACGGATAATTCTGCACATGCACCACCCTCTGTGTGGAAAACGTTGCCCTTGGGTCTCTTTTAAATCTCTTCCGCCCCCCTCCCCCCCAAAAAAAATCTTTGCCCTCTAGTTTTGGACTCCCAGAAGACCTTGATTAGTCACCCTATCCAAGATTGTAATGGTTTTATAAACCTCTGTAATAGTCATACAGTACGGATACAGACCCTTTGGTTGAAACTGGTCCATGCTGACCAAAATGCCCATCAGTGCTAACCCCATTTCCCTGCACTTAGCCCATATCCTAATCCTTACCTGTCCATGTATATATCCAAATGCCTTTTAAATGTTGTTAATGTACCCACCTCAACCACTTCCACCGGCAGCTCATTCCATATCTGCACCACCCTCTGTGTAAAAATGTTGCCTCTGAGGTTCCCTTTTATTCTTTCCCCTCTAACTTTAAACTGATGCCCATTGGTCCTTGGTTCCCCAACCCTCAGATAAGGACTGCGGTCACCCTTCTGCCTCTGATCCTCCATGGAAAACAACCCCAGCCTATTCGGCCTCTCGCTATAGCTCAAACCTTCCAACCCCAGCAACAGCCCTTGTAAATCTTTTCTGAACCCTTTTAAGTTTCACAGCATTTCTCAGGTTAGGTCTGTTGTTTTTTAAGTGCACCACAACAAATGGATTCTTCTTTTTCGACTTCCAAGTTCATTCCCAGCTGTGAGGAAATGTGCTTGACCCTGGTGTTAGGCAGACATTAGAGTCATCAGAAGTCTCAGAAATGGCCACGCTAAGCTGTCTGTTCCCAGCCTCTCCTCTCCCCAGTCACTACCATGTTACTTTGATTCCCCCTCATTTGAATGGCATCCTGAATCAGAGCATCTTAGCTCATTCACCCAGCGGTCTTGTCTCCTCATCTATATAAGCTGCAAATACATTGTTGCTAATGGTTAAAATCCAGGGCTGAGGCTCTTCCATCACTGTCTGCTAGAATACTGTATTTAAAGAGAGATGACAGCATGGTGGTATTGTCACTGAACTGTTAATCCAGAAGCCAAGATAATGTTCTGGAGAACCAGGTTCAAATACTGCCATGGCAGATGGTGGGATTTGAATTCAACAAAAATCTGGAATTAAGAGTCTAATGATGACCATGCATCCATTGCTGAATGTCAGGAAAAGTTCACTGATGTCCATTAGAGAGGGAAACTGCCTTCCATACCTGGTTTGGCTACATGCGACTCCAGACAAATAACAATGTGATTGACTGTTCACTGCCCTCTGGACAATTCTGGGGTGAGCAATAAATTCAACACCTTCAGCAACCCTAATCAGCTACAGCTTCCTCCCCAAAATAAATGAAAAGCTTTCCAGACTTGCAATCCCTGTCCTGTCCCTTTTCCAAATTTGCGTGAGCTGTCTCTCATTATTGAGTATTTTCAAGGTGTTCAATTATCCAGAATTATCCTTATTCTTAATCATAGACTTTAGCAATTTCCTGACATCAAGTGTTGAGCTAACTGGTTTATAATTCCTTGCTTTTTCTCCCTTACCTTCCTTGACCAACAGATAGAAGCATTTTCCCAATCTAGTAGAGCAGTTGTGAATTGAAGAGAACTTTAAAGATACCCTAACTATAATCTTCCAGCGTATCTACATTTATACACGAACATTGCCAACATTGCTCAGTTAGGTCTGTTTACCACATTACTTTGAATCAGTAACTGTATTTTTGTTGCTCTTGGCATTCCATTCCAAAGCTCTTTAGGGGCATCTGTAAGCTTTGCTATAGGACTAACTGGAGCAAGTCTCGCAACACCTAAGGCCATGTTACATCAATATGGCACCCAGCAAGACAAAATTCCTCAGATGGGTCCTTCCAGTTTGGATATGGGCCAAATACTGGCTCAGGGATTAATTATTCTCAAATTTTGAAAATGGAATCAAGCTAAGAAGTTGCTGGTCATCTGACATTGAGCCATATGCTAATCAGATGCCAAAGAGAAGGAATATCGAGTTTTGAGAAGATTTGTAGCTCAGGTTGAGGTTCTGGATGTAGGTTTGCTCGCTGAGTTGGAAGATTTGTTTTCAGACGTTTTGTCATCTTCATTCACAGGCTCACTGAAGACATTACCTAGTATGGTGATGAAACGTCTGAAAACGAACCTTCCAGCTCAGTGAGCAAAACTACATTCAGAGAAGGAATATGTTGGAATGAAGTATGGTGGCCATCATTTTAATACGCTGACAAATTGATTTAGGACAGTTTGGGGGAGCTACAATGTTAAAGTTTCCAAAGAATTGAGAGCTGTAGCATACCTTCCAGCAGGTTTTCCTGCTCGTTCTCCTGTGTTGTCGGTGAAGTGTAATGTCACAATGCTACAGATATTCCCTGGTACATGAATTAGTGCTCCACTCACATTGAGGAGAAAAGATACAACAGGAGAAAATTGCCACAACGCAGGGCAACATACACAGCTCACCACAAGCTCCTACCATTATGCAGTGCTTTGGGCCTATCACCAAAGAATTGTGTACTAGAGAATGATAGATGCCTTTGAGTATCTGTGCTTAGTCCATCTGTCTCGTCTCATTTAAAGTCCACTCAAGTGCCATACCAGTTTTCTTAGTGCTTTATCTTCGCTTCTTTCTTCCCTCAAACTCTGTCACAAGACCTCTCCTTTCCTCCCTTACTTTTACCTTCCATATCAGCTCCACAAACCATATTCATGTCTGTCTGCTTGAGTTTACCAGCTCACTGTTGCTAAGTCTTAGTTAGGGCTAAGGTCATCCCTGATCACTTGCCCAATATTCTGCTGAAACTTGCTTCCTTTGTGTCAGCTCTCAAATGCTCCCTGTTTACTACAAAGCACATTCTCAAATTGCCAACCATCAAGTCCTTAGTTTTTTGTGTACTATGACATGTCTGCAACTACCAATCTGGACAATCACACCCTCCTCTCCACCTTGATTCCCATTTAAAAGCTTGTTCCCTTTAGTCCTGGCTGTTCCTCCAGTGTGCTATTTGACTCCACTGTCTTAAATCCAAGAGCTGCAGAAGTGTACGGATGTGCCTATGATGGCTTAGCCATTCACTGTCAGGTTTAACTGAACCATGTAAAAGATAATCTGCCCTGCTCTGTCAGTGAAAACTGCTTTCTATTTCAGGATGAATTCAAATTCAAAGAACACTTAGCTTTTGTCCCTTCTGCAAGTTGTCTTCTTAAGCCTTGTCACTGTCTCATCCACCCTCTGTTTCATGAATTCAATGATGCCAAAGTTACATTTATCCACCAATCAGCTGCCTCTGCCACTTCCCTCACTTCCCCAACCCACTTTGTCACATTTCTTCAGGACACTTTGCAAGAACTAACAACATGAAGAGAAAACTCCTTATACTGTGTGAAGTGTATTTTGGTGAATTGCCCTGATGAGTGCAAAATGGAATGTTGCAACAAAATACATATTTTAAAAAAAATTTGATCTTGCAGCTGATTGATAAAACCATCAAATATTGAACTGACACCATTGGGTGAGGGTGAGCATAGAGAGTCAGTCATTCCAGCCAGTTTTATAATCAAGTAAATCCACAAATCATATTTTGTGCTTGTTCCAGGTAGTGGTCACAAACCGACCCAAACTATTACCCCAAAATTACTCAAGACTGATGTAAATGTGCAGAGCATCCTGACATCCTAGCTGCAAAATTCTGGATGCAATCTGAAGGAGTTTTGTATTGTTTATACAGTACCATCCAAAAATGATTCAATGATTAATAAGATAATATTTTGGCAGGTACAGCTTAATTGTATTGTGTTTTATTATCTACTTTGAATTCCTTATTGATGTGTTTTACTACCTACTGTAGGGACAGTCATTTGGTTTAATATTAGATATTTGATTGTAGGAGCTATATATGTCTATAAAGCTCAGTAAACTTGATGTTTTATGTATGGCTCATTTATCATTAAGGGCTAAAATGGGCTGATTGTTTTCAGATTTCCACAGTATTTTGCTTTTACTGGTCTGATTGTATGTTGTTCCCAGCTAAAAAAAATACAGAAGTACAATATTAAAACCATATAGTGCATGAATTTCTGAAGATTCTTTTTGCAAATGATATGGAAAAAGCTGAGAATATACAGGATGTTATGATCCCAGCAGCTGGTAATACTGGACCAATCAGGTTTCAGTGTGAAACAAATTTGTCTACCTGGGTGGTCAGTGACTGAGCATGTTCACATGAGGCTGTCAGTGTTCTTTTAACAGAAGAATGTAAGCGTATTACACAGAATAAAAATAACACAACACAAAGTTATATAAGACCGTTTAGATCAATTGGGTCAATGGGTTTAGGAGGGGCAGGTGGAGATTGATTTGAATAAATGCGAAGTATTGAATTTTGGTAATACAAACAAGGACAGAACTTATGTAATTAATGGGGTGCAGATAAGTAATTCTTTGAAGTTTACATCACAGTTCGACAGGTAAGGTCGTTAAGAATGCATTTAGCATGCTTGCCTTCATTTCTCAGACTTTTGAGGATAGAGTTGGGCCCTTTTGCTGAGGTTATACAGGACGTTGGTGAGGCCTGTTCTGGAGTATAGTAAACAGTTCTGGTCACCCTGTTAAAGGAAGGAAATAATTAAACTGGAGAGGGTCCAGAAAAGATTTACCAGGACATTGTCAGGAATTAAGACTTTGAGATATAAAAAGAGACTGGAAAGGCTGAGACTTCTTTTGCTGGAATATGGGAAGTTGTAGGGTGACCTTATTGAGGTTTATGAAATCATGAGGAGCGCAGATAAGCTGAATGAAAAGGTCTTATCCATAATCTGGAGGAGCTCAAAGCTATGGGATACATTTTTGAGGTGAGAGGAGAGAGATGTTTAAAAAAAGTTATGAGGGGCAAATTTTTTATAGAGTGTGTGGAATGAACTACCAGAGAAAGAGATGGATGCAGGTACAGTTACATTTAAAAGACATTGAGCTAAGTTCATGAATTGGAAAGGCTTGGAGGAATGTGATCCAAATGCAGGCAAGTGGGACTAGTATAATTTGGGAACGTGGTCAGCGTGCACTGGTTGGACCAAAGGCTCTGTTCCCATGCTGTATGATGCTGGCACTCTATCATCATAACCAGTTAAAAGAAATGTTCAATCCCTTTCCCAGCAATATCTTTTACAGGCACTCAACCCCAGTAATCTATCATTCCTGATGGGAGACAGTAATGGAATGAGTTACACCTGGTCACTTTTTTTTTTAATCTAATGTCTCATCGGGTGGAACATTGGTCTAAATCCCTCCCTGATGTCATAGTATTCTCTTCAACAGAGAGTAAAATTTGGTAGAGTATAAAACTAGCATTTCTTTCCCACCCTGTGGGCTCTCTCGACTGATTTCTGGAATGAGAGCTCCTACAATGTGGTTGTCAGTATCCATTGGAGTTTAGAAGAATGACAGGTGATCTCTTTGAAACATAAAATATCCTGAGCGGACTTCACAGGGAGAATGCTGTCAGGATGTTTCCCGTAGGGGCATGGTTTCAAAATAATGGATCTCCCTTTTAAAATGAAGGATGAGATTAACTTTTCTTTTCTCTCTGAGCATCATAAGTTTGTGGCACTCGGCACCCAAGGGAGGCTGGGTCATTTAGAATTCTTAAGGCGGAGTTGGATAGTTTGTTGGCTAACCAGGGAGCCTCGGGGTAACAGGAGATTGGAAAGTGGTGTTGAGGCGACAGTCAGATCAATATAATCTTATTGTACCAGAATAGTGGGCGGCACGGTGGCACAGTGGTTAGCACTGCTGCCTCACAGCGCCAGAGACCCGGATTCAATTCCCACCTCAGGCGACTGTGTAGAGTTTGCAGCTTTGTTTGTGGTTGTTGGGATGGTTGCTGTTGTAGTTGAGTACTTGGTCTGTGTGGGGGGCCTTCCTGTGTACACTGGTCTGGAGTTCACCATTGACCTTGTGTTCAACCATTACGTCCAGGAAGAGAAGTTGGTTGTTGTTCTCTTCCTTGGTGAATTTTATGCTGGTGAAGATGTTGTTCATGAGTTGATGGGCTTCTTCCAGTTGACCACATTTGGTAAAGACAAAGGTGTCATCCACATAGCGGATCCAAAGTTTAGATTGGATAGTGAGAAGTGCTGTCCGTTCTAATCTTTGCATTACAACATCTACTATTGGGGGGCAACTTTTTCATGCAGAGGCTGGTGCATGTAAAAAGCAAGGAAGTGGTGGAGGCTGGTACAATTCCAACATTATAAAAGGCATTCGGTTAGCTATACAAATAGGAAGACTTTAGAGGGATATGGCCCAAATGCTGGCAAATGGGGCTAGATCAGTTTAGATAGCTGAGAATCAAAGTTTCGGGCAAAAGCCCTTCATTAGGAATCTTCAGATGAAGGGCTTTTGCCCAAAATGTTGATTCTCCTGCTCCTCAGATGCTGCCTGACCAGCTGTGCTTTTCCAGCAGCACACTCTCGACTCTGATCTCCAGCATCTGCAGTCCTTACTTTCGCCTAGTTTAGGATATCTGTTCAGCGTAGATGAGTTGGACCAATGGGTTTGTTTTGAGCTGTGCAACTCTATGACTCTATAACTATTCCCATCCTGCATGCTTCTGCAACTTCTGTTCAATTATACAACAGCGAGATTCACAACTCATTCCATCAAACCTCTAGATGATGGAGACAATATTAAGAACACCAAAAGACATTTTTCAGAAGGACTTTGGTCTACTACTAATAATTCGGTTTTTGTCCTAAGAAGAATTTATTCAATATTTTAACTAAACCAGAATAACTTTCATATAAAGAGCATTCTGAACATGTCAAAATTTCTCCAACCAAGCCACTTTAGGAGATATTTAGATAGATAGTCATAGGTTTCAAGGAGCATTTCAAAGGAGCGATCAAGCTCTGTGTGTGGGCTAAATGAGCTCCTGATGGGACTTCTCCCTCTCACCAGGGGGAAATCCCACCTTTAGGAGCTGATTGGCAGTGTCGAACTGTTGGAGCTGTGAGCCAGAGTTCTGTATTGGATGCTTCTGGATCTAAATGCAAAGGCTGCATGGATTCTGGAGGAATGCAAGTCTGGGGCTTTGGACAGGTGTTCCTCAACAGCTTCAGGAAGAGGAGAAAGATGTGGATTTTATACAATAGCAGTGTTAGAAGGAAGGGGGATGCTTTCTTTTTGAGGTGTGTTCCTGATGGGCAAAAGGTGCATTACAATGTCAGTAAACCCCACTTCCTTCCTGTCCTTTTAAACACTTTTTGGTAAGAAAATAACCTTCCTGCTCCTGGCTGTCTGTCTGTAACAACCATTTTACGACAGGAGCAGTATAATATTGGGGTCTTGAACTTTTAGTAAGCTTACTGGAACCTTCCTTCTTTATTTCCATATGGTGGACAGCTGCTGATTTCTGTGCCCCATCCCCCCCCTCCATCTGTCCAATGTCGATGAGTTTTGGTGATGGTGGGAAGGTGCTGGGCCAGATGCGGCACGGTGGCTCAGTGGTTAGCACTGCTGCCTCACAGCGCCAGGGACCCGGGTTCAATTCCAGCCTCTGGCGACTGTCTGTGTGAAATTTGCACATTCTCTCCGTGCCGGCGTGGGTTTCCTCTGGGTGCTCCGGTTTCCTCCCACAGTCCAAAGATATGCAGGTTAAGTGGACATGCTAAATTTTCCATCGTGTTCAGGGATATGTAAGCTAGGTTCATTAATTGGGGAATGGGTCTGGGTGGGTTACTCTTCGGAGAATCGGTGTGGACTTGGGCCAAATGACCTGTTTCCCCACGGTAGGGATTCTATGCTATATGTGCCCCTGAGCAATGGTCCCTTTAATTTTCCTTAAGGTCTGTGTGAGGCAGCACCAGAAGCTAATGTGTTGGTACACTAGCATGGGCGGAACCTCACAGTGTAGAGAGGGCACTGCACCTGAGGGCGAAGGAGAGAAAATCAACCAAGCATCCTGTACCCTGCTGATGCCAAGCTGGATGTAAAGTGGGTGGCTGTCCGATGAAAGCAAGTTTGCATTTGGGTGTCGTCTTATTCTTTACTGGCTGCCACATGAAAATAGCATAGTGACAGCGATTGAAACAGTACAGGATTTATTCACTAGCCTTTAATTCCAATAATTTGTAGACAGCTGTAAAAGAAATATTTGCACGATAAGCTGTTTCTTTAGAGCCAATTAACACCCAGGTTCAGTGTGTTGGGCAGGGATGTGTGGGGAAGTATTTGAGTGTGACAACCCCAGCCACATTTGACTGAGGCATGTAATATCCAGCCCATGCCAGATTTCAGAATTTGCATTGCTACAAACTGCAAATCTAATGCTAAGAACATTTGAATGAACCAGTAATTTCTATTAAATGACTTTGACCAGGTTCGATTCGAGCCTTAGGCACCTGTCTGTGTGGAGTTTGCACATTCTCCCCGTGTCTGCGTGGGTTTCTCCGGGTGCTCCGGTTTCCTCCCACTGTCCAAAGATGTGCAGGGTCAGGTGATTGGCCATGCTAAATTGTCCATACTGTTAGGTGCATTAGTCAGAGGGGCGTGGTTACTATTCTGAGGGTCGGTGTGGACTTGTTGAGCTGAAGGGCCTGTTTCCACACTGTAGGGAATCTAATCTGAAAAAGGAGTCCTACAGTGCTTTCAACTTGATGTCACGTTCCATCTAATCTGAAATTGGACACAGCAGATCAATAAGTGATTTTAATAATGAAAACATGGGTGTGACAATTAATAACCTGATTTGGATGTGTGTGAGAGCAGGGTAGATATTATTCAGTTTTCCAAAATGTTTGAATGAGATTTGTTGGATAAAAATCGGAATTAGTGTGCAGTCTGTGGAACTTGTTCCAAATTCAGTGAGGTGATGGTTAATCTGTGAAGAACTCCACATGCACCTTAATACATTTGGATAACAAACACTTCAGAGTTGAAATGAAGCATTGAGAGGTTGCTATTTGCTGAAGTGAATTCCAAAACAACATAGTAAACAGTGAACAGAGACCCAAAGAGAGAGAAACAATCCTGTATATACAGCATTATTCGGACTAATCAAAAATTAATCGTAGGTAGAGTACAGGGTGTTGAACACTCCGGTGAATTTCCTTCCACCTTCTCCTGTTCTATCAGCATAACCGTAGAAAATTTTGTGATTGGAGTTTGTGATGTGCAAGAGGACTCAATGAATTTCACCCCAGGATACTGTTTTAAAATTGTTAAAGTTAGTTGAGATTAAAGGTTGACAAGTATCCGTCTTCATAAAGTTAGGTCACATGGGATTCAGGGTGAGCTTGCCAATTGGATACGTAATTGGCTTAACAGCAGGAGACCGAGGGTAATGGTGGAGGCCTGCTTTTCGGACTGGAAGCCTGTGACCAGTGGTGTTCCACAGGGATCGGTTCTGGGTCCTCTTCTGTTTGTCATTTATGTAAATGACTTGGATGAGAATATAGAAGGCATGGTCAGTAAGTTTGCAGATGACACCAAAACTGGTGGCATAATGGACAGTGAAGAAGGTTTTCTAGGCTTACAAGGGGATCTTGATCAAATGGTCAATGGGCTGAAAAGTGACAGATGGTGTTCAATCTGGATAAATGTGAAGTATTGCATTTTGGTACAACAAACAAGGGTTTGGCTTATACAATTAATGGAGGGGCCTTGGGTAGTGTTATAAAACCTAGAGACGCAGGTACATAATACTTTGAAGTTTGCGTCACAAAGAGAGAAGGTAGTTAAAAAGTTATTTGGCACACTTGCCTTCATTGCTCAGTCCTTTGCGTATAGGGGTTGGGACGTCATGTTGAGGTTGTAGAGGACATTGGTGAGGCCCCTTCTGGAATACTTTGTCCAGTTCTGGTCGCTCTGTTATAGGAAGGATACTATTAAGCTGGAGCGAGTTTAGAAGAAATTTACCAGGATGTTGCAGGGTATGGAAAGTTTGAGTTACAAAGAAAGTCTGGCTAGGCTGGGACTTTTTCACTGGATCCTAGGAGGTAGGGAGGAGACTGATAGAAATGTATCAAATTATAAGGGGTATAGATAATGTTAATGGTAGGTGTCTTTTCCCTCGGATGGGGGATTTCAAAAACAGAGGGCATATTTTTAACATAAGAGGAGAGAGATTTTTTAAAAAAGACATGAGGGTCCTTTTTTTTACACAGAGGATAGTTCCCATGTGGAATGGGCTTCCTGAGGAAGTGGCAGAATTACAATGTTTCAAAGACATTTGGATAGGTACATGAATAGGGAGTGTTTGGAAGGATATGGGCTTGCAACAGGCAGGTGAGACGAGTTTAGTTTGGGATTATGTTCAGCATGGGCTGGTTGGACCGAAAGGGCTGTTTCTGTGTTTTGTGACTCTATGACAGAAATTAAAGAAATATTCTCGGACATGCCAGTTTTCTGCATTCTCAGAGGTATTCTTTTGAATTTATGCAGAGGGAAAAGGAGTATTCACCATTGTCACAGTGCAGCACAGAATTAGACAACAGCATTCATTTGTCTCATTTCATACACTGTCCTTTATTTCACCTTGAAGTTAACTGAAAATCATAAGCAGAAATTGACAGCTTAAAATGGTAAACTTAATTGTTAAATGTTTATAATAAATTTTTTATGGTTCATATTCGCACATTTTACTATATTCTGCAAAGTTAATGGTTGTCACTTTCGTATATCCATTGTGCTGCTCGCCATGTTGTATGTGGTCCCTATACTATTGCTCAGTCCTGTTACTATTGAGTGACAGCAGCAGTGGGAGGAGGGGGAGAGTGGGAGAGAGTTTATGGGGAGCTGCTGAGTGGTGGGATATGGCTAGTTCCTCATGTTAGTGGTAGTCACAGGTTGACCAACTATTCCAGTGTCGAACTGAGGTCAGTTCTTCTCCTCTGGTGTTTCGGTGGCTTCTGAAACAGTGGCAGAGTGATTGATCCCTCTGTCCTCGCGAATTAATTTGAATGGTCCCTCTATCCTCAGAAGTTGAGATGGTCTTTGAGAGTTGGGACAGTCTCCTGAATGTGACGGCAGCTGGAATATCGACAGTGATGAGATGGCTTTGGCAGAGATGTCATTCTGAGTCCAGTCCGTGATGGCAGGGGCTGGTTCAGCATGCTCCCACCTTGCTGTTGTGACCTCAGGGACAGTTCTGGAGGCTGTGCAGTTAGACACGTCCCGTAGCCACTTAAAAAAAATCAAGAAAACATGAATGGAACAAAAAAGTAATTTGTCCTTACGTTGTGTGAATTATTTTGTGGTTGGCACAGTGGTTAGCACTGCTGCCTCACAGCGCCAGAGACCCGGTTTCAACTCCTGCCTCAGGCTGTGTGGAGTTTGCACGTTCTCCCCGTGTCTGCGTGGGTTTCCTCCGGGTGCTCCGGTTTCCTCCCACAATCCAAAAATGTGCAGGTTAGGTGAATTGGCTATGCTAAATTGCCCGTACTGTTAGGTGAAGGGGTAAATGTAGGAGAATGGGTCAGGGTGGGTTACGCTTTGGCGGGTCGGTGTGGACTTGTTGGGCCGAAGGGCCTGTTTCCACACTGTAAGTAATCTGTAAGTAATCTAATTTCATTTTGTAGTTTATATAATTAAAATGGCACTAGATTATGGTGATTTATACACATTTTACGATATTTTTATGAATACAAGTAATAATAAATTACTACCCAATATATTTCAACTTCTCAGATAAAGAAGCAGTCTGTAGCAAAATGCAGCAAGACTTGGACAATATCCAAGTATAGGCTGACAAGTGGCAAGTAACATTCCATAAGTTGTAGGAGCAGAAGAAGTCGGTCATTTCCCCACAAGTTCTACTGAGCCATTCAGTGAGATCATGGCTGATTTGATTCGCACCTCATAAATGCCAGACATCGGCCTCATCAACAAGAGAGAATCTAATTATTGCCCCTTGATGTTCAATAGCATCATCACCACAGAAACCCCCACTTTAAAGTGCTGGGGTTACCACTGTCCTGAAACTGAACTGGACTAGCCATATTAATATTCTGGCTACAAGAGCAGGTCAGAGGCTAGGAATACTGTAGCGAGTGACTCACTTCCTGTCTCACCAAAGCCTGTCCACCATTAATAAGGCAAATGTCAGGGTAATGGAATACTAAACAAAAAAAAATGAAAGAACTGCAGATGCTAGAACTCAGAAACAAGAACAGAAATTACTGGAAAAAATCATCAGGTCTGGCAGAGAAATCAGAATTAATGTTTTGAGTGCAATGACCCTTTTTCAGAACTCTTGTATTACCTGCAAGTTCCCCTGTGAGCCTGAATTGGAAATGTATTGCCTTTCCTTTAGTGTCGCAAGGTCGCATATCTCTAATGATAATGTGGGTACCTAAGACAAATGGACTGCAGCAGTTCAAGAAGGCAGCTCACCACCAACCTGCCAAGTAAATAGGGATGGGCAGTAAATGTTAGCCCAGTCAACATTGCCTGTGTCCCATGAATGAATAAAAAAGTCACTATATGGTAGAATTTTTGCCACGATTCTCGTTCAGGACCTGTTCTGGTGTGACGGGGAAAACCACTTTGTAGTCTTCTGAAGAGGCTCTTGACTTGAAAAATATTTAACTTATTGCATGCTAGTAACTGTATAAGACATTGTTACGGAGGTCATGAGGAAGATCAAACGGTAGTCTTTCTCATTCAAGATCTGTGGAAGTCATTGTATTCCCATAAATGGGGGCATTTGATCATTTTGGTCAGATGACAGGGGGGAGTTCCACTCCCTCATTAAAAGGAACAGGTTTTTTCCCCCCCAGTTTTTAAAAAAAAGTCTATAAGGTGTTGCAAAGGAATGACATGCTCAGTGGTGGCAATCTAAATGCTGAGATCAAAACATTATCAGTGATGTTTCAGTGCCAAAAGGTGTCACTTCCTTGGAGTACAAGTCATTGTGTTTGATTCTATTCGATATCATTATATTGAACATGGTAACTTGTTCTATAAGCATTATATTTTGCAGGATTATATTCTGCTATTAAGATGAAAATAGATCCCTATATCCTCTAGGTGTAGAAGCCAGCACTCCATGAGCTGCCTTGATTATTTTCTGCACCTGTTTGTGGAATTTTAAAGATCTCTACACCTGAATCCCCAAATCTCATTGGACATTCACTGTATTTGTCTTCATGTTATCTGGAAAGTGCCCTGATTTTTGTTTGGTCCAAAATTGGTAACCTCACACTTGATTACGTTGAACTCCATCTTCCACAGTTTTACCCATTTAATATCCCTCTGTAATTTGATGCTATTATTTACACTGTCTACTGTGCTGCCTAACAAGGTTCCTGACAAGTGTTTGTGTGGGGAATGATGGTAATTTTACAGCGAATGAAGGCTAGGTGGCATGTTGAACGTGTCTCATACAGTCATTGGTTTTCCAAAGCCTATTTTGAACTCCCACAAATTGGAAGGGGGTAATTCTATAACTTATTCTTCGATTTCTATGTCTCTGTCATTCCTTAGAGATATATGAAACTGCTGGAGGCAGCAGGGCATTATGGATCATAATGTTCATAAAGACCATAAGCCTAAGACATAGGAGCAGAAGTTCGGCCACTCAGCCCATCGAGTCTGCTCTGCCATTCAATCATGGCTGATAGGTTTTCAACCCCAATCTCCTGCTTACTCCCTGTAACCTTTGATCCCTTTGGCAATCAAGAACTCATCTATGTCTGTTTTAAATATACACAATGAGCTGGTCTCCAAAGCCTTCTGAGGCAATGAATTCCATAGATTCCCCACTCTCTGGTGAAAGAAGTTTCTCCTTATCTCCATTCTAAAGAGTCTTCCCTTTATTGTAAGGCTGCACCCTCGAGTCCTCATCTCTCCTACCAGTGGAAACATGTTCCCAATGTCCACTCTGTCCAGGCCATTCAGTATTCTGCAAGTTTCAAACAGATTCCCTCTCATCCTTCTGAACTCCATCGAGTATAGTCCCAGAGTCCTCAAATGTTCCTCTTATGTTAAGCCTTTCATTCCTGGGACCATTCTCGTGAACCTCCTCTGGACCCTCTCCAGGGCCAGTTCATCCTTCTTGATGTATGGGGCCCAAGATTGCCCACAATACTCCAAATGTGGTCTGACCAGAGCCTTACAAAGCCTCAGAAGTATATTCCTGCTTTCATGTTCTAGTCCTCTTGAGATGAGTGACAGCATTGTATTTGCCTTCCGAACTACTGACTCAAACTGCAAGTTTCCCTTAAGAGAAACCTGAATAAGACTCCGAGTCCCTTTGTACTTCAGATTTCTGAATTTTCTCCCCATTTAGAAAATAGTCCATGCCTCTGTTCTTCCCACCAAGTGCATGACCTCACATGGGCGGCACAGTGGTTAGCACTGCTGCCTCAAAGCACCAGAGACCCGGGTTCAATCCCCACCTCAGGTGACTGTCTGTGTGGAGTTTGCACATTCTCCCTGTGTCTGCATGGGTTTCCGGGTGCTCCGGTTTCCTCCCACAGTTCAAAAATGTGCAATTTAGGTGAATTGGCCATGCTAAATTGCCCGTAGTGTTAGGTGAAGGGGTAAATGTAGGGGGATGGGTCTGGGTTGTGCTTGTTGGGCCAAAGGGCCTGTTTCCACACTGTAAGTAATCTAATCTAATCTGCTATTTCTTTGCCCACTCTCCTAACTGGTCTGAACCTTTCCGCACCCTCTCTGCCTCCTCAATGCTACCTGTCCCTGCATTTCTCTTTGTATGATCTGCAAATTTAGCCAGAATGCCCTCAGTTCCTTCATCTAGATCGTTAATGTATAAAGTGAAAAGTTGCAGTCCCAATACCGATCCTTGTGAAACACCACTAGTCACCGGCCTCCATGTTGAGAAGGGCCCTTTTATCCGCACTCTGCTTTCTGCCAGACATCCACGTTTCTATCCATGCCAGTACCTTGCCTCAAACACACTGGGCACTTATCTTACTTGGCAGCCTCCTGTGTGGCACCTGATCAAAGGCCTTCTGGAAGTCCAAATAAATAACATCCATTGGCTCTCCTTGGTCTAACCTGCTCATTGCCTCCTCAAAGAATTCAAAAAGACTTGTCAGCGTGATCTCCTTTTGGTGAAACCATTCGGACTTTGCTTTATTTTACCATGCACTTCCAAGTATTCAGAAATGTTGTCCTTCACAGTGGACTTCACAATCTTATCAACCACTGAGCTCAGACTAATCAGCCTGTAATTTCCCATCTTTTGCCTTACTCCCTTTTTAAACAGAGGGGTTTAATTAGCAATTTTTCAGTCCTCTGGGACCCTCCCTGTCTCCAGTGATACCTGAAAGATCACTAGTAAAACCTCCACTATCTCCTTCAGAACTCTAGGGTGTAGTCCATCTGGTCCAGGTAATTTATCCACTTTTAGATTTTCTAGCACCTCCTCCTTGGTGATGGCCACCAAACTCATCTCTGCCTCCCGACTCTCATTTGTATTTTAGAGATATTATTCGTGTCTGCTACTGTGAAGACTGACTTATTCAGTTCCTCAGCCATTTCTTTGTTCCTCATTACTACTTCTCCAGCATAATTTTCCAGTGGCCGAATGTCCTCTTTTGCTCTT
Source organism: Chiloscyllium plagiosum (assembly GCF_004010195.1). Taxonomy (NCBI): domain Eukaryota; kingdom Metazoa; phylum Chordata; class Chondrichthyes; order Orectolobiformes; family Hemiscylliidae; genus Chiloscyllium; species Chiloscyllium plagiosum. The sequence continues at coordinate 27,983,068 of NC_057745.1, read as the reverse complement.
TATATATGTTAGGAAACTCTTGCAATCTTTCCTAATATTACAGGCTAGCTTACAGTCATATTTAATCTCCCTTCTTATTTCTTTCTTCGTTGTCCTCTGTTGGTCTTTGTAGGCTTCCCAATCCTTTGGCTTCTACTGCCTTCCACCACATTGTATGCTTTCTCATTTGCACAACAACTGTAGGGGGCTGGTTCTGTGAAACAGCTGGCGGTGTGCAGCATCTTGGTACATTCCTTTAAGGTCATAGGCATTAATGGATTGGGTTAGGGTTCATTGCTTCCAAGGCTGAAGATGGCAATTGGGGCTTTCATTGTTTTCAGGTTTGATTTACAAAATCCCATCCAAACATTGCAGCTCCGGGGTCAAATTAATGTTTTTCTGACTTCAATTTTGTATTTAAATCCAATATGAACAATTTAGTTTGATGAATAAAACAGTGGCAGGCAGCAAAAGTGTATTAGATCTGTGGCTCGCATTACGTTTGTTGGATTCCGCATGACACTGTTCAAGGTAAGTCAGATGATTTGTGGCAGTGTCACGCTAATACTGCTGCATCATATGTATTATTTTGCTGCTAAGATTGAACTGTTGCATTGTAGGTGTGCAGCAGCTAACTGTGCAAATAGAGCAGCGCTTTCAGTCGGTCAGTATCTCATTGTTGGGGGGAATGATTCACGGTGAGGTTAATCAGAATTAATCCGAAATGATTCACGGTGAGGTTAATCAGAGTTTGCTTGCCTTTCAGCAGCTGAGAACACAGGCTATTTTGTCCAGCCCTCCTTGTCTTTTTTTCAGTGTGACTGACGTCCGATGTTATTTTCTGTTTGTTGGAGGATGTGTGATTTCTTGTGTTGCCAATGGCTGGTACAAGGACAATGGGCTGAATAGTCTCCTGTTATGTATCTTGCTATGATTCAACACTGTGAGAAGAAATTTGTAGGAATCTGTAAGAAGGTTGTCTACAAAAAGGTGGCGAAAGTGAGGACTGCAGATGCTGGAGATCAGAGTTGAGAGTGTGGTGCTGGAAAAGCACAGCAGCTCTGGCAGCATCGCAGAAGCAGAAGAATCAACATTTCTGGCATAAGTCCTTCGTCAGACCTTTTACTGATGAAGAGCTTCTCCTGCTGCTCGGATGCTGCCTGACCTGCCGTGTTTTTCCAGCACCACACTCTCGACTCTGTTTACAATAAGTTGTGATTTACCATGTGTAATGCAGCCAGGAGATTTGTTTTGTAGTGGTTTACACAGCTATCCAATTTCAGATTTCCACCAGTTGACTTGAATATCTGGCAGAGATTTATGAGATACATTAGGGACATTTAAGCAAATCTTGGGTAGGCACATAGAAGATAGTACAATGAAGGAAGGGTATGTAAGTTAGTCTGATCTTAGAGTAGGATAAAAGGCTGACACAACATCAAGGGCCGAAGGGCTTGTATTGTGCTGTATGGTTCTATGTTCACTGCATGAATTATAGTGTTTGTTAAGATCGCCACAGAAGGATCCTCTCACAAGCCAGCTTGCCCAGAATCAAAGTACTAATCAGTGAAAAAACAGCTGCACTAGGTGGGGCTTGTCACTCATAAGCCTGATACTCAGAGTCCCAAAGTTCTACTCAGAGAGAGCGAGAGAGCGCCTCATTGGACCGAGCAGCCATCTTAGAAGCAATTTAACTGAAGAGGAAGCAAGTCAACCTCAATCCCTGGAAACTGGGGAAGACAGAATTTAATTAAATTAATTAATTAAATTAAATATCTTACCTAACACACATGATACACCAATTACAGACAGAAATACAGTTAAATATTAATGTGCCACTATCAGCCAAAAGGAGCAACTTTGACCTCCTTATTTCCTGTAAGCTAAATCAGGAAAGATGCCAAAGAAACCAGAGGAACCAAGTTTACGCACACTAAGCACAGTATGATTAGGCCACTAGATGTGCTCTACAACTTGACAGAAACCTGTCACCTGTTGCAGCGTGAGGAACACATGGAAGATTAATGGAGCTGTTTTACTGCTTCTTATTCCTATATCTAGATAACTATGCAGATACCTATGGGTTCGATGGAAGACTCTTGTGATGTATCCTCACCCACTGGAGTATACTATGCAACCTCCTTGTGAGAGTGACTGCATAATTTATCACTCCCTCAGACTGTCTGAAACATAACTTTAATAAACAGGTGAATGGACTGTATTTGTGGGTCTACTATTGTTGAAGCTTTCACTCTCCTCATTGCAATATCACAAGGCATTGACCACAAGATCAAGGAGGTTATGATGGAGCTGTATAGGATGTTAGTGAGGCCACAGCTAGAATACTGTGTTCAGTTCTGGTCACCACGCTAGAGGAAGGATGCGATTGCACTAGAGAGGGTATAAAAGAAATTTATCAGATAATGTCTGGGCTGGAGTGGTTCAGCTTTGAAGAGAAATGAGATAGGCTGAAGTTATTCTCCTTGAAGGAGTGAAAACTAAGGGAATCCTGATTGAGGTGTACAGAGTTCTGAGAGGCGTAACAGGGTAGACTGGGAGAAACAGTTCCCCATTGTCGGGAGGTCAGTAACCAGGAGGCTCCGTTTTAAGGTAAAGTGCAAGAGGCTTAGAGGCGGTTTGAGGATTTTGTTTCTCACTCAGAGGGTGGTGGGTGTCTGGAACCTAAAAAGGTGGCAGAGGGAGGTACTATCACAAACTATTTAGGTGAACACTTGAAGCACCAAAATACAGGTATACAGGTTTACAGGCCACATGCTAGAAAATGTGGTTAGAATAGATGATGACCAGTGTGGACATGATGAGCCAGAGAACCTTCTTCCATGCTGCAAAACTTTGATGACTCTGACAGTAAAATAGCAATGTTGCATGGAATTTGACAGCATGCTGGGAGCTTTGAGGACAGGCCTTAAAACCAGAGAGCAATCCTGCCGTGCCCTCTTGGGAAACCTCAGACCCACTTTCATCCATCTGGCTAATAACTGGTTGTTGGCAAAGCTCCAGTCCTGTTAAAAATCAGGCTCCCACTGCCAACACTTGCCAGCCAATCAAACATCTCATGGTTCAGCATTCTCAGCAGCACCATCAGGAGCAGTGACCACTTCTGGGACTGCACCTAGCTGAAAGTGTGCTATATAAATGCAGGTTGGCCTCAGATGGCTGAGGGAAGCTGGGCCAGTCAGGCAGCCTCAGTGAGATGGGTGGGAATGTTAGTGGGAAGATGAAGTGGTTTTCACTGGGATAGGTATTGCTGCTGGGGGCCGGAGCAGCCAGGAGAATTAGCTGATGCATGAGGAAGCACACCAGGTAGTGTTGTCAAGCAATGGAGGGGCTTGCTGTGATTGGGTTTTATGGTTGTGAGTTTGGAAGGTGTTGTCCAAGGATCTTTGAATTTCTGTAGTGCATCTTGTAAGCGGTACACACTGCTGGCGCTGAGCATTGGTGGTGGAGGGAGTGGATATTTGTGGATGTGGTGCCAATCAAGCAGACTGCTTTGTCCTGGATGGTATTAAACTTTGAGTGTTGTTGGAGCTGCTCGCAGCCAGAAAGTAGGAAGTATTGCATCATTTAATGCTCGGGCAGGTTACTTAATAAACTCAAGTGGTTCACTTGAACTCTGGATTCTAACTACTAGTAAGACAGCACAATGGCGTGGCAGAAGGCAGACAATAGGCATTCCATGTCCAACCTCCCTTGCCATTTTATGGGTACAACCATCTCCAGCCCATGCCTACAGGGTTGGTAAAGTGCAACTCAGTGATTCGCCTGTTTAGTCTTAAACTGAAATGGATCTATTGTTATGGACCAGACCCGAGCCCTCAACACATTTTCAGGCAGGTAGCCAAGACCATGACATTGCTATTTGTTTCAGGTAAGTGTACAGTGGATATTCCCAGAGTGAATTAGCTGGTCCAACTGCCAAGCTTTAAACAAACAGAATTTATTTACAAAATACGGAATGAAACACAACAAACCAAAAATAGAATACCTGAATAACTTATCCTATCCAAAAACCCAAGAGATTATCCCGACCTGATGATGCTGTTCCAAAGATACTTCCAACAGTCCCAATAAACAGACCCCTTAGCATAAACTTTACAGGTTACAAAGTCAGAAAGGCAGAGGAGAGAGAGGGCTTCCAGTTTCAACTGTGACCCTGAGTAAACTAACACCCGAACTGAACTGACCTGCGCAGTTAGAGAGCGGCTACACCCTCTTGATTATATCGTTTTTATAAAGACATGAAAGCCTTAGGCCAGATGCGTTGTCTGTTAAGGGTAAACAAAGAGGGCCCCAATAAACCTTTCAAACCAAGTTGGAGCCTGGCCAATTATCCCCTCCCTGGGGGAAAAATACTCAAGGGCGCAGTAACCTTGTAAAAGGACCAGTTTTGTGACATTGTGAAACTGAGCCATTGACTTCTCTCATGGTAGCATGCTTTTTCAATCCCTGTGCTGCCAGTAGACTACTCCTCCAACAGCACCTTCCAAAGTTATGATCTCTACCATCAAGAAGGACAAAGGCTACAAATTCATTGGAACACCACTACCTTCAATTTGTCTTCCAATCCACATGCCATCCTGAACTGGACATATATTGGCATCTTCCACTATCACTGGGTCAAAATCGTGCATCCCTTTCTAACATATGTGTGTGTGCGCGCACACGCATACACATACACACACACACGTTCACCACAATCTTATCAATCTTTTTCCTTTGAATTTCAGAGAACAATAGTTCAAACCTTATTTTGGAGGCTTACTACTTAGTTTCACTGTCACTTTTGCATTGTTTGAAATTCTAAAATCTTGACAATGTATGCCATAGTCACTCAGAAATAAATATCAGCACGTTTAAAAATTGTTTATTTTCTGATCTGCTCTCCTTGTGGAGGCCAGTTTCACCCTGTCTATCTTTTTAATGGGATTTAATACCATTTTCATGCATGGAAAATGTTCATGGGCCAAGTTAGAATCTCCCTGCGTTTGTAGATTTTTAATTAAATACCTTGGTCTTTTAATAATCTCAATCAAGCAACTGCCATTTGATGGATGCCTTGTCTAATAAAATGAAATCTCTTGATTTGTTTGTACCCAACCATGATGTTAAAATAACCAATTTAAATATTTCATAAAACATTTATTGACAGTTTTTTGGTTAGGTAACATTCAAATGTCAATGTTTACAGGGAATGTGATGTGGAAGAAGAATTTAGAAGGCAATACAATCAGTTCCACTATAACATGGTAATTCTGTTCTCGTGCAATACCATGTTATAAGAAAATCACGTAATAGCAGCAACATTTAAACTAATGGGGCTGAGGGGTGACCTTATAGAGGTTCACAAAATTATGAGGGGCATGGATAGGATAAATAGACAAAGTCTTTTCCCTGGGGTCGGGGAGTCCAGAACTAGAGGGCATAGGTTTAGGGTGAGAGAGGAAAGATATAGAAGAGACCTAAGGGGCAACCTTTTCACGCAGAGGGTGGTACGTGTGTGGAATGAGCTGCCAGAGGATGTGGTGGAGGCTGGTACAATTGCAACATTTAAGAGGCATTTGGATGGGTATATGGATAGGAAGGGTTTGGAGGGATATGGGCCAGGCACTGACAGGTGGGACTAGATTGGGTTGGGATATCTGGTCGGCATGGACGGGTTGGACTGAAGGGTCTGTTTCCATGCTGTACATCTGTCTCTATAATTGCGTTACAACCCTTACATGCTTTAAATGTTTGCGCTATAGAAACAGTGTCCCCAATTCGACAATTGTATTATAGCGAATTTATGTTGACGGAACGCACATTATAACAGAACAACCTGGAGTTAATTGAAAAGACAGTCACCTTTAAATTCTTCTTTAGAAATGAAGACTTCTCAACTTATACAGATATTACCTTGCCTTGACACCATTCAGATTGCTGGAATTACCTTCCCAATTGTATGATGCAACAATCTTTTCTACTTGGTCTGCAAAGAGTCAAGAAGAGGACTAACTAGTGTCTTTTCAAGGACAACCATGGAGACTCAATAATATCAGTTTTGATGGCAATGGACAGTTCCCAAGAACTAATTTTTTAAAAAAACCTACCGAAGCAGCTATTGATTAGTGTTGCGGTGTATGGTGTATTTGAAGTGACCTGTTTTGCTTCCTTTTGTGCAATGTGTAATTTCTGTACTTGCAGAACCAGCTAGCAGAAGTCTAAATTGACTCTGCGTATGATGTGTCTATCAGGAGAGATACCAATAGAAAGCCCAAGACTGGGAGATTGTTGTGATACTAATTGATACACAGAAGGAGTAGTGAAAATCAATATTTAAGTTGCATCTCTTCTATTTAATGACAACTTCAATAAGCTGTAAAGGGGAACAAAATCAAGTAAATAATTGGAGAAATAAAGTATTAACAGGGATATAAGAAGAATAAAGAAAGAGAGGAGGTACTTACATTGTAAGTACTTTGTGTCAATCAAAAAATAAGTTTAGAAAAAATGGATTTTGTAATAAGTGATTTCAAGAAGCATAGAATACCAACCAATTTGCATCTTAAAAGAAATTTTATCAAGTGATAAGTAAACAGTTTGACAAATTTGTGTATGAAGCGCTTCATCATTCAGTATTGACAAGGTGATTAATCAGGACCACTTGAATTATGTGACAGATCAAAGCCTATTCCTGCACTGGTTCAAACGAAATTCTGTGGAATGAGAATATACATTCTATGTCAATGTACATAAGGTTTGTGGATTCTTCAGTCTTGCTGGGCCTGGATAATCACGAGTTTAGTGACAGTTACCATTATAAATGTGAAAGTCATCCATCAACTTGTGGTGAGAAAGAGGGGCCCTGTAAGTTAAGTATTGCCACAAATTGCTGGACGAGTTGTGTCACTTGGTGGTTGTTCTCTGAAAAAACAGAAGCTTGCCTTCACCCCACTCGAGTTTTGAATAATATTGCTGTATTTGGATTTAAATAGCCAAGGAATCACATCAAGAGAGATGCAACTGGTAATTAATGTTTATAATGAGCAGGTTTCTGATTCAGCAATGCCACTTAATCTCTCCCTCCCAGAAAAGTAACAGTTTCAACTTGGGGATCTTTTATGCAATTGGTAAATTATTTCTCAAGATCTTGAGAAAAATGTCTTACTCTTTGTTCGAAGCTTTTCTCTCCTCTCTCTTCATTTACAGTACATGTCCATCTTCAGTCCTCTTTGTACCTGATTTGACTCTAATTCACTTTATTTCCTTCTCCATAAATTCTCTGTCTCTGGCTTAGTCCTTCATTAGAAGTGAGTATTGGCTCAGCCAGTAACTCAGGTCCCAGATGTCTTGTTAACCTTGCTATATTCTTATCAATTTGCATTCTAGCATGTTAGGATAGGAAAACTGCTTTGATTTGAAGGAGGGAATAGCACTTTAGAGTGTAGCTTGTTGCAAGAAGTCCCATTCCAGTAATTTCTGACATACACACACAGTCTCTTCCATTCAGCGCATACATGCAAATGGCATGACAACTGCCTTCCACCAAGTCGTAACGAAACACGAATAAACACATCGACAAAGCTTTTCCCTCACTGAACATTATCAGAATTTCTTTTGCATATTTCTTGTGTAGTGTACTGCATAAAAACCCAAGGCAATGGAAATAAGTGAATTTAAGCTCATTAAAATCCGTTTACTGTACTAACCAATTGTAACAGCTGTAATTTAATGCCTACCTGCCTCTTCACCAACTGATACCGATGACTCTTTTAAATGCTGGAAATTTGAATTCAGGGGGCTGAAGAAGTAGTCAGATGCTCCGACAGTATTTATAAAGAGAAAAGGCAGGCATAGTGTCGCAGACATGTGCTCATCACTTGATACATGCTAAACATCTCGCAGTGATCAGTGAGAATCCAGCATCTGCCTTTTCATCCAGCTAGGTTGAGCATCTAGCTGGGATGCAAATTGTCACCAAATAAATATAATGTAATCAATGTAAGTGGACAATCTGTGCTCAGAATTGAAGGCAAAGACTTCAAGAAAAGATAAGCCGGAAATGGGTCAGGTCAGAGAGTGGTGGAATTTGAAAACTAACTGTTTTAATTCTTATGGTTCCAGACAGTAGTGGGCAGCACGTGGCACAGTGGTTAGCACTGCTATCTCACAGCGCCAGAGACCCAGGTTCAATTCCCGCCTCAGGCGACTGACTGTGTGGAGTTTGCACGTTCTCCCTGTGTCTGCGTGGGTTTCCTCTGGGTGCTCCGGTTTCCTCCCACAGTCCAAAGATGTGCAGGTCAGGTGAATGGGCCATATTAAATTGCCTGTAGTGTTAGGTAAGGGGTAAATGTAGGGGTATGGGTGGGTTGTGCTTCGGCGGGGCAGTGTGGACTTGTTGGGCCGAAGGGCCTGTTTCCACTCTGTAAGTAATCTAATCTATCTACAGTAGCAGGAAGCGACAGCAAAAACAGGAAAGTGGTACATAAATTAAAAAAAACAAGTAACTGGGTTCCACACGGGCTCTTGATGCCTTTTTATTCGGAGGAGGTGAGTCAACTTAAAGGAGAAATCAATAAGAGAACAAGATTTCTCAGGTGGAGGAAGGTAGTAATAGATGAGGACATTTTTGGATCTCCTTTGCGAGAATCTTCAGAATGTCTTGGTGGAGTGTGGAGGTGTAGAAGTTTTGGAAGTTTCAATTGGACATCTGCATCAAAGACAATCAATCATAAGCACTTTGATTTGTCCACTACAGTTATGATGGGCAGTGAAAACAGCCAAACATTAATGATAGCACTTAGAGTTACATCAACAAATGGCTATTATAACTGACTGAGCGGATTCATTTCAACTTGCATAGGCTAGTAGACGCACCCCAAATGTGCGTACTCAGCCCCCTACTGTATAGCCATGACTGCATCACCAAATACCAGGCTAGTGCCATTTACAATTTCGCTGATGACACCACCGTAGTCAGTCAAACCTCAGATGGCAACTAAACTGACTACAGACGGGAGGTGGAAGACCTGGAAAAATGGTGCACTGAGAACAACCTCGCTCTCAATTCCGGCAAAACCAAGAAAATCATTATTGACTTCTGGCAGAATGTTACTCATGCCCCCCTACACATTAACAACATGGAACGAATAGAGAGTGTCAAGCTCCTGGGAGTGATCATCCACAACAAGCTTTCTTGGACTCTCCATTTGGATGCATTGGTTACAAAGGCCCAACAATGGCTCTTCTTCCTCTGGCAGCTGAGGAAATTTGGTTTGATGGCGAATACCCTTGCCAACATCTATAGGTGTGCCATCGAGAGTATTATGTCTGGATGTATCACTATCTGGTATAGGCAAAAGTGAGGACTGCAGATACTGGGGATTTGAGTCAAGATTAGAGTGGTGCTGGAAAAGCACAGCAGATCAGGCGTTCCTGATGAAGGACTCCTGCCCGAAACGTTGATTTTCCTGCTCCTTGGTTGCTGCCTGACCTGCTGTGTGAGTCAAGATTAGAGTGGTGCTGGAAAAGCACAGCAGATCAGGCGTTCCTGATGAAGGACTCCTGCCCGAAACGTTGATTTTCCTGCTCCTTGGTTGCTGCCTGACCTGCTGTGCTTTTCCAGCACCACTCTAATCTTGACTCACTGCCTGGTATGGCAACTGTACCATTCAAGAGCGAATGCTGGAGATTGGAAACAAAACAGAAATTTCTGCAGAGACTCTGCTGATATGGTAGCATCTGTGAGAAGAAAGGACAGGAGTGGGAATTTGTGCTTGGAGTCCGAGGAGATAGGAGAGGTGCTAAATGAATATTTTTCATTAGTATTTACACTGGAAAGAGACAATGTTGTTGAGGAGAACACTGAGGTACAGGCTATTAGATGAGATGGGACTGAGGTTCGTAAGGAGGAGGTGTTAGCAATTCTGGAAAGTGTGAAAATAGATAAGTCCCCTGGGCCGGATGTGATTTATCCTCAGATTCTCTGGGAAGCCAGGAAGGAGATTGCAGAACATTTGGCTTTGATCTTTATGTCGTCATTGTCGACAGAAATTGTGCCAGAAGACTGGAAGATAGCAAATGTTGTCCCCTTGTTCAAGAAGGGGAGTAGAGACAACTTTGGTAATTATAGAGCAGTGAGCCTTACTTCAGTTGTGGGTAAAGTGCTGGAAAGAATTATAAGATATAGGATTTATTATTAACTAGAAAGGAACAATTTGATTAGGGATAGTCAACACAGTTTTGTGAAGGGCAGGTCGTGCCTCGCAAAGCTTATTGAGATGGTTGAGAAGATGAATGAGGGTATAGTGGTTGATGTGGTGTACATGGATTTCAGTAAAGCGTTTGATAAGGTTCCCCATGGTAAGCTGTTGCAGTAAATATGGAGGTATGGGATTGAGGGTGATTTAGTGGTATGAATCAGAAATTGGTTAGCTGAAAGAAGACAGAGAGTGGTGGTGGCAAATGTTCATCCTGGTGTTCAGTTATTAGTGGTATACCATAAGGATCTGTTTAGGGGCCACTGCTGTTTGTCATTTTTATACATGACCTGGATGATGGCGTAGAAGGATGGGTTAGTAAATTTACAAATGACTCTAAGGTCGGTCGAGCTGTGGACAGTGCTGAAGGATATTGCTGCTTACAGAGGGACATAGATAAGCTGCAGAGTTGGGCTGAAAGGTGGCAAATGGAGTTTAATGCAGAAAAGTGTGAGGTGATTCATTTTGGAAGAAGTAACAGTAATACAGAGTACTGGGGTAATGGTAAGGTTCTTGCAGTGTGGATGAGCAGAAAGATCTCCGTGTCCATGTACATAGATCCCTGAAAGTTGCCACCCAGGTTAATAGGATTGTTAAGAAGGCATATGAACCATGGGGTTATGTTGCAGCTGTAGGAAACTATGGTGTGGCCGCACTTGGAGTATTGCGTACAGTTCTGGTTACCACATTATAGGAAGGATGTGTAAGTTTTGGAAAAGATGCAGAGGAGATTTATGAGGATATTGTCTGGTATGGAAGGAAGGTCTTCTGAGGAAAGACTGAGTGACCTGAGGCTGTTTTCGTTAGAAGGAAGAGGTTGAGAGGTGACTTAATAGAGATGTGAAAGATGATCAGAGGATTAGATAGTGTTAGCAGAGAGAGACGTTTTCCTCGGATAGTGATGGCTAGCATGAGAGGACATAGCTTTAAATTGAGCGGTGATAGATATAGGACAGATGTCAGAGGGGTAGTTTCTTTACTCAGAGAGTAGTAATGGCGTGAAACTCCCTGCCTGCAACTGTAGTAGACTCACCGACTTTAATGTCTTTTTAAATGGCCATTGGATAAACATATGGATGATAATGCAACAATGCAGGTTAGTTCAGCTTCAGGCTGGTTTCACAGGTCAGCACAACATTGAGGGTCAGAGAGCCTGGACTGTGCTGTAATGTTCTGTGTTCTTTGAAAGCAAGATAATATTTCGAGTCTGGCGATTCTTCATCAGAACTGTTAACAGCTCAGGAAAGGTGGTAATATATTGAAGTGACGTTTGTGGGAAGGGGTTGGTCTTGCACAAGGTGACTTACTTGCCGATTTACTTCCTCCAACCTCAGTATCCAAGGCCTCAGGCACACCTTCCAGGTGAAGCAGCAGCTTACCTGCACTTCTCTCAACTCATTTATTTCATTCACTGCTCAGAATGTGGTCTCCTGTATATCGGGGGAGATGAAACACAGATTTGATGACCGCTTTGCTGAACACCTACACTCTGTCTGTAAAACATGACCCAGAGTTTCCCACTGCCTCCACTTCAACACACCACTGTGTTCCTACACCAACATTTCTGTCCCAGATCTGTTGCAGTGTTCCTTAACGCAAGTTCAAAGAACAACACTTCATTTTCCACTTGGGGATTCTGTTTCATGAGCGCTCATTCCTGAAGAAGGGCCTGTGCCCGAAACGTCGAATCTCCTGTTCCCTGGATGCTGCCTGACCTGCTGTGCTGTTCCAGCAATAAAGTTTCAACTTCTTAAAGATCCAACCCACCCTGGCAAGATTTTCTACAACCACTACCATTGGAGAGAAGGTATAGAAGCCTGAACACATGCACCAGCCAGTTTCGAAACAGTTTTTACCCTACTGTTGTCAGAATACTGAATGGACTCACAAATTCTTAACATTTGCCTGTACCTGTGTTTTTGTTTTTGCCGCTGTTTACCTATTATTTACTATCTATGCTACTTACTCTGTGATCTGCCTGTATTGCTTGCAAGACAAAGCTTTTCACTGTGCCTTGGTACATGTGACAATAAATTCAATTCAATTCAATGTTTTTTACTGTTTGAAGAGCTGGGGACTTAAATAGTTTGATGACTTGGTAGTTCTATAAGCCTTATCTGCCCTTAAGCACTGGGTTCAAATAGCTTTGCTGAGTCCAGATTTTTCACAATGGTGAATCACTTCCTGCAGTTGACTTAGCCTCCCCACACCTTACACTGTCAGTGAAAATTATTTCTGTCAAATGTAGGGGCAGAACACTGGACCCATTTTAGATAAACAGCATAGATTGACTCGGTGAAAATCCAAATTTACACACCCCATGCTTTAATATTCTGCATTATGTAAGCAGTGTTTACCATGCTAAACTAACCTCCATATTTACAATTGTTTATGCCCAGGAAACAGACAGTCATTGAATCGACATTTCAATTCACAGAGCAGTGCCAAAATGCACTTGGGAATGTAATCTGTGGCAAATGCCTCTTCGAAGCTGTTTGAGTTTTTTTTTCCTCTTATATTATGACTGGATGCTAACAGCACAAACTGGTAATTAATGTGCCATACAGGAGCAGTTTCAATGATCAGGTACAATGTGGCTAATTATAGGATGAAGCCAAATTTTTTTTTTTCAGTTTTCAATAGACTTTAACAAAACTTATAATCTCAAATTGTGATGAATGCAGATGTATAGTTACCATAAATCAAAACTAAATTGTGTGCAACAACAAGGGTACACAATCATTAACACAATTTGAAATAGTGAGAGTCCCACTTTCTAAACCCTTAACAAGTGTGTTTGAGACCTCCACCAATACTGAGGCACTTAGTCAATTCAATTGGCTGCAGTACAAGGCAAATAGTCTTTTGTATGTGTGCTCTAATTTGAAAGGATATATTTAGCTGCTATGTTGTTTTAATTTTGGTTACTGTTAGAAATAAAATCAAAGGTTGTTTATTAAGAATGTTTGTTTTTCTTTTACAGCCATTCATCTCTCCATTTAAAATTCAATTGCATTTTCTCTTTGAAACATCTTTAAGGCTCAGGCAAGCAATTTATTACAGATCTGGACACAGTACAAACTGTGAAGTTTTGACAATTTTATGTGGATATTTTGTTTGCTAGTTTATGGAGTCTCATGGTAAATGAAGGTTGTTTAAGCAGACAAACTCTCGAAGCAAAGTGAAAGCTTGTGCTCCTTTGCTGGTCTCAGCTCAAGTACAGATGAGGAAATAGCACACCCCAATACGGTTTTGCAATCCATTTTAAGAAAACTTACTGCTTAAAGGGGTTATGTAAAAAGAACCAGCAATAAAGGTGGGAAAGATGGGTCAATGTCATTGGAATTCCCTGCCTAACGTTTCTGGGTCCGCCCGCGAAATGCAACAGATTGGATATCCGTATTTATCATGGGCATGAATGGTAAATGCAGCTTACCCAATAAATAATCACATCATGAAAAAAAAATATCTTTTAAAAGTTGCATTTTGTTAGAATAGCAACAAGAGTTGGCTGTTTGTCTCCTTGTGCCTCTCCCATCTTTCTCTGAGATCATAGCTGATCTGTGTTGTGACTGCAGTCAAATGCCTTGGTTCCATAGCCTGCTGAGCACTTATTACTAGCTGGCACAGAAACTGTAGCAACGCTTCAGGTGCAGTCAAACAACACCCTCCACATCAAACGGAAGTAGCTTATCATCATAACCACCTTAAAAGTGATTTGGTGTGAAGATCCAATCTGAGAGCAATTTATCCAAGAACTTTTACTCTGTCATCAGAGCAGGACCAAATTCTGAATTCAGCTGGCTTTTCAACCAGCCCTGCAGTGTTAGTGCAAAGCAAATCTAGTTGACAGTGAAGCCACGATCTGAATGTGAGTGTATCCCCAAGTACAGTTTTGTCTAACTTATCTAAATCCCTGTTGGAAACCCCGTTCATACAGAAGCAAATAGTGTGGTAGCAGTCAGAAACAGATGGAAAAATCTGTCTGACATAATTGCTTCAACATAAGGTCCAAATGTAGAACAGTAGGAAGTGTAATCTTAGTGTCCCAGTGCCATACATTGCATGTTATCCAAATCTATTAATGCCAACTGCAGAATATGCATTTTCTGTTTTGCACATTTTCCCAAAGTGATGAAAAAGGAAATTCTGCCACTTGGTACCAAGAGCTAAAATTTAATACAGACTTATATTTGGAAGGAAGGTTTGGTTTTTAAATATCTTCAGATGCATTGCTATGGTTCGTCAACAACTTTATTATCATATGACAGAAGGGAGGTGATAGCTTAGTGGCATTATGGTTAAACTATTAATCCAGAGACCCTGGTAATTTTCTTGGGGTTCAGTTAAAATCCTGCCAAGGCAGATGGTGGAATTTGCATTGAATAATTATGTGAACTTAGGAGTCTAACAGTGACGATGAAATTATTGTCAATTGTCAGGGAAAAAAAAATCTGATTCACTGATCCTCTTTAGGGAAGGAAACTGCTGTCCTTACCTGGTCTGGCCTACACGTGACTCCAGACCCACAGCAATGTGGTTGACAGGTAGAAGATAGACGGTGGTGCTGGAGGGTTGCTTTTCAGACTGGAGGCCTGTGACCAATGGTGTGCCACAAGGATCGGTGCTGGGTTCACTGCTTTTTGTTATTTATATAAATGATTTGGATGTGAACATAGGAGGTATAATTAGTGAGTTTGCAGGTGACACCAAAATTTAAGTGCATTGGATAGCAAAGAAGGTTACCTCAGGTTATAATGGGATCTTAATCAGATGGGTCAATGGGCTGAGGAGTGGCAGATGGAGTTTAATTTAGATAAATCTGAGCTGTTGCATTTTGGGAAGGCAAATCAGGGCAGGACTTATACACTTAATGGTAAGGTCCTAGGGAGTGTTGCTGAACAAAGAGACCATGGGGTGCAGGATCATAGTTCCTTGAAAGTGGAGTCACAGGTAGATAGGATAGTGAAGAAGGTGTTTGGTATGCTTTCCTTTATTGGTCAGAGTATTGAGTACAGGAGTTTAGAGGTCATGTTGTAGCTGTGCAGGACATCGGTTAGGCCACTGTTAGAATATTGTGTGCAGTCCTGGTCTCCTTCTTATCGGAACGATGTTGTGAAACTTGAAAGGGTTCAGAAACGATATACAAGGATGTTGCCAGGGTTGGACAGTTTGAGCTATAGGGAGAGGCTGGGGCTGTTTTCCCTGGAGCATCAGAGGCTGAGAGGTGACCTTAGAGGTTTATAAAATCATGAGGGGCTTGGATAGGATAAATAGTTAAGGTCTTTTCCCTGGGGTGGAGAAGTCCAGAAGTAGAGGGCTTGGGTTTAGGGTGAGAAGGGAAAGATGTAAAAGGGATGTAAGGGGCAACTTTTTCATGCAGAGCATGGTGAGTGTATGGAATGAGCTGCCAGAGGAAGTGGTGGAGGCTGCTGGTACAATTACAACATTTAAAAGGCACCTGGATGGGTGTATGAATAGGAAGGGTTTAGAGGGATATGGGCCAAGTGCTGGCAAATGGGACTAGATTAGATTAGGATATCTAGTCAGCATGGATGAATTGGACCAAAGGGTCTGTTTCTGTGCTGTCCATCTCTATTACTCCACATCACTTAATTGGTTCTGGGAAAATTAAGGATGGGTAATAAATGCTGCCTGAAATAACTCCACGGAGGCTGGTATCCCATTACCACGTCACTCTTTATTTACACTTAAACACTCATAAGAGTCCTACAGCATGGAAATAGATCCTTCGGTCCTTGACTTGAGCGCACTGCCTTTTCAGAGTCAACTCTCA
Organism: Chiloscyllium plagiosum; assembly: GCF_004010195.1. NCBI lineage: Eukaryota > Metazoa > Chordata > Chondrichthyes > Orectolobiformes > Hemiscylliidae > Chiloscyllium > Chiloscyllium plagiosum. The sequence goes on along the minus strand of NC_057745.1, from coordinate 27,967,033 downwards.
GCGTATCAGTGTCTCTGAGACTCCCCTTATTATCTTGTCAGCCAGGGCTCCCTGATTTGACCAATCAGAGAACTTGTATTCTGAGGTCAAGCTGGCTGACTTCGCTCCAATCACTACACTGGCCTGGCCAGTGACACCCATATGTCATAAGTACATTTTTAAAAAAAGGAAGATAGAAGACTGGACCTTGATCTGCACTAATTTGCACATTAACACTTAGCTAACAACACCATTATCTGCATCCTCCTCGCATTCACTCTCCCACAGAGCTTTGTGCAATCTGCAAACTTGGAACCACACTTTTTCATAGATTCATTCATAATACTGAGAGACCACGATGCGGTGTTTAGTCTGCTTAAATAATTTTTCTTTCTGTTTATTAATTTTCCACATAAGTGCTTTTATAAAATGCAGTTCATTTATTTTATACTCGCGTGAGCGCGAAGGCTCAGTTTAATGAGTAGAAGTAGATAAAGTTTTCAATATGAAGACTATTTTAGCCTTGATAATAAAAGTTAAGTAAATATCATAAGTATATTCTTCAGCGTTGCACCATGGTTACAGGAAACATTGTCAGGCCGTGTGTTCACTTTGTATTTCTGGAAGCCCCTGTTTTTAGAATTCAAGTTTGAGCTATTGGCCAAATTTCAGAATATCCTACAAGCAGCTCGGGAGAGCACCATACCCTTTGTGACATTAAGTGAAATTTAACTGGGAAACGTAGTATGCTAATATATAGTAAAATCCACCTTATTGCCTTACCTTGGCTTGTTAGCTATACAGGCATCAGTGTTGGATTTTGTGCAGGAATCCACAGTCTGTTAATGGAAGAGAAAGACAAGGGGAACTTTGAAGAATAATAAAAAAGAAAATAACATTTTTTCCCTTACTTTCCACTACACCTCTGCCCAATCCTTGCTTTCAGGTGCCCCTGTGATCTCACCCTTTTCCGGTCTCTATAATGCATTGAATTCCTAGGATGAGGCGATTGTCCCTTGAGGAATGATTGTAAATTAAGTCTTTATGACCTAGAATTTAGAACAATGGGAGGCAATCCTATTGAACAGACATTGTTTCCCCTGTTGCTCACAGTCTCATTTCACAGAGTTGCTGAAATGTTTTCATTCGGTGAATTGTGAACCTTTGGGATTTTTCTATCCCGGAGATTTATATCGGCTCAGTCATTGTGTATTGGGATTGACCCTATTTTTGGATTCTAAGGGAGCCTCGGGATATGAAATAGTGTGGTCAGACTACATTGGGAATATTGTGAACAGCTTTGGGCCCTGTAAGGAAAAGCATGCTGACATTGGGGAAGGTCCGGAAGAAATTGACAAGAATAATCCACCTGATGAAGGAGCAGCACTTCAAAGGCTAGTGCTTTCATATAACCTGTCGCACTCTAACCTGGTGTTGTGTGATCTTTAACTTTGTACACCCAAGTCCAACACCGGCACCTCCAAATCAAAAATAACCCTGGGGTTGAAGCACTTGTCATATGAGGAGCAGATGAGGCCTCAGTGGAGTTTAGAAGGATGAGAGGAGATTTCATTGAAACTCACAGAACACTGAAAGGCCTGGATAGAGTTGGTGTGGAGAAGACATGGGAGAGACTTGAACCTGAGGGCACAGCCTCATAGTGAAGGGGCGACCCTTTAGAACTGAGATGGGAAGCATTTCTTTAGCCAGAGTCTGGCGAATCTGTGGAACTCATTGCCCCAGAAGGCTTTGTATTTCACAGAGATCGGTACGCTCTTGATTAGTAAGGGGAGAAGGCAGGTGAATGGAATTGAGAAACATATATCCGCCACGATTGAAATGGTGGAGCTGCCTCAATGGGCCGAATGACCTAGTTCTGTTCCTATATCTTGTGGTCTTATGGTCTAAGGTGGGGCTGAGGTAGAATGATTGAGCCCCAGAGCAGGCTCAAAAGCACTGAGTGGCGTGTTTCTGCTCCAATTGTGTAGGTATGAGATCACCAGGAAATCCACTTTATTGCCCAAGTTTTTAATCATCTGCTATAGTTCATGGATTTCTCTATCCAATTTTATGCTTCCTTTCACCACCTTTGGACATTTTTACTTTGTAAAATGCATGTTGTGGTTTACAGAGCAAATTTGGTGTCCTGAAATCCAGAGGGGCTGCCAATTCACTTATTCTTATTTTACAGGACTGCACAAAGTCCAAATGTACCCCACGGCCTTTTATTTCTGGTTTCCTGCAAATAAAGGTTTGAATTTCTTGCGGGGTGCAGAAGCATGTTTTCATGTGCAAACTGCCATACCTGGGGCCAACCCTTAGACTCAGGAAGGATGCAATCTTTGTATTTCTGCTATAATCCAGCATGTGTGACTTCATATGCCATTCTGGTTCACAGTGCAGTTTGTGATCCCCGCTGGAGTATATAAGCAATGTGGCTGTGCAGACAGGCTTGCATTGAAGCTTATCCCCTGTTTTCCAATGCAGTGTCCTAGTATGTAAAGGCTCCTTAAACTTCCTCCCTCACCTTCGGTGCCAGATCATGCCTCCTCTGACCATGCAGTAGCTGTGCCCCTGTCAATCTTCGATTTCCCCACAGATGGTCTGTATATCCCAGACACTTCTCACCCCCATATGTATCCTCTATGCCCCTTCACATCACCAATACAACTCCATACCAACTCTGTGCCCCCACTCTGTCCTGCTTCCACTGTGTATTCTTCATAACCACAATATAGAATCCCTAGATTGTGTGCAATTATTGTGAAAATATTTTTTTAATTCATTAGGACAGAAGCTTCTCACTATCTAATGAAAACCTCTGTATCCTTGATACTAAAGGCAAACAGACCCTTTGGTCCAACTCATTCATGCGACCAAATATCCCAAACTAATCTAGTTCTATTTGCCAGCACCTGGCCCATATCCCTCCAAACCCTTCCTATTTATGTACCCACCCAGGTGCCTTTTAAAAGTTGCAATTGTACCAGCCTCCACCACTTCCTCTGACAGCTCATTCCGTACATGTACCACCCTCTGTGTGGAAAAAGTTGCCCCTTAGGTCTCTTTTATATCTTTCCCCTCTCACCCTAAACCTATGTCCTCTAGTTCTGGACTCCCCCCACCCCAAGGAAAGGACCTATCCATGCCCCTCATGATTTTATAAACCTCTATAAGGTCACCCCACAGTCTTTGACGCTCCAGAGAAAACAGCCCCAGCCTATTCAGCCTCACCCTATAGCTCAAATCCTCCAACCCTGGCAACATCCTTGTAAATCTTTTCTGAACCCTTTCAAGATTCACAACATCTTTCCAATAGAAAGGAGACAAGATTTGCATGCAATATTCTAACAGTGGCCTAACCAATGTCCTGTACTTCTGCAACATGACCTCCCAACTCCTGTACTCAATATTCTAACCAGTAAAGGCAAGCATACCAAACGCCGCCTTCACTATCCTATCTACCTGTAACTCCACTTTTAAGGAGCTATTAACCTGCACTCCAAGGTCTCTTTATTCAGCAACACTCCCTAGGACCTTACCATTAAGCGTATAAGACCTGCTAAGATTTGCTTTCCCAAAATGTAGCGCCTCACACTGATCTAAATTAAACTCATCTGCCACTTTGATCTCATTGAGCTTTGCTGTCCACTACGCCTCCAATTCACTTAACCTGCATATCTTTGGACTGTGGGAGGAAACGCAGACTGGGGGCAGGTGGAGGAGGTTTTGCACAAACTCCACGGAGACAATTGCATGAGGCTGAAATTGAACCCGGGTCCCTGGCACTGTGAGGCCGCAGTGCTAACCACTGAGCTACGTACTTCCCCAGGATAAAAGGATCATGACCACAGCCATTCAAACAATAGACTGCTCTCTTGAAAGGGATAAACAGCATACACAGCATGCGCTCATTTCAATTTTAAAGCACAGTTCCTTCAGTCAGTTTAAGGGAATAGGTTGCAATACTTTTCAAGTGTTGATTTTTTATTTTCATCAGCCAGTGACATTTCAATCACTGGAACAGATGACAGCACAGGCTGGCAGGGCATTTTGTAACAGTTTCATTGCATTATGCTGATATATTAATTGGTAAAGCACACATATGTGAACAAATAGTACAAGACTAATCAATATAAGGCTCAACTGCAGGACAAATTCCTATGGTATATCACTTTTTTAAAACTGCATCTATGTTAGAATGCACTATCTAATAGTGGCATTTGAAGGTGTGAAAATATTGACCTTTCAAGGTGTCCCAGACTCCAGAACAGGTTTTCCATTTTTTTCACAAGCTCTCAAATCTAATGGTTTTCAAAGGAATTCCAATTCCCATATGTCCAGACAAAAATGATGTGCAGGAGAAATCCAGTTTTTTTTCCTACTTTTCAATCTAGACTTGATGGGTGTGTGTTTCGCACACTAGTCATCCCAACCTGCACAAAGGTCCGGGGAAACTGATACAAGGTCAAGAATGCAGAAGGAAGTCTGATTTTGTCCAGGAAGTTCAAATTGCTCATGTTCGTCCACAGAAAACCACCTTTGTTGAGATTTAATGGGAATTTGGAACCTGTTGGGAAAATCCAGGTGGGAATTCCAAAGGACAGAGCTTGTTATGTCCACATTGCTCACTCTCACTCCAGCACATCTCACAACCTGCCTTGTAAACGTGAAAGTGTGAAAACCTAGAATGGTATATCATGTCACATGTGGCTCAAGTGTACAGTTTGCACGCCTGTGAAAGTGCAGGGATGGGGATTCCCTGGCCTATAGGAAGATTTGGCCCAAAGTATTTGAGACAGCCTCTTCTGGAGTAGTGTGTTCAGTTCTGGTCGCCCTGTTATATGGAGGAAATAATTAAGTTGGAGGGGGTTCAGAAAAAGTTTACCAGGATGTTGCGCGAATGGAGGATTTGAGTTATGAGGAGAGGCTGGATAGGCTGGGACTTTTTTTTTACACTGGACTGTAGAGGTTCATAAAACCACAAGAGGTATAGATAAGGTGAATGGCAGCCATCTTTTCTGTAGAGTGTTGAATTTCAAGAATAGGGGGCATATTTTTAAGGTGAGAGGAGAAGGATTTAAAAAAGACGAGAGGCAATTCTTTTACACAGTGGTTCGATTGTGTAGAATGAACATCCAGTGGAAATGGTCTATGCAGGTACAGTGACAATGTTTAAAAGACATTTTGATAAGTTCATGAGTAAAAAAATGTTTAGAATGATATGGGCCAAGCACAGGCAGGTGCAACTAGTTTAATTTGGGATTATGATTGGCATGGACTGGTTGGACCGAAGGGTCTGTTTTTGTGCTGTGTGACTCTGTAATCCAGACTTCTTGTCATCTTTTATCACTGCAAATTACTTGAGGTAATTTGAATTAATTGTGATCATTCCCGACGCACTGCTTTAAAAATTATTCCTATTGCTGGTGTAGGTACAATTAAACTCTTGCTGAAACATAACCAGCAGGAACTCTGTCATGATTCACAGAATGGGTTCCAGAGAATGGAAGAACTTATATTTCCTTTCCTTCTTTTAGTTAACTAAATTACTTCTAAGTTTTCTTGTTTCCCCACAAATTCTCATGTGAGTAGAATTGTAAACGCTGCTGTGTAGTTTCTCAGAGAGATATTTTCTCAATGTCCCTGGTCATAAAAGTGGCACATGTAAAGTGCACCAAGGACACCGCATTAAGATTTTCAGTAATTAAACAAAGTAATGGGCTCCACGTGAAATTTTTATGGCTAAACATCAGTTTTGTTGAATTTCATGGTGGATTTCTCTGTGCAAGGCTTTGTGAGCTCTCTCACCATATCTGACTAAACTTGACCCATTAACTACCAACCTGGTCCTTGTCACACGATTCTTGCCTCATTCTACCATTTGCAATATCCGGAGCAACTCACTATTGCTGGGATATCCCGGAATGGACTGGTAACTTTATCACCATAGCCATCCTTTGTACATCTGGGCAAATTCTGTCAGTGTGGAACTGATATTTTCCCCAGACAAAGCCAATTGAAGCCTATTTATTGGGCAGGATCTAGTGGATGGGGTGGTCCACACGTGGGATTTCCACTACTTGTGAGATGAGCAGAAGAGACCATGACACCAGGCTATACCAGCCTGGTCCAAGGTTGCCTCCTGGGTCATTGCAGTCATCGCCATTTAAAGGAATATATTGCCCTCAATGAGCTTCTCCATTGTCAGCATGTGTAGCGCTACCTTCTCGCTGATATCTCACACTTTATCTCTGCTACTGGGTCCCTCCCACCAAGGCTCATGCACCACCACTCTCATTATTCTCTGCAACATCTTCCTTCCCTCACTGTCACCCTCCCAACTCCTGACACCACTAACCCTGCATGCCCTATGCAGTACCTAATCACTTGCGTACAGTGGCACAGTAGTTGACACTGCTGCCTCACAGCGCCAGGGAAGTGGGTTCGATTCCACCCTTGGTTGACTGTGTGGAGTTTGCACATTCTACCCGACTTGGGAACACAGTCAATGCTGAGGAGAGGCTGTCCCATTTTGGGTATGCTAGGGATCGAGAAAACCCAGCAAGCCAAGGATGGTGGAAAGATATAAACAAAGTGGCAAAAGAGAAAGGAGCACAGTGAGAGATGTTACAATGGCTTCATGTTTAATCATCTTTGTGGACTTTTTCAAGGATTGTGCATACTCAAGATTATTTTTTTGAAAGAAATTGAAAGGAGAGTGGAACTTTTTGATGAGGCATTTCTTGGTAATTGTTTGCTAACTGATGACCACCTACTTCAGTTTAGTGTCACGTTGCAGTATATGTTTTGGATACTATTTCAAATAGTTAGTGACCAGCCTTCCAAAGGCAAGAAGCACCCGACTCAACTCTCCTGTTTCTGAAAAAAATAATTCTTATTGTGAGTCCTGAATTTCCTCTAGAAGAGCAACTAAACAGTTTTTCAATACTATGTTTCCTGAGCAAACCGTGTCTGCCAAGATCCCAGAGATGACTGTCTATTTGGTGACATCTGCCTACATTTTCCAATATATCTTGTCAAAAGAGAGATTGATTTCTTTTTCCTTTACTCTTATATATTCATGTTACAGTCAACCAGTTTTGCATTTTCACTTAATAGGTTCTGGGTTTTTTTCACAAATCAATAATGTGTGTTTTATGAAAGAAACCTAATTTTATTTTAATTCTAATATGGATAAAGCATATGATTGACTACAGCAGGAACTGGGTAAAACAATTAAATTTATGTTGTGAACCATGGAGTAGTGAAAGAGAAAGACATCTCATCTTGGTCATCGTAAAAGGGGGTGCATTGAATGGTCAGCAACAGGCCACTAAAGAGAGTGAATGCTACCCAAACCAGGACACAATATATCGAGGGATTTTGTTGCAATTTTCTTGAGAACTGCATTTTTTTTTTTAGTTTTAGACTCCTTTTTTATTCTGAGTAGATCATTTATACGATGGAGTCACTTGCCTTCTGTGTCTTTATTGACATATGCACTAGTTAGACTTTCACAGAAACAGAACTTTTAAAAATCTTCATTTATTTCATTAATTACAGATGTAGCTGCATCTGTGAAGAGAGAGAAAGTTAAGTCAGACTTCTTCAGAACTTCTAAAGAAGAGTTTTACCAGACTCGAAACATTAACTCTATCTTTTTCTCCACAGATGCGACCAGACCTGCTGAGTTTCTCCAACATTCTCTGGTTAACACTTCCAGTATCGGTAGTATCTTATCTTTATCTTTCCTCAATAGTTCCCAACCGTCCATTAAGGTTAAAGCCAATATATACAGGAAAGGATGAATTTATTTAAAAAGCACAGTATTCAAATTGTTACAATGAACAAGCAGGCACCAGTTAGCAATTAATGTTTTTTGAAATAATTGACGCACACTTACACATAAATCAACCATCACACTAAACGTACCTTCCTTAGGCTCATGAGGTTACAGCTAACATTACACACACATGAAACTTGAATAGGAGCTAGATATGGTATGAGTAAAGAAATGAAAGATGAATCCAAAGGCAGTGGAAGTTAGTAGTATATATTTAGTTAGGCAGCTGAAGGCTGATGTCACTAGGAAGATTGTGTACAGCTCAAGTTCTACAAACTGATGCTGAAAATTACCAACCAGTTCTTGCAACTGAAGTAGAACCACTCTTAGTAAATTCAGGCTCACATCTGCTACAGGAAGCAGTAGTCACTGTTTATTTGCAGCTTGCCTGAAAATTTCATCAGCCAATGGATGGGCAAGTAATTGTTTCTCTGCTTTCAGCTGCCAGGTGCCCCATTTTCCCGACAGTTGGATTCCAATATTTTAATGAATTCGATGACAAGTCATGAGAATAAACTCCTGATCAAATCACCTACATTTTAGTTTTAATTAGCCATCTGTTGTAACTGACTGCCCTTCACACAGTTGCTGTTCCTTGGATTTTAGGCCTGTGAACGAGACTTACTGGGATTGCATGGAAAACTCTTGCATTTGAAATTTATTCAGTGGTTTGATTTGAGTCAGTAATACGCAATAAATGTCTAAGCTTGGCCCCACTACTTTGATGCACATTTTACTGAATAAAATCTCAATATATTTTAGTTTCCACGATCATCCTTAACATTTTAATAGCATAATTTCCACAATTTTTGTTAATGGACAGATGTCAGTTAGTGTCGAGAGTGTGGTGCTGGAAAAGCACAGCAGGTCAGGCAGCATCTGAGGAGCAGGAGAATCAATGTTTTGGGCATAAGCCCTTCCTTCATCAGGATTCCCAGCATCTGCAGTCTTCACTTCCTCTGAGTAGATGTCAGTTAGTGTTTTTTTTGAAAAATGTGCTGATTGTATTCTTGGGGTTCAGTTGGTTGAATTGCTCAGCAGATGCAGAAATTCAGAACTGTGCTAACACCCAGAGCGATAAAAGTGCTAGTCAAAGGGTTCCAAGCAGTCAAATGTTAGTGGAAAGATTGGAGGACATTGTGGGGGAGTAGAGTGCTTTGGAAGGGGGCAGAAGGTGGGGAACAAAGACCTTGGAGGATGAAGCTTGACGGTGGCAGGAGAGTGGTATGGTGGGGCATGATGGGCGAGGAAGACCATGGGGAAGGGAGGTTTGGAATGTTGGTAATATAGGCAGGTTGGAGGAGGATCTCGCTCGCTCTCGCTCTCTCTCTCTTCTCCCCCACCCACCCAGCCAAGCATTTTTTTGAAAGAAGGACCACTTGTCAAATCGTAGAAACAAGGGGCATTCTTCCAGAGCTGGCCAGTTCCACAATTTCACCAATGGAAACTGAGTAGGCTTTAGATTCAATGGATAGTTGGCTGTAAAGGGATATGGGTTAAATGCAAGCAAATGGGACTAGTTGGAAATCTTGGTCAGAATGGACAGGTTGGACCAAAGGGTGTGTTTCGTGCTCTATGACTTGAGTTTAACTGTTCATTTGGATGTTGCAGTGAAAAGTGGCAAGACTATTCATATCATTTAAAATATGTCATTTCGGTTTAAATCGGAGCAAACTACTGCTGATGCTGGAGATTGGGAATAAAATCAAAAAGTGCTTTAGAAATTGAGCAGGCTTGGTGGCACTTTAGGAGAGAGACGAACAAAGTTAACATTTCAAGTCCAGTGTGACGCACCTTTGGAATAGGGAAAATAACACCTATCAGACTCAGAACAGCTGTTTCTCTGATGCTGCCAAACCTGCTGAGTTTCTCCAGCACTTCGTTTTTTGTGACTTAGAATTCCTAATTTAGATTTTTGTCAAATAAGGGTGGTTTCAGAATTCAAACAATACAAACAATGGAAGTAATAATGGAGTTTTTTTTATTCTAACCTATGCTTGGCAATTGATAAAATTGGATGCAAGACCACTTTTCCTTCTAATGGAATTATACTTTACATCAGTGTTGAAGTGAGGTGGGGGAGCAGTGATTAGCTCAGTTGGCTAGATGGCTTGCATGTGACTCAGACTAACACCAACAGTGCAGCATTAGGTAGCCTAGGGGCGTGCCTTGTTATCTTACCCTGCAATAAAGTCACAGCATAAACCTTGGTTTAGCAATCCTTGAATAATCAAGAATGTTTTTGGAGAAGAGACAAAGATATCAATGGAGAGTAATATCAGATTAAATCAGATTAAAGTTGGCATTCCACCTGATCTCCGAGACCCCCTGAGAGTGTTTAGATTATAATCAACACACGCGATTCTATTTGAATCTTACTTTGAAAATGGACAATCGACATTGTTTTCATTGCTGGTTCAAAATGTTCACATCCAAACACTCGACAAAATAATCCTGCCCACTATGATGCAATCAGAGGGCAGTGCTCCTTGAGTAAGATGTATCCAGTAATGAATACCATGGACTGCATTCATGGATGAGGTGTATGCCAAGTGCCTCTGAGACTTGTGGAGGAAGTCTGTAAAGCTCGATCATTCCCGGAGCATGGGCGTAAAGACAACTTTCAATTGACTTACGTATTGTATGGGGATGTTCAAATATGCAGTAGTCTGTGATGGAAACAACTGAATCAGCAATCTCAGAATGGAGTTGGATTATTGTATGTAAGTATCTGGCAACTCATGAAATTTGAATCAAATGTGAAAAAGAAATCTGTAGCTAAAAGGTAATCTAATAGCATCCATGTTATGACTTGCGACTATCATAAAAGTCCATCTGGTTCACTAATGTCTCTCCAGGGAGAAAAATCTGCTGTACTTGCCCAGTCAGACCAACAGCAACGTTGTTAAGCCTGAAACAGCCTGAACAGGTCACACAGGTCAATGGCAGTAAGGAATAGGCACCAAATACTTAATTTGTTAGTGTTGCCTACGTCTTGTACAGGGAGGGATAAAAACAACATAAAGCAAGTGTTTTATGGGTATGGAATATGATATTTTATAAGTGCTATAAGCTGATGGGTCTGCTGTGATCTTTTCCAATTTGTTTGTGTTTCCATCATTCATATCTGCAAAGTACCCGTGAAAGCCTGGCTGAGGCTCTGGCACCTAATTTATTAGGGTGGGGGTGGAGTGCTGGGTAGATACAAGAAGAGACAGGCCAGAGTAGTGTTGATCGGAGATGTGAGAGAGGATGTGCTTTGTGGGCTATGGGTCTAAAACCCCAGAAATTGGTGAGGCCACTGTTGGAATATTGTGTGCAATTCTGGTCTCCTTCCTATCGGAAAGATGTTGTGAAACTTGAAAGGGTTCAGAAAAGATTTACAAGGATGTTGCCAGGGTTGGAGGATTTGAGCTACAGGGAGAGGCTGAACAGGCTGGGGCTGTTTTCCCTGGAGCATCGGAGGCTCAGGGGTGACCTTATAGAGGTTTACAAAATTATAAGGGGCATAGATAAGGTAAATAGGCAAACTCTTTTCCCTGGTGTCGGGGAGTTCAGGACTAGAGGGCATAGGTTTAGGGTGAGAGGAGAAAGATATAAAAGAGACCTAAGGGGCAACTTTTTCAAGCAGAGGGTGGTACGTGTATGGAATGAGCTGCCAGAGGAAGTGGTGGAGGCTGGTACAATTGCGACATTTAAGAGGCATTTGGATGGGTATATGAATAGGAAGGATTTGGAGGGATATGGACCGGGTGCTGGCAGGTGGGACTAGATTGGATTGGGATAGTTGGACTGAAGAGTCTGTTTCCATGCTGTACATCTCTATGACAATGACTCTAAATGCAGTGAATATATAGGTCCTGTGTGAAATTCCCTGGTCTCAGGACCAGGTAGCAAAGGGAAAGCCTTGTGATAGTAGATATTCCTGATGAAGAGCTTATGCTTGAAACATCTATTCTCCTGCTCTTTGGATGCTGCCTGACCGGCTGTGCTTTTCCAGTGCCACACTTTTTGACTCTGATCTCCAGCGTCTGCAGTCCTCACTTTTTCCCTGTGATAGAAGGGTCCTTCAGGAGCAAAAAAGAAAGGAGGCAAGGGGTAGGGATTGTGTGTTGGCTTGTCCGATCACAGCAGGGGAAAATAGATTGGCTTGAAAAACCCAAGAAAGGTCATTCTTGCTCTTCCTGGTCTTACGGCTATGAGTGAGAGGTGCCTTTCCATGAATCTGCTGTTTGCACCTCCATTCACTTGCAAGGTTTCTCATCTGTGGAAAACCCAGACCACAGTGATTAAGGATGGAAACTCTGGACCTTATTCCTGTAAGTCTGATCAAAGTTGAAGCACACAGCATCATTAGCGTCTCAAAAGCAAATTAGTCCCTGCCTCTATTAAACCCATTAATTGTTAGCTTTTAAATCTTTGAAATTTTAATCTCATTTTTTGATGGTGGGTTAAAATTCCAACCTCTGTGCTAAGAAAATATAACAGGTTTTCTGAAGAAAGGATTGAACTAATGCTGACATAAATTAGATTCAATGGTTTGTGTGTCTGTCTGATCTCAGCGTTCATATAAATGCATGTAAGCCACAGTTGGCAAATTTAATTAATGGAGTTGAGCATCGAGGAGTGTGAAAATCTGAGAGGTTGATTAACTTTTCGCATCTCTTGTCTCCAAAATAAAATCCAGGTCAGGTGAATTGGCCATGCTAAATTGCCCATAGTGTCAGGTGCCTTAGTCAGAGGGAATTGGGTTTGGGTAGGTTACTCTTCGGAGGGTCGCTGTGGACTTGTTGGGCAGAAGGGCCTGTTTCCATACTGTGCGGAATCTAATCTAATCATCGCCACTTGGGGTGTGAGGGGACAGGATATGATGTGCGCAGGCTCGGCACAAAGGGCAAAAGCTCCTGAGAAGGACAGTAAGAGTTGAGGGCTGGCAGTGATTTGGGAAAGTCCATAATCGAGATGTGAAGTGTGGGGTAGGGGATGACTAGCTTATCCATGTGGACAAGGAGGAGCACAGCTAACAAGTAAAGGTTTTAGTTTTCAACTTCTGAACCTTGTGACCAGGATCTTGTCTTCTACTGCTAGCTTTCATGACAGGCTCGAGATAGTGCGACCCATGGTTAAAATGGCTCGCCCATTCCGGTCACTTTAAGGAGTCACTTTGCTATTTAACTCTGATGGCCTCACTCCTCTGTGAGAAGCATTCTATGACTGATTGATTGATTTTTTTTGGGGGGGGAGGGGGCGTGCAGTTGCCTCCCTGTCCCATAACCCATCTGTGCCCCAAAGCTTAAATTCCTTGTCCTCATTCCTACTAGAGGCAGAAAGTAAAGCATTTCTTTTCATTTCTGTTTGATACTCATGAACATGTGATGATTTGGAGATGCTGGTGTTGGACTGGGGTGTACAAAGTTAAAAAAATCACACAACACCAGGTTATAGTCCAACAGGTTTAATTGGAAGCACACTAGCTTTCGGAGCGACGCTCTTTCATCAGGTGGTAGTGGAGGGCTCAATCCTAACACAGAATTTATAGCAAAAATTTACGGTGTGATGTAACTGAAATTATACATTGAAAAACCGATTGATTAGATTAGATTACTTACAGTGTGGAAACAGGCCCTTCGGCCCAACAAGTCCACACCGCCCCGCCAAAGCACAACCCACCCATACCCCTACGTTTACCCCTTATCTAACACTACGGGCAATTTAGCATGGCCAATTCACCTGACCTGCACATCTTTGGACTGTGGGAGGAAACCGGAGCAGCCGGAGGAAACCCACACAGACACGGGGAGAACGTGCAAACTCCACACAGTTAGTCGCCTGAGGCGGGAATTGAACCCGGGTCTCTGGCGCTGTGAGGCAGCAGTGCTAACTACTGTGCCACCGTGTCTGTTAAGCCTTTCATCTGTTAGAATACAGTGATAGTTTCACTTCTTTCATGTGGAAATCACAAAACCTTTTTTTTAAAAAGTAGGAGTATCTGTGTGTGTGTATAGTGCAATGGTGGTCACCTGTGACATGAACCCAAGGTCCTCTCTATGTGTACCGAACTTAGCTATCAGCCTCTGCTCGGCCACTTTTCTCTGCTGCCTGTCCCACACGCCCACACTCACACATGCACCCCCTCACAGACTTAAGACACTCTGTACTCACTACACACACACACATACACTTTCTCACACTCACAACCCCCAACCCAGACAGACAGACACACACAGACAGACAAAGACCCACATGCACACATATATTTTGTGTGGTGAATTTGTACTTGCGGGGTTACATTGTACTTTGCTCAAAAACTGCATGCATTCATGTAGAACTCTGAGCTCAAAAACTGCATGAATTTATGTAAAACTCCGTTATCTCACTTTTTAGATTAGAATCAATCTAAACATCATGGCATAGACAGAGAACACAGGGGGCCAACACCTTCAACATATTGTCTAGCTATCACCATTGTTAACAGCTAACCCGAGAAAGCAACTTTTTTAAAAAAAGGTTTTGTGATTTACACATGAAAGAAGTGAAACTATCACTGTATCCTAACAGATGAAAGGCTTAATAGACAATCAATTTTTCAATGTATAATTTCAGTTACATCACACTGTAAATTTTAGCTATAAATTCTGTTAGGATTGAGCCCTCCACTATCACCTGATGAAGGTCGCTCCGAAAGCTAGTGTGCTTCCAATTAAACCTGTTGGACTATAACCTGGTGTTGTGTGATTTTTTAACTATAAACATGTGGATATTGAAAATCTGAAGTTGTCCAATGGAAGCTTCTGTTGACAGTATTAATTATATTCAATCCTCTTCTCTTGCTCAACAGATCGATGAGCTCCCAGAGGGAGCAGTGAAACCACCAGCAAATAAATATCCTATTTTCTTCTTTGGAACTCATGAGACGTAAGTACACTTCAAAGGTAAAAGGATGATGGTGGTCAGTGTTGTATATTTTGTTACATGACAGATTTTCGTTATTATGAAAGTGAGTCTGACTAAATGGATCTAAATAAAAACCTTTCTCTTTGAAGAAATTCTAACCAGGTTTATTTGGTCTGTAAACATAAATAATGTACAGTGAGAGATTTGAAATTTTGGGTTAACTCCATCCAGATTTTAGTGAAATTATGTTTTCTGGGTGGCGAATGTTGCTGAAATGTGGTTCGTGTAGGTATGCAATGATTGAAAAAAAACTGTTCAGGCTCTTTCAGTGAGGCAGATGTTCAAATGATCAGTTAGTTGTTAGAGAACAGCATAGATTACATTGCAGTTTGGGTCCAAAATCATCACAGCCGCCTGTCTGGGAGTTACCCAGGAAATTGAACCTTCTAACAGCTAAATCTCCATGTGTCTGGAACCCTCCCAAAAAGCCCCCCTTAAGTTGGAGAATTCAGAGGGATCCAGCTCAACTTAAGCTTAATAGTTACTTAGGAAGAGTTAAAGGATTTAAATCCAACTGTATTTCCCGGTACACCGAATCTAAACTCGGCATTGATCCTTTCCAACCACACCCGTCCCAACATTTGACAGCCTATCTGACAGTGTTGGACCCGACACCCACGGCCCCCATATCATACCTGATGCCAGCACTCCTCCCTCACTAGCGTGACCAGATCATGCCAAATACAGCACACGTAAGCATTGAACTAAGGCTGCCAGAACAGACACACTCACTGCCAGGCCAACACCCTTACCCCACACTGGTCCATCGACCTATCCCCAGCATTGGGCGGCACGGAGGCACTGCTGCCTCACAGCGCCAGAGACCCGGGTTCAATTCCCACCTCAGGCAACTGTCTGTGTGGAGTTTACACATTCTCCCCGTGTCTGCGTGGGTTTCCTCCAGGTGCTCCAGTTTCTTCCCACAGCCCGAAAATGTGCAGGTTAGGTGAATTGGCCAAGCTAAATTGCCCTTACTGCTAAGTGAAGGGGTAAATGTAGGGGAATGGTTCTGGGTGGGTTGCTCTTTGGAGGGTAGGTGTGGACTTGTTGGGGCGTAGGGCCTGTTTCCACACTAAGTAATTCATCGACTTGTTTTGCACTGGACCACACCTCTCCGTCCATCTGACACTGTATTCCCCCTCACATCCGTTGTAAACTTGCTTTTCTGCAGTCACTGTCAAAGTACCTTTGGAAGGGAGAGCATTTAACTGTTAAAATGTGACAGGAAATGTAGTTTAACAAAAAAACAGTTTCAGCCTTCGACACTACTCCCACCCTGAGTGGATTTCTCCCTGGTTTCCTCCAATGTTTGAGACAGCCCAAATTCAGGATCTTAGCCATAAAAATTGCCAACAGGTCAGTAGGTAATTTTAAAGAGGACTATTTTTGGTGGAATCTGTTCTAACGATAATCAGAATATCTGGGGCAGTGAGATGATCTGTTACTTTCATCATGCTCATACCCATGAGGGGCAATTCTGCAGGATCTCACTGTCAGACCTGGGAGAGGATTTGAGGGAGTGGTTTAAATATCCCCTCTTGGTTTACTGCTCACAAAGGGACTGAAGGAGAGCAGAGGGCAGTGGTTAACATTTCTGCTGCAGTTACTGCTATAGTCACCCAACTGAGATGAGTACTTGTGATAGACAGCAGTTTAACGTTAGCATCTATTTAGTTTTGCCACTTAATTTCACAATGTATTTGCATGATGATTATGAAGAACCTTGAAGTATTTTTGAAGTGCACTTACTGCAGTGAGGTATAGCAGCCGATATATGCAGAGTAATCTCCCCAAACTGCAGGTGTTGTGTGAGAGATGATCATTAGCCATATCATCAGGGAGAAATCCTCTAATCATCTTCAAAATAGTGACATTGAGACTTTTATATCGATCTGAGAGTTTACATGAGGACCTTGGTTTAGACTCGTCCAAAAGATGACCTTCCAATAAAGGAGTATTCCCTCAGTAGTGCACTAGATTATGTTCATATCTCTGGAATGGCTTAATGGGCTCGAGCAAGAGGCAGGAGAGTAGCCCATTGAGTTTTAGTTAAAAATTACACAACACTAGGTTATAGTCCAACAGGTTTAATTGGAGGCACTAGCTTTTGGAGCGCTGCGCCTTCATTAGACAGTTGTGACGACCACCTGATGAAGGAGCAGGGCCTAGAAAGCTAGTGCTTCCAAATAAACCTGTTGGACTATAACCTGGTGTTGTGTGATTTTTAACTTTGTACACCCCAGTCCAACACCGGCACCTCCAAAAGTCTTGATTGCCATAATGGAGCAATAGAGGCAAGCTATGTTGATTTTTTTTAAGGCAATGTATGAAACAATAACTAAAAAGTAAAGTCAGGCGGAAAAAAGGTAAACGAATGGGAAAGCCTGAAGGATCTTATCCTGAATTCCCAAGTTGCATTGTCAGCTGATAAAGCTTTGATGGGAACAAGAATTTGTAGAATAAGTTGCTTTAAGATTTTGTACACTACATTAGTTTTGCTCATGCTGGGTATCGGGTCCTTCGTTCTGGTGAATTGTTGTCTGAGGGTGGCTGTTGGTTTGTGTGCTGTTATAAGTCCTAGTGGTCGCAGTAGTCTGGCTGTCAGTTCTGAAATGCCCCTGATGTGTGGTAGTGTGGCTAGTCCTTTGCCGCACCCCAAAGGACTAGCCACACTACCATACATCAGGAGCATTTCAGAACTGACAGCCAGACTACTGCGACCACTAGGACTTATAACAGCACACAAACCAACAGCCACCCTCAGACAACAACTCACCAGAACGAAGGACCCGATACCCAGCATGAGCAAAACTAATGTAGTGTACAAAATCCCATGCAAGGACTGCACAAAACACTACATAGGACAAACAGGAAGACAGCTGAAGCGGCAGGGACAGGCCACTATAAATGCCGGAGAAACTCCACAGAAGCGCTTCACAGGAGGCTCCCAAGCACTGAGGATGTCACCTAGACAGGGGATGAAACGTTTGCAACAAAAAATTCCAGCTTGACGAACAGAACCACAACAGGGTAAAGTATTACCAACGTTAGAAACCAAACATAGACATGAAAACACTAGGATTTATTCAGTGGGGATGGGGAGGCAAGACAAGAGAAAAAGGTCTCCCGGCCTCTATTTCAAAAACCTGTTACATCTCTAACATTGTCTGATTCACAAAAAGTGTCCCCAGCATTTCCTGTTTTAATTATTACTTCTTTAAAAGAATATGCTTCAGTTGGTATAATCGGTACAAAACCTTTTAATTGGAAGTGATCTGAATGTTGTTACTGGTTAGAGTTAGAGGACAGTACAGAATATTTTGTGATTTTTTTTGAGTACATAGAATAAACCAATGTGTAATACATCTTTCTTGCTGAAATTCTCTTCTCATCCTCAAAGGGTGAAACCTGTCTCCTTGAAACAGTTGGCAACCACTTTCCAGATTGTTTGTCAAATGCAGAACAGCTGGTGATGAAAAGTCAGCAGTTAAAACTCCCCCTTTCCTGCTAATATATTGTGAGGAGCTCGTGTTTATAGAACAAAGCCATCAACATTTTTCCAGTCAAGTGCAAGGCAAACTGATTAATGTCAAAGAGAAAAGCAAGCTTTAGAAATCACCTCAACAGAGATCATGGACCATCTCCCTAAGCCTAACCTTGGAAAAACTCTAACTAAATCACATTGCAATGTTAATGCAAAACACACAAAGAATACTTGAATGAAGTTATTTTGTCCACAATTTTAAGGAGCTGTTAATTGTTTAATGAATAAAATGTTTTTATTTCGGGGAAATAATGTTATGTTAATGCTCTACTTAGCATATACAGGGCAGTTTTAGGTTATCCGTAGAGAATTGCTTGATTTTCACTTCCAATTATTAATTCATGTTGCTTTAAAAAAAAACACGTAATATTTGCCTGCAAGCCTTCAATGGTAAATGCATTGCCAACTGAACTAACTCAGACACAGCTTTATTATCCTGACTGACACAGGATCAGGCTGTAACTAATCCCTTCACCAACTGGCTAGGAATGGGGAAGAATGGACCAGGCTCCCGAGTCTTGTTTCCCCCTCTTTGACGCAGCTGGAATGCGAATGTCGGCTGAGGCAGAATGGTGTCTGCCTGTTTATGATAACGTTCGTAGCTTGGCAAGCACTATTGGAGCGCAGGACTCACTAGTGACTTCAGGAGAGAGGAAGAAAGAATTTTTGAAAAAGGCAGCAGAAATTAGAACCTTCACACCCCACCCTCCACCACCAACACACCCCCCCCCGGCCCCCCCCCAAGCTGTCCTTAAAACTATTCATGCCAAGAGCTGAAAGAACAAATGCGAAAAAGTGAAGTGATTAAATCTTGGGGATATTTTACTTAAAATAATCTCCTTTGGTTTAAGATACTAGAGTCAAATCCTATAATAAGTTGTTAAAATTACAATTAAATTTTTAGTGCCAATAAATGGAAATTTTAAAACTTAAATGTAGCCTTGAGAAGTGCGCATTTGATGGTATTAGTGAACAAGCTGTGTATGCTATACTGTGACCTCCTTCTATCACTGTTACCGCAAATGTCAGTCTGTTTATTTTAACTCTTTTAATGTCTGTTAAAATAGCAATGTTATACATCCCAACAGTAATGACCATTCATATACTCAATTAAATAAAAATTCTATTTGTTTCTCCAGGAGATAATTTAATGCATTATTAAGAACAGATAACATCATAATAACTTAAACGCCCTTCACCAACCCCAGTCCAAATGTGCTGAAGCCTTTATCCATGCCTTTCACCACCACCTGATTCTAGTGTTCTACTGTTCCTACCCTTACCTCTCCATAAATCTCAACTCATGTGAAACTCAACTGCCGTTGTCCTATCCTACACCAATTTCCACTCTTTCATTCACATACATTGACTGTTAGCCCTGCAAGTGTCTTAAATTTAAAACTCTCATTGTTGAGTTTAAAACCCCTTCATTGCCTTGCCTCTCTTTCTGAGCTTTTGTGGCCCGACAGGATGATGACCTGATTGGTACATCGTGTACAACCTCCCTAACTTGCTCAGGTCACTTGTGCATCTCTCCTTCCCTTTTGCCCTGCATTGGTGGTCACACCTTTAGACACCTTGGTTCTACACTTGCATGTTCCCTCCCTGAAATCCTTTGCCTCTCCCACTCTCTCTCTCTCCTCTTTAAAACCCCCTCCTTCACATTTACTAATATCTCCTTTCTTTATTTAGTGTTTATTTTAACCGTAGAACCTCTACAGTATTGGAAGGCATTCGATCTATATTAAAGGCACCAAATAAATTAATTTCTCCCATTGTTGTCAGCCTTCGATTCAAACAGTCCTTGGGATGAGCCTTGCCCCAGGGGAAGACTTGATTAAATGATCATGGGAGCATTCAGTAAAAAAAATAGAAAGTTAGCTAACCAACAAACATCCAGCCTTGTGAGATGTACCAGCCAGGGAATCAGTCTGTTATATTGTGGCTTTGTGTTTTGACCTGTCCTTTGTTTAACTGACGAAGCGAGTTGAAAAATCTTTTGAGATCAACAATTGCATTTTCTGTTGCAGTGCCTTCCTGGGACCTAAAGACCTTTTACCTTACAAAGAATATAAAGATAAATTTGGAAAGTCTAACAAGCGAAAAGGTTTCAATGAAGGTCTGTGGGAGATTGAAAACAATCCTGGCGTCAAGTTCACAGGATATCAGGTAGCGACTATTTTTGGTTGTCCCACTATTTTAACAATGCACCAGTATACTTGGACAAGTCAAAGTTGATTGGCAATTTATTATCAGCAAATTCAAGCAAGGCTGCCAATTCATTATTGGCATTGAAATGCAGTGCAATGGCTATACAACATAGGATTGTGAACGTGTATATATCCCAACATAGCTTTTTATTTTGCCAATATTTGTGAATTAATAGTTATATTTCACATTGGAGATATATTTTATAACTATATATACAACACCAAAGGTTAACTAATGGCACAAGAAATTCAAAACTAAGTTAACCAAGCTGTGTAGCACATTAGTGTGGAGTCAAGAGATGCAAGCAGGAGAATCCAAGTGCCCTCTTGCCTCCGGGATCTGGGTTTGAATCCAGGTTCCTCTCATTGTGAGAAAATTCTTAAAGGGATATGCAGTGTGGATGTGGAAAATATGTTCCCCTTAATTGTGGGGTCTAGAACCAGCTGACACCGACTCAGGTGAGGAGGAACCCCTTCACTTGCAGGATAATGAATGTTTGGAAATCAGTCAGATTTTTGTTTGGTAATAGAGGGCTTTGGAATATGGCATTGCGGTGGATGATCAATCATGGTCTAAAATGACTGGACTGCATGGCCAACATCTTCTCCTGTGTTTCTATGTTTCCATTTGAGTCTACCTTTCCATTCATAAAGATCACCACAGCTGAACTGGCGCCAGCCCATCTTCCCTTAATTTCCCCTTATTGTCAATCCCCTTGTCGTCAAAAAAATCTGTCTAACTCCGTCTTGAATGTTGATGATTACCAAATTGAAATAGTTGAGTATTTAATGTTATCATGGGAAGAAAGCATTGTTCTCAATCTATCGATTAGCTCTGGCTCAATTGATTTTTTAAATTAAAAGTTATGTTTCCAGAAGTATGGAGACCACAGCAAATTATAGTGTATTTGATCATCCACTCCTTCCTCTATCCTGATAAATTACCTGCCTGTTTTTAACAAGGAACAGTATTCTCATTTGGAGATATGGACCCTGCCATTATGACCATTTCTGGGTCCCTGCCAGGTTGGGAATGGATTGTGTCAGTGTAGTCACAGCTTGTAATTTTCCCCAAGTCAACAACATTGGAAGGCAGGTTTGGTAATTAATGAGAGATAGCAGGACCGGGATGAGGGTGGGCCCAGTTAAAAAAGCATCCATGGCAGCCATTGTGGGAACAGCAATATTGAACATCATTGAAAATCAGCAAAAGGAGAGGCAGGGGCATGGCAGGGTGAGAGCTGCTCTGTGGTCTCCTTTATTTTTATTCATTCATGAGATGTGGGCATCGCTGGCTGAGTTGGCATTTACTGCTCATCTTAGTTACCCTTGAGAAGGTGGTTGTGAGCTTCCTTTTGAATTGTGAACTCCGTGTGCTCCAGGTTGACCCATCATGTCATTAAGCAAGGAATTCCAGGATATTTACCCAGTGACAGTGAAGGAACGGCGATATATTTCCAAGTCAGAGCGGTGTACGGGTTGGAGGGAAGCTTGCGGATGATGGTGTTCCCGTGTATCTGCTGTCCTTGTCTTCCAAGATTGAAGTGATCATGGCTTGAAGGTGTATGTAAGGAGTCTTGGTGAACTTCTGTTGTGCATCTTGTAGGTATTACATAATGCTGCGACTGAAGGTCAGTGGTTGAGGGATTGGATGTTTTGTGGATGTGGTGCCAATCAAGTGGGCTACTATGTCTTGGATGTCAAGTTTCTTGAGTGTCGTTGGGGTTGCACACGTCTGGGACAGTGGGGAACATTCCATCACAACTCCCAACTCGTGCCTTATGGATGGTGGACTGGCTTTGCGAGTCAGGAGATGAGTTACTTGCTGCAGGATTCCCAGCCTCTGACTTGTTGTTGTAGCCACGGCATTTATATGGCTGGTCCATTTCAGTTTCCAGTCAATGGTACCAGGATGCAGCGCTCAAGGTGGACAGTGTGTGATCATTAAAGTGTTTAGTTCTCAGTGTAAGACAGGACAATGGCTGGAGGTGACCGAACACATCAGTAGCTGCAGCGTTGTCTAGAGAATTTGGTGAAGGGTCATAAAGGCTTTTCATTCTGCTCAATGTGCAATATGACGGTACGTTTTCCAGCTTCCAGCCCCTCAGCCCATATGCAGCCAGCTCCTAACATGCGAGTCCAGTGTACTTCCAGACCCATCAACAAGCTTCAGAGGCTAAGGACCTGTTTGAACTGATGCATGCTGCTTCTTATTTGTATAAAGTCCCCAATATTAATGAGAGAGGCCAGTATAACGTTATCTTTCTCTCATATCTTCATCCTTGCAAGAGAAAGGGACGCACAGTCCCGGAGAGAGAACATACATTGGAGGAGGAGGCAGCAAAATGGCATTACATCAACTTTGATGGAGAGATGAGAATGCCTGGAGGAGAGGGTGAGAGGGTATTGAATTACATCAATGACATGCACTCCACCCTGTCTGAAAGCTCAAAAGGTTCAGCTGTATCAGGATGCTTCAGCCTTTCAGAAGAATCCGCTGTTGCAGTTATGCTCTGATGATTTCTCCCATCTACCTTTTATGGAGCTGCTTTTGGAGCAGGCGAATGTCCTGTGGCACTATTGGCACAGTGATGTTTGGAATGGATGCAGTTTGTACCTTACCTGGTGGTCCCCTCCAGCAATCCAGAGCACCATCCAAGGGCTGAGGCAAACAGTGAGGATGCCAGTTCTCACAGGGCACCACCAACATCATCATCCTCCATGCCCCCTCTGTCTTAGGGGTTATCTATGCATCAGAGCCCTTTGACACAGACAATCCCTGTCTTGATGCCAGTGCAGCAGCTGCCTCTGGTGTTGCTCCCATTGGCACCTTCACATCAAGGACATTGTAACCACAAGCAGACTACACAGCCAGGCTGCCCCCATGGTCTGAAAGGGAGAATAGTGTAGAAATGACTGAGATCGAAGGTCGTCTTGTTAGTCATTGCTCCAAGTGGTTAACTGGGCCTAACTCTGCTGGTGAGTGTATATGCAGTAATTTTTTAAAAATATATTTTTATTGGAAAGAGAAGAAAAATCTTTTGGACATTACAACAAATACAAAACAAACAATTCAAACCAATACACACAAAACCCACTAATTACATAAATAAATCATGGGTAGGATAAATAGACAAAGTCTTTTCCCTGGGGTCAGGGAGTCCAGAACTAGAGGGCTTAGGTTTAGGGTGAGAGGGGAAAGTTATAAAAGAGACCTAAGGGGCAACTTTTTCACGCAGAGGTGGTACGTGTATGGACTAAGCTGCCTGAGGAAGTGGTGGTGGCTAGTATAATTCCATCATTTAAAAGGCATCTGGATGGGTCTCTGAATAGGAAGGGTTTGGAGGGATATGGGCCAAATGCTGGCAGATGGGACTAGATTGGGTATTGGGATATCTGGTCAGCATGGACAAGTTGGACTGAAGGGTCTGTTTCCATGCTTTACATCTCTATGACTCTAAATAAATAATAACTAATAATTAACTAATAAAAACATGACAGTAATAAAAATAATAATAGTACAGCTCAACAAAGCAAAGTAATAGCCCTTGACCATCAAGAGCATAAATTTATACATATTCATGTCTTTATAATTCCTCCTGTCTGGATACCAGACTCCTTAAACAAAATTGTCATGGCTATATCAGGCCATTATTAGTATGGTAAACAAATCTGTACCCAAGTAGACCAAGCAGAGCCGTCAGGTCTTATAAGAATTCTGTTTTATGGTGCACCATTCCTGTAAAGAATTGCAAACGGATGTGTTCCATGACCAGCTTACCCCAGTCCGACAGCCCCGGGGAGTTTTCAGACACCCACCCTAACAGCATGTTCTTTCTTGCACAAAAAAATGAGGATACTGAAAAGCCTTCTTTTGTGCATGTCTAATGGAAGTGGATTAACATGGCCAAGACGAAGAGCTACCGGGTCCATCTCCACCTCCGTCCTCAAGACCCTCTCTATTTCGCCTACCACAGTGCTCCAGTATGCCCGCAGCCTGTGGCAGGACCGGAGGCAGGGAGCGCACTTTGCACTCATTTTGCATTTAGGACACATTGGAGATACTCCCACTTTAAATTTCAAAAGGCGGTCTGGAGCCAAGTGGACCGTTTGGAGAATTTTCAATTGCAAGGCATGGGTCTAGTTGCAAATCGAGATCCTCCTTGCATTTCCGCGGATGTCCTCCCATACTTCAGAAGAGATCTCAATGTCCAGCTCTCTCTCCCTTACAGACTCGTGTGAGGGGCTCTCTCCCAACAGGTGATAGACATTACTGACAGAAAGTGTGTTCTCAGTACTGAGCACCCTCTTCTCCATGTCAGATCTATAAGAATCAGTTAGACGTGCTTAATTGATAGTTTTTATTATTTGGGAGGTCGACTCCTCCAAGTCTGTGGGGTAGCTGCAATTTAGTCAATTTATTTGGATGTGAGCAGAAGAGGTACAGTTAGTAAGTTTGCAGATGACACCAAAATTGGAGGTGTAGTGGACAGCAAAGAGAGTTACCTCAGATTACAACAGGATCTTGACCAGATAGGCCAATGGGCTGAGAAGTGGCAGTTGGAATTTAATTCAGATAAATGTGAGGTGCTGCATTTTGGGAAAGCAAATCTTAGCAGGACTTATACACTTAATGGTAAGGTCCTAGGAAGTGTTACTGAACAAAGAGACCTTGGAGTGCAGGTTCATAGCTCCTTGAAAATTGGAGTCACAGGTAGATAGGATAGTGAAGAAGGTGTTTGGTATGCTTTCCTTTATTGGTCAGAGTATTGAGCACAGGAACAAACTCGCTACCACAGCCACATTTGCTTCCTCAGTGCCTGTCTCCGTAACCAACTCATCCCACACGGACTCCGGACCACCTTTAAACCAGCAGAGTTCGGACCCAAACAGGGCAAACAATACAGACTACAGATTCAAAAACACCAGCAACAGTTCTCCTTCAAGATCGTCCGCTCCACACTTGCAGCAATGCGCCGGCACCTAACCTCTCTACAGTCAGTCCTGCCTCAGCGGAGGGCCACACTCTCTCAGAATTGCAAAGGACCCACTCTGTACTACATCCTCAGGAGAATTCATACTCTCAACAAACAGTATTTCAATTCCATCTCAAACATCAAAAACTGTAAGTACAACAAACTTTTATCCACCCACCTCCATAACCAGCGCTCCTCAAACATTCCAGAAGATTCCCCTGGCCATTAGCCATGCGGCTGATGCAGCT
>NC_057745.1:27931652-27937933 GCF_004010195.1 Chiloscyllium plagiosum | reverse complement strand
TAAATAGACAAAGTCTTTTCCCTGGGGTCAGGGAATCCAGAACTAGAGGGCATAGGTTTAGGGTGAGAGGGGCAAGATATAAAAGAGACCTAAGGGGCAACTTTTTCACACAGAGGGTGGTACGTGTATGGCATGAGCTGCCAGAGGAAGTGGTGGAGGCTGGTACAATTGCAGCATTTAAGAGGCATTTGGATGGGTATATGATTAGGAAGGATTTGGAGAGATATGGGCCGGTTGCTGGCAGATGGGACTAGATTGGGTTGGGATATCTGGTCGGCATGGACGGTTTGGACCGAAGGGTCTGTTTCCATGCTGTACATCTCTATGACTCTATAATAAGGAGTCGCTTGCGATACCAGTTAAAGGAACTGAACCAGCCATTCAGTCTTCTAAATGTCTACTTAGTAAAAAGCAGAGGAAGCTTTCACATAGGATACAGCAGGTGGGAGAGAATGTTCATTTTAATGAGATCTATCCGACCTAGCCAAGAGATCGGAAGTGCCTCTCATCTTCTTGACTGATTCTGTCGAATAAATGGGCAAAATTGGTTTTAAATGGCCGATCAAAGATAGGGGTAATGAATATACCTCAGTGAAAAAAGCCCTCCTTCTAAAAGGAAATCAAGATATGTCCTGAGGATCAAGGCATGGCCTCTAAATTTGCAAAGTTGATCTTGTAACCCAAAAAGCCACCAAATGAATTAATGCATTGTATCAGAAGCGGCACCGAAACTGTTGGGCTTGATAAATAGACAAGAACATCATCCGCATACAATACCATTTTATGTGTTTTTGTCCCCACTTCAGGAACAGATATATTGGTATCCCTACATATTGCCTCTGGTGATTGAACCACTGGCATTGTGAAAGGCAACAGTGATAAGGGACAAGATTAGAGTGCTGCTCGAAAAGCACAGCAGGTCAGGCAGCATCCGAGAAGCAGGAAGATCGACATTTCGGGCAAAACCCTTCATCAGAAATCAAGGGCTTTTGCCCGAAATGTCAATTTTCCTGTTCCTTGAATGCTGCCTGACCTGCTAAGCTTTTCCAGCACCACTCTAATCTCCAGCATCTGCAGTATCCACTTCTGCCGAGGTTATAAGAGACAGCCCTGTTGACTGCCCCTACGAATACTGAAATTGCTTGACCGCACACCATTGGTGAGGACTGCAGCAAGAGGGTCACTGTACAAAACCTTTAGTCATCTGATAAAGACCTCATCCAAGTCATACCCCTCCAAAGTATAAAAAAGATATGGCCATTTGACCCAGACAAATGCCTGACCACATCTAAAGAGATCACCGATCCCTGTACCGATCGTTGTTGACGTACTTGGATCATATTAAGTAACCTCCTGACCTTATTCGACAACCTGTGACCTTTTATTAAACCCCGTCTGATCCTCCTCAGTGATGGAGGGGAACACAGTTTCAAACCTTAGTGCCAGGGTCTTAGGATTTTAAAGTCGACATTTAGGAGTGAAATGGGCCTATAGGAAGCACTGTCCTCCGGGGCCTTCCCTTCTTTAAGAATATGAGAGATGTTTGCCTCTCTTAAAGATGGTAGGAGGAGGCCACAACTATGTGAATCGTTAAACATACTCAGCGTTGGTCCTGACCGTATACTTAAAAATTTCTTATAAAACTCACTGGGAAGTTCATCAGGACCCAGGCGCCTTTCTGTTCTGAAGCTGCCTCGCAGCCTCTTGCATCAACAACAGGACATTAAGGAGAGACTCTTGCTCAGGGGTCACTCCCAGGAGGTCCAAGTTCTTAAAAAAAGACTCCATCCTAACCTGCCCATCCTCACAACTTTCAACTGGTATAGTTCAGTGGAAAATTTCCAAAATGCCACGATAATCCTTCGAGAATCATGGGTTAAATTTCCAGTATCCTCCCTGATTGATGTAATGGCTTGGGGAGCACTCCTTTTCCTGGCAAGATACGTTCCTGCCTCCATTCCTGATGAAGGGCTTTTGCCCGAAATGTCGATTTTCCTGCTTCTTGAATGCTGCCTGACCTGCTGTGCTTTTCCAGCACCACTCTGATCTAACCTCTGGTTTCCAGCATCTGCAGTCCTCACTTTTTCCAAGATATGTTAAGTACTTGCCCGGCCTATCCCCATGCTCAAACCGCCTTTGGTTTGCAAATGTAAGCTCCCTCTTAGCTGTCTGTGTAAGGATGGAGTTCAGTGTAGACCGAAGCGCCACAATCCTCTGCAGTTTAGCCAATGAGGGCCTATCGAAGTCTGCCTTCAGATGTGTCTCTAGCAAGCCTTCTGCCATTCCTCACTGGCAGAATAGGAAAGAACTAACCCCCTAGCATAGTCTTTAGCAGTTTCCCAGAAAATGGATGGATTACTGGCTGAGCCTAAATTAATGTCTTAAAAAAGCCCTGAATTCAGTAGAAAAGAATTCCGTAAACTTGCTATCCTTAAGGATAAAGGGATCCAATCACCAATGCCTCGAACCTACCATGGTCCTTACCCTTGGCCAATAAATACACTAAGTGTGATCAGAAATGGTGATATTGCCAATTGTACGGGACACCATCCAGCCCAAATGTGCTGCGGGAGTCTAAAAGAAATCAATCCTGATGTGGCATTTGTGCAGATTTAAAAAAAATAAAATCCCTGCCAAGTAGGGTGAAGGTGCCTCCAAACATCTACCAATCCTAGTTCAACACACAAATCCCTTAATCGCTTAGATCGCAAAGAAGATATTGGGAGACCTTTGGGCAATCTGTCCACCGTAGGATCTATTAGACAATGAAAATCCCACCCACCCACCATGATAATATGCTGAGATGCGAGGTTAACCACTCTAGAAAGTCTTGAGGGGGTGGGCCGGGGGACAGTAAGCATTTCAGATCCTGTATTCTTCCCCATGTACCAAAGCTTTAAGGACCACAGATCTCCTGTGTGTGTCTTTAATACACTCTAACAACTTAAATGGGAGATTCTTCCCAACAAGATTGGCCACCCCTCTACTCCTTGTGTTGAAAGATGAGAAGTACCCATTCTGTTGCAGTTTCAAATGCTCTGCATCATTAGGTGTTTCCTACAATAAGGCAACACCCACCCTCTCCCTTTAAGACTGGAAAGTACCTTCTTCCTCTTGACTGGGGAGTGACTCCCCTTAATGTTTCAGGTACACCACTTGAGCACATCCTTAGCCATAACCTTCTATAGCACCAATTAGACTCCAGAGAGGAAGAACTTGAACTATTAATTGCTGAGCTTCAGTCAAAGGAAGTCCACAAAACACAAAAACTACATAAACTAAAACAGCTACAAACCCACAAACCTACAAAACTTGCAAAAACTATATACACCAAAAATGGAAAAACAAAAAAGCACCAACAGCACTTATTAGGGGAATTTAGCCCCCATTCAAAGGGAGCACTTATGCCTCCCACAATCTTATTGACCATCCCAAACCTTATTGACCATCCCAAACATTCTCTTAACTCCTAGCAGCTAGGGTCACATCATACACACAGGCAACCAAGTAGGAGAAAAAAAACAAGATTAGTAATATACACAAGTAAGTTAAAGGTAAATACGTCACCCATCCCTTGGTATAACTTAACTCAGAAACTAAGCTAAATACTCTTATCCATCCTGAGCATAATTTAACATAACTTATTCCCAACGTAAGGAGACTTCACCATGCCCTCTCTAAAGAAGGTCAAGCCCGAACAGCTCTGTCATCTGTGCCTATTCAGTTGTCTGGCTTAAGTCAGCATGTCCACAAAGGTCCTCACTTTCTCTGGCGAGTCAAATAAATGTACAGATCCGTTATAATTTATCCAAAGCACCGCTGGATATCTTGGGGAACACTGGATTCCGAGCTCTCTCAATCTCTTCTTTTTTTAATAGATATTTTTATTAGAAATTTAACATTTTTACAAGTTTACAAAAATAAACAAAACTCTCAAATATAAACATTGATATACAATTAAATCAAATATACAATAGCCAAAATTTAACAAAAGAAGAAAAAATATACCGAAAAAGAAAAAAAAAACAAAACTCAACTATCTACTAATCTAACCTATAACTAACCAGAGTGTATATTTAAGTCTCTTACATGCTCGGAATGTGTTAACATCAGATGTAATAAAAAACCCATATTCGTGCGGGATTCCACTCCTAAGGGGCCCCGGACCAGCCAGGTTTGTAATCTCAATTAAATAAAAGCCCTTGTTAGGATAGCCGAGACATCTGTATTTATGTAATTCAAGAAGGGCTGCCATATTTTATAAAATAATTCGGTCTTTCGGTGCACCATATTTGTAAGGAAGTCAAGGGGAATACATTCCATAATTAATCTGTGCCAATTTGAAAGTCCAGGGGGGCCCTCAGCCACCCAGTTCACCCAAAATATTTTTCCTTGCACAGAAAGAAAGAATAGAAAATAGTCTCTTCCCGTACATGTCCAGGGAGGGAAAGTTCGAAAAGCCCAAAAGGAGAGATACAAGGTCCACTTTAATTTCAGTTCCTAAAATTTCTGTCAGGGTACTTTTTACTTTAGTCCAATATCTACGGATCTTATGACAGGTCCATAGGCAATGTACAAGAGTGCCCACCTCTATTTTGCATTTAGGACACATTGGAGATGCTCCTGCCGTAAAGTTTGCCAATGGTAATGGATCAGGAGCTTGGTAAAGGATCAGAAGCTTGGTAAAGGATCAGGAGCTTGATAATGTATCTGGAGCTTGGTAAAGGATCAGGAGCTTGGTAAAGGATCAGGAGCTTGGTAAAAGATCAGGAGCTTGCTAATGGATTAGCAGCTTGCTAAAGGATCAGCAGCTTGGTAATGGATCAGGAGCTTGGTAATGGATCAGGAGCTTGGCAAAGGATCAGGAGATGGGTAATCGATCAGCAGCTTGGTGATGGATCAGCAGTTTGGCAACAGATCAGGAGCTTGGTAATGGATCAGGAGCTTGGCAATGGATCAGGAGCTTGGTAAAGGATCAGGAGATGGGTAATCGATCAGCAGCTTGGTAATGGATCAGGAGCTTGGCAATGGATCAGGAGCTTGGTAAAGGATCAGGAGCTTGGTAAAAGATCAGGAGCTTGGTAATGGATTAGCAGCTTGGCAAAGGATCAGGAGATGGGTAATCGATCAGCAGCTTGGTGATGGATCAGCAGTTTGGCAATAGATCAGGAGCTTGGTAATGGATCAGGAGTTTGGTAATGGATGAGGAGCTTGGTAAAGGATCAGGAGCTTGGTAAAGGATCAGGACCTTGTTAAAGGATCAGGAGCTTGGTAATGGATCAGGGGATTGGTAATGGATCAGGACCTTGGTAAAGGATCAGGTGTTTGCTAAAGGTTCAGGCGCTTGGTAATGGATCAGGAGCTTGGCAAAGGATCAGGAGCTTGGTAATGGATCAGCAGCTTGTTAATGTATTTGGAGCTTGGTAATGGATCAGGGGCTTGGTAAAGGATCAGCAGCTTGGTATAAGATCAGGAGCTTGGCAAAGTATCAGGAGATTGTTAATGGATCAGGAGCTTGGCAATGGATCAGGGGATTGGTAAAGGATCAGGAGCTTGGTAATGGATCAGGAGCTTGTTAATGGATCAGAACCTTGGTAATGGATCAGGAGCTTGGTCAAGGATCAGCAGCTTGGTAATGGATCAGGAGCTTTGTAATGGATCAAGAGCTGGGTCAAGGATCAGCAGCTTGATAATGGATCAGGAACTTGGTGATGGGTCAGGAGCTTGGTAATGGATCAGCAGCTTGGTAATGGATCAGCAGCTTGTTCATGGATCAGCAGCTTGGTAATGGATCAGGAACTTGGTAATGGATCAGCAGCTTGGTAATGGATCAGCAGCTTGTTCATGGATCAACAGCTTGGTAATGGATCAGGAACTTGGTAATGGATCAGCAGCTTGGTAACGGATCAGGAGTTTTGTAATGGATCAGCAGCTTGGTAAAGTATCAGGTGCTTGGTAAAGGATCAGCAGCTGGTAATGGATCAGGTGCTTGGTAATTGATCAGGAACTTGGCAACGTTTCAGGAGATTGTTAATGGATCAGGAGCTTGGTAAAGGATCAGAAGCTTGGTAATGGATCAGCAGCTTGGTAATGGATCAGCAGCTTGGTAAAGGATCAGGAGCTTGGTAATGGATTAACAGCTTGTTTTTTTTTGATGTTTATATAGATATATTTATTAGAAATTTAACATTTTTACAAGTTTACAAAATAAACAAAACTCTCAGATATAAACATTGATATACAATTAGCTCAAATATACAATAGCCAAAATTTAACAAAAA
>NC_057745.1:27878169-27930017 GCF_004010195.1 Chiloscyllium plagiosum | reverse complement strand
AGAAGGGGGAAAAGGGCAAACCAATATCCATTATGTCTTACAGTCTAAGAGAGTCCAAGTATTCCTTAGCCTTTTCTGGTGATCCGAAGTTATACACGGATCCTTCATGGTTAAAGCGTAGCGTCACTGGGTAGCGTAAGGAGTATTGAATATTTAAGTCCCTTAAACATTTCTTCGCCTCATCGAATGCCTTCCTCTTTCGGACCAGAGCTGGGAAAAGTCCTGGAATAACATGCTCTTGGATCCTTTATAGATCATGGCTTGGGAATCTTTTCCAACATTTCTAGAGGCTTCTAGGAGTATCTGCCTCTCCTTGTAGCTCTGCAGCCGGAACAGGACCGGGCGTGGGCGCTGGTTCTAGCCGGGCCCGTGTATTGCGACCCGGTAGGCCCATTCTACCCATACCTGGCCTGATCCAGCCTCCAGATTTAAAAGCTGTGGCAGCCACTGCTGGAGGAACGCTGTAAGCTGGCCTTTCTCTTCCCATTCGGGGAGGCCCAGCAAACGAATATTTTTTCGACGACCTCGATTATCGAGGTCATCAATGTAATTCTCTAAGGTCCGGACTCGCTGCTCGAGAGTCCGGACCTGATCCACAGCCGACTGCACTGTAGTTTCGGAGGTCGCGGCCTTTAGCTCTGTCCCTCCGACTCGGCGCTCGATCTCCTGAATGGCTCGGTCATGCTTCTGCATCGACTTCGGGACTCCTCGATAAAAGCATCGATCTTCGCGTCCAGCTTGGAGATCATCTCCACAAGGCTTGTCACTGTAGGTAAGTCCCCCGGGGCGGCTGTGGACGCCTCTGCTGCAGCTGGAGAGGGTGGGAGAGGGGTTGCTGCTTGCTGAGAGCTGCGGGCTCCCTTCCCTTTGGTCATTTTTACTAAATATTAGACTGTTTAAATGTAATACTAAGCAACTAATTAAATTAAACAGCTATTATGAATGATTTGGTGAGTGTGGTGGGGGTGGGCACTATAGACTCAGACTTGCTGGGTCACCGCCATCTTGGATTCCCCCTCAATCTCTTCTTGACGCCGTCGTAAGACTTCCTTTTCCAGATCACCACCACTGAAAAGTCTTGGAAAACATGATCCTGGAGCCCTTGCACACCAGCGCCCTCGGATCCTTCCCTTGGGCTCTGGAAGCTTCCAAGACACACTGTTTGTCTTTATAATGATGGAACCATACCTGGACAGGGTGAAGGTGCTAGTCCATTCCTGGCGTTCATGCATGACCCGGTGGGCTCTCTCCATCTTTATCCTTCCCTTTTTAGCCTCCAAACTAAGGAATTCCGGGAACCACTTCTCAAAGAATTCCACTGGCCGCTCACCTTCCGTCCCCTCCGGCATGCCAGCAACACGAAGGTTCCTTCTTCTGCCCCTGTTTTCAAGATCATCCACCAGATCCAGCAAACCCACGAACTTGTGTTTCCAGGGCTTCAGTCCAACTCTTGGATAAATCAGCCTCTGCCTCCATCCCTGTGGCCTGCCGCTCGAGCTCATCAGTCCTTTTTCCCTGGTCTTGCTCCCAGTCTCTGCTATGCTGCCAGCTTCTCCTCAATTTTATCTTCAGTCTGCCACCCCAGGACCTCACGAGATTTGGCAAGCTCCAGGCCTGGTGAGGAATCAAGCCCGCCACCTCAGTGGATTGGCCTGACACCCCAGCCCCGGCCCCATGCAAACTTTCTCCTTTCTTCGACACTCTCCTGCAATAAAAACAAAGGTGAGTGAAATTTTCAAGTTCTATAGCTCTTTTACTGTATTTTTACTCACATTAGCATGGATGGGATGGCCTCTGGCTCTGTCCTGCTGATGTTGTGGCTCGGAGCC
This sequence comes from Chiloscyllium plagiosum, assembly GCF_004010195.1. Taxonomy (NCBI): domain Eukaryota; kingdom Metazoa; phylum Chordata; class Chondrichthyes; order Orectolobiformes; family Hemiscylliidae; genus Chiloscyllium; species Chiloscyllium plagiosum. The sequence goes on along the minus strand of NC_057745.1, from coordinate 27,928,188 downwards.
CAGCAAACATGATCTTCCTAGGTGGCTGCTATTTTGGATCCCCTACACGATAATTTATTAATAAATTTGACAATGTTCAGCCAAGATCCTAGATGAGTGAGCTTCTGTGATTGAACAGGAAAGTGTGAAGAAGTGGTAATGGGTAACTGTAGTGTTTAAACACCGAATCAATGAAGAAGTGTGTCCTTAGTATCGCTGGTAAAATTGGATCCATTTTCAGATGTGTGTCTAATCAAAGGTGAAGAAACGTGCCTGGATCAGATGTGCCCAGGTATTAGTGCCGCCTTGGTAAGAGCTTTGATTTAAGATGGCCCTGGCCACCTCCCTGCAAAGCAATTGGATCTTTTCCTGCTCTGATGAGCTATGCTAATCTAGCACATGCCCCTCGTCAAAGTCCACACCTATCTGGGAACGCCACGTTTTGGAGAGTTTGCCAGACCACCCCAGTGCAGGAAGCCCATGGCAGAGTGCACTGTGAGTTCCCAACTAACTGGACCAGGCACCAAGCCACATTATCGGAATCTTCCTGTCCTCCTTGGTGCTGGACCATGTGAATTTATGATTTCAGTTGTGGTGATTCTCTAGCTGTATCCTGAGGCCTTATAAAGGGATGGGTAGACATCTCCTCTTCAAGGGATATTCCTTATGTTTTGGAATATTTCTGTGACCTCTTGCTAGTAGCTTGAAGAACCCTGGACTGTTGGAGGACAGTGAAGTGATGGCAGCTGACAACAGTCATGGGCTCACTGCCGTAGTGCCTCAGTGACTCAATGGGTGCAATCAATGATGCCCGAAACCGAGGGATTTTGGAAAAGGAGATGAATCCCATTTCTTTTGTCCCTGCAAGATCCGGACTATTTGAAATTGAATGCCTTCCCAAGCGCTCACAAGAAAGGCCTCAGTGACCTGCAAGATACAATGGTGTGCTGTTAGCTCATTCCAAGAGATTGACAGCTGATCCTAGGAAAAAATGTCAAAGGCAAAGAAGTTCAAGGTTTCAATACCTTTAACAGACACTGGCAGGGCACGGTGGGCAGTGCTATCCAACCTGACCTCTTCATCAATGAGGGGATAAATCTCAATGACCATTTGCCTAGATTGATGCAGTCTTCTGCATCCTCAAGACTAGAGGTTGAAAGATTAGTTCGACCAGTGATTCCCAACCTTCTCAGTACGAAGGCTTACTTCAATGAGACAAACAATTCCATGGCACACCTACTTTTTTCAAGTGAATAGATTGCTAATAAAAGTCACATATACTTGCATTTACTGTGGTTATGCCCTTACGAGAGTTTACAACAAAGTAGCAAGAGCATTCATGTTTCAAATCCAGTGTACCAAATGGGCAAAAGTGCTTTAACCACTAATGTGTGTGTCCATACATATCTGTGAAGTGTTAATATTTCAGTTTCCAGTTGGTGAGACTGGTTGACTGGTTGGGCTGAAGGATCTGTATGGCTCTGTGATGAGCTCACCTTGGTGATAATGAGCCATTATTCTCTTAGATGTTCACTGCGGCTGTTCATAAATATAAACCTGGCATGCTTTTTTTAAAAATGTTAATAAATGGCAGATAATTACAACTCTCCTTCCTAGTATTATAGGTGACTATCAGGTGACCTAGAACAAACCTTCCCTTTTCTATTTATCATCACCCATATTTCCAATAGTCAAATCAATTTCCAGTCCTGTTAATTAACCTGCTCCTTCTGAGATTTCTGTTCTTAAACAGATCCTTAAATAAAACCTTATTATGCCAATGCAGATCTCAAAACAGCTGCCTAGTTTGAATCATAGAATCCCTACAGTTTGGAAACAGGCCATTTGGCTCAACAGATCCACACCTACCCTCCAAAAGAGTATCCCACCCAGACCCATTCCCCTGCTACTCTACATTTCCTCTGACTAATGCACCTAACCCATACATCCCTGAACACTATGGGCAAGTTGGCATGGCCAATTCATCTAACCTACACATCTTTGGACTTCAACCAAATAATGTATCAGATTTTAAACTTATGTTTTTCTGCAGGTGATTATCAGATCAGAGTATACAAGCACTGACCAGGTTTTTAAACTTTTCAGGAATGCCATGCAATCATTCTTATAGAAAGTTAACACCCAAATTTAGTACTTGCAACCAAAAGCTCACATTAATCAAAGGAAAGTTGCATCATACTGGAGTGAAACCTTTGTACCTTCTTCTCTGAATGTTTGTGAAAAGCCTCTGGGGGAGAAGAATAGTGGAGAACTTGGTAAAGCTGATGTTACACATCCTTAAACCACCAAGGGCAATGTGCAACAGTGATAGACACTGAGACGCAATTTGAAAATGGAAGTACAAGACCCATTCTGACCCATGGCCCAGTTTCCTGATCAAAGCCTGAGGAAAAGTACACAAGACAAGCCCAAGGTTTCAGACTGCACAAAAGGCATGTGTTGGGAAATAGGATGTATGTCATTTTTTTTTCTCCAGTGTCTACATTGTTTAATGTCTTGCACATGATAAAGTTTATATTTAAGGGTAAATTATAAAATGTAGTCTCTCAAAAATCTCATCTGATGGAGTACACAATTTATTTACTTGCAAATTAATATATTCAAACGACACTTCAAGGACTTGAATATTTTAGACCATGTACCAATGGAGTTCTGCATGTTGGGTGGTGCCACCTTTTAAAGGATATATTGATGCAAAGCTGCCTCCTCAGTTGGATATGTGTTGGTATCCTTTCCAATATAATCCCTCAGCAATTTTTACTCTGATTAGCTGGTCATTAATGCATTGCTGTAATGGAACCTTGCTTAAGTTGTGTTACATAAAATAGTGACTAATCTTCAAATGTACTTCACTGAGATAAATCACTTTGCAACGTCCTGAAGTTGTGAAAGGCACTGTATAAATGCAACTTCTTTTCCATCTTGCTTGAAAAATATCATTCCACTCAATTTTAACTTAGAGAGCTAAAATGCCTTTCAGTTATTTTTGCCACTCACTGACCAGATTGTAAAGCACAACTATTTTATACAATGGCAATTTAACTTAGCTTGAAAGTTGTTATTCAATCATTTTACCTATAACCACACAATTCAGAAATGGTGGCTAACCTCCATCATGTAAATATTCACAGAGCCTTGAGACTTGTATATGTCACATATTAACTGTCCTGACTCTCAATGTTTCCCTATAGAACGAAAAGCTGCTCCATCACTTCCATTCTACTTGTATATGATCACATGATTTCCTCCAGTTGTAACAGTTACTTGCTTCCCCTTACATCTTGGTGGAGAATCTATTGCACGTCCTATATTCGACAAAACAGTATTTGCTAAAGCTTTGGAGACATTTTTTGCAAATCGCTGGAGGGGCATTGCTGTTGGATAATCACTGGTTATACAATTTCCTTTTGCAACATTGGCAGACTGAATCAGAACCAATAGCAATTCCATTTTTTTTGCTATCACTTGTTGCAATCCTCGTACAGTATCAGTGTTTAGATTTAACAACAGCACATTGCTAGTATCCATCCAAAGTTGCTGCAGTCAGGATTTAATTTTCAACTTTTCTATCTGATATCTGTTCTGGTGGTATAGAGTAGCCGCCATTTAAAAACTCACCTAATTTTCAAAACTGTCAAAAGTTTACCCTGTAGTATAATGGACACCCCAACTCCTGAATTATACCGCCCTGCTAACCTGCAGTTTATTAGTTATTAGATTCCCTACTGTGTGGAAACGGGCCCTTCGGCCCAACAAGTCCACACCAACCCTCTGAAGAGTAACCCACTCAGACCCATTTCCCTCTGACTAATGCACCTAACGCTGTGGGCAATTTAGCATGGCCAATTCATCTGACCTGCACATCTTTGGACTGTGGGAGGAAACCCACACAGACAATGTGCAAACTCCACACGGACAGTCACCCAAGGGCTGGAATTGAACCTGGGACTCTGGTGCTATGAGGCAGCAGTGCTAACCACTGAGCAACCGTGCTTGTGGGATGCTGCATGAAAAATACTAGATTTCCCATCTTATAGGATGACCTGTATTCTTTGAACTGTATCCTCTGCACTCTTTCTGGTGTAGGCTGATTGGTAAGAAGAGAAATTTAGACCAGTACTCAGTTTCTGTTAATGTCAAATCCAAATCAATCCTCACAAAGGCGCCAGTCCTGTGGTTTTTTACAACTTAGGAGTTGGCCACAATCGCAACACCATGATAACGTTGAAGAAACTTTTACAAGATTGTTAAACTGTTGCTTACTGCTGTTTTCTTCTCCTCTTCAAAATATTTACTTGTGGTTTTCTCATTAAACATAACATCCAAAGGGAAATATGGTTATGTAGCTGGAAAGAGATTGTTGTCAAACTCTCCGAATCTCTGCTTGATGATTACAACACGTTCAGAGTCTTCCATTTCCAGCAGGGGTTACATAGTTTTATTTCTTTGAAATTACCTGTGATGAAATAAATAATTTATGAAGCTTTCCACGGTAAGCCTGCACACAATATTAAATATATATTGCTACCATGCACGATTTGTCACATCCATCTAAATTGGGAATGATTCTTAGACTTGAGATGGCAAAAAAGTCACAGCGACTGGTTCTATAAACATGGTTCTTTTCTGTCTAAACATTGGACACTGAGGGATGGTTGAACTTCAAATTATTTTTTTGGTTATTTACAAACTACACTTATCAAAAAACCAAGTATCTTTGAATTAAAGCTTGACTATATGGGAGCAAAGTCAACAAGCAACTTTGCACACAAAGGCAAGTTGAACTGGGAAGTTAAGGTTGCTCTGATAGATAAGGTTGCTAAGATACTCATTTGAAATTTTCAAAACTGAGTTCACTAGACTTCACTTGGGCAAGGTTATCAAGGCTTAGGGAGTAAAAGTGTGTAAATGGAATTGATGATCAGTCACCACCTAATTAAATAGAAGAGAGCAGTTGAATGCTGTTTTCTTCCATTAGTTAATCTCCCTAGTATTAAATGTGGTGAAGAAAGACCAAGAGTAGAATTTAGATAAAGCAGAGTTGGAGGGTAGGGGATAATTGATCTAGGGTGCTTCTGTAATTCATTCACTGTCATCAGTGTTTACAGTAAATACTTTAAGATCACAGGATTTATCACTAATTAACTAAATGTATGATAGTTTTGAAAGCCATGGATAGAATAGATTGGAGGAGAAAGTGAGGTCTGCAGATGCTGGAGATCAGAGCTGAAAATGTGTTGCTGGAACAGCGCAGCAGGTCAGGCAGCATCCAGGGAACAGGAGAATCAACGTTTCGGGCATAAGCCCTGAAGAAGGGCTTATGCCCGAAACGTCGATTCTCCTGTTCCCTGGATGCAGCCTGACCTGCTGCGCTGTTCCAGCAATACATAGAATAGATTGGAGCTAAGGAGATTCTCTGCACTAGAAACCAGCAGGCTGATAATACAAAACCCAAGTATGTCATTTACAGAATATCCTTTATTGTCACATGTATTCGGTATGAAGTACAGTACAAAGTGTGTACTGTTGCCCAAATATAGGCACCATTTGCATTAACTTCATTAACTTCATTGCAGGGTGATGGTGGGATAGTGGTGAGCATAGATACCTTCCAAGCAGTTGACCCGGGTTCGATTCCCGGCCATCGCAGTGTTGTGGTTTTGTGGGCGGCACGGTGGCACAGTGGTTAGCACTGTCTGTTGCCCAAATATAGGCACCATTTGCATTAACTTAGAATAAAATTTTTAAATATATAACCTAGAGAGTCCAACTTTTGCCACCTGACGCCCATTCTGGGCTATCTCACTCTGGGATTCCCACTCCACGCCATACCACAAAGGGAGTGTCCTGCTCCGGGCTATCCCACCCCTTTCAATACTGCTGACGGTGTCCCGCTCCGGGCTAGTGGGTTGCGCTTCGGTGGGTCGGTGTGGACTTGTTGGGCCGAAGGGCTTGTTTCCACATTGTAATGTAATCTAAACTTTGAATAAAATTTTTAAATATATAACCTAGAGAGTCCAACTTTTGCCACCTGATGCCCATTCTGGGCTATTTCACTCCGGGATTCCCACTCCACGCCATACCGCAGAGGGAGTGTCCTGTTCCAGGCTATTCCACCCCTCTCAATGCTGCTGAGGGTGTCCCGCTCTGGGCTATCCCACTCCTTTCAATGCTGCTGTGTCCCGCTCCGGGCTATCCCACCCCTCTCAATGCTGCTGTGTCCTGCTCCGGGCTATCCCACCCCTCAATGCTGCTGAGGGTGTCCCACTCCAGGCTATCCCATCCCATGCCATGCCACAGAGAGAGTGTCCCACTCCGGGCTCTTCCACCCCTCACCATGCCGCTGAGAGAATGTCTCATTCCAGGCTATCCCACCCATGCCATGCCACAGAGAGTGTCCCATTCCGGGCTATACCACCACACGCCATGCCACAGAGACAGTGTCCCATTCCGGGCTATACCACCACACGCCATGCCACATAGAGTGTGTCCCACTCCGGGCTATACCATGCAACCCCCAGGGGCCCACTCTATGTGGAAATGAGACTCCCACTTTAGGCATTCTCAGCCTGCAAAAAGGCTAGTGGATACTGATCTGGGGCTGACTCTGTGGCCACACTGCCTCTGAAGTCGCCACTGCTGCTCCGGAGCCCCTTGGAGTTGCCTCTTGCCGGAGAACTCTCTTTATTGGGTAAGACTGAGATAAAAGAAGCAGAAGAAGGAAAAATGAAAAGATTTTTAAAATGCAGACAAAGAGGACAAGTCCAGTGACAGGAGCCCATACACTGTCTACTCTGCCACCGCCACCTGATAATACTATTACTGGGGAAAGGGTGTAGTTACAGCATTACATTTTCATTGCAAATGACAAATTATAATAGCAAACCTGTTGTCATGAAGTATATGCAAGTGCAGGGTACTTAACAGATTAATCTATTTAGACACTTGGTGCAAATACATTTTTTATTTAATTCCCATTGCAGAACTTATTTTGTGGAAATTTCTGAAGTCAATGCTCCATGCTAATGGAAGAATACTTTCAAATCCTCACATTTGTTTCTGGGTTAACTTACAGTTCCTGTCATTAATTTGGAGGAGAGCAAAGTTGGTTAGCACAACATAGAGATGCTAAATAAAAGGATACACATTACTTCTATGTGCATGATATGTTTGGTGTATGATATTCACCCGTGACTACCTAATGATTTCGCCCCTTGCTATAACCATCCACAGTGGGTTATTATGGGTACTTCTTTAAGCTATTATGTCATAACCCTATCTTTCAGGAACCAACCATTTAGTCCTTGTGTTCCATAGAGCAGTTGGGAACTGCACAGTTGGACAATAAATGTGGTCATCACTTTTCGTTGTACAGAAAATGCAATCCAGGTGTTCCTACAAGTCAGAAGTTACAGAAAGTGACACAGGTCAGGAATTGAGTCATGATTGAGATATAGTATTCTTGCACATTGTCCCTGACCAAAATCAGCAGAACATATATATTATATTCATACATTAGATCAAAAATTGTCCTATAAAGATTGCTGCTTCTGTCCTCAAACAGATGCGCAAGGTTTTCCTGCATCTTCACTTCCAATGAAACTTGAAGTCCAAGTTTTTCTTTGGTTGCAGAGGCAAGATTTGACACGTGAAGTATGACACTTTGAATACATCTGAAGGAAATCCAATTTTCCAGTCATTTTCCACAGCCTTTTTGCAGGTTGAGAATGCCTAGTGTGAAAACCAAACAATGCCTCTGCTCAAGTCATGTTCCCCAATGTATGGAATTGGCAAAAGCCAATCAGATTTCCTCCCATGAACCTTTTCTGCCTGGTGGTTAAAGGTTTTGGAAGACCATTAAATCCATGCCAGGATTGAGAATAAATACTAAGGAATCTGAAACATTCTGCAATAGTATTATGTTGCATTATAATGTAGATGTGCTTTTAATGCATGTAAGTTTGCTCGCAGAGCTGAAAGGTTTGTTTTCAGACGTTTCGTCACCATACTAGGCCACATCATCATTAAGCCTCTGGATGAAGCACTAGTGGTTTGGCCCGCTTTTTATTTATGTGTTTAGGTTTCCATGGGTTGGTGATGTCATTTCCTATCGTGATGCCATTTCCTGTTCTTTGTCTCAGGGGGTGGTAAATGGAATCCAAGTCAATATGTTTATTGATGGAGTTCCGGTTGGAATGCCATGCTTTTAGGAATTCTTGTGTGTGTCTCTGTTTGGCTTGTCCTAGGATGTGTGTCATCCCAGTCAAAGTGTTGTCTAACCTTATCTGTATGTAAAGATACTAGTGAGAATAGGTCATGTCTTTACATGATCATCTATCAACAAACATATTGACTTGGATCCCATTTACCACCCCCTGAGAAAAAGAATAGGAAATGACATCGCCACTGGAAATGTTGTCACCAAAGGGTGGCACGGTGGCACAGTGGTTAGCACTGCTGCCTCACAGCACCACGGTCCCAGCGTTCAATTCCAGCCTCGGGCGACTGTCTGTGTTGGAGTTTGCACATTCTCCCCCTGTCTGCGTGGGTTTCCTCCAGGTGCTCCGGTTTCCTCCCACGGTCCAAAGATGTGCAGGTCAGGTGAATTGGCCATACTAAATTGCTCATAGTGTTACGTGCATTAGTCAGAGGGAAATGGGTCTGGATGGGTTATTCTTCAGAGGGTCATTGTGGACTGGTTGGGCTGAAGGGCCTGTTTCCACACTGTAGGGAATCTAATCTAATCCAAGGACACCTAAACCCATAAATAAAAAGCAGGCCATACCACCAGTGCTTCACCAGAGGCTCACTGATGATGTTGCCCAGTATGGTGACGAAAAGTCTGAAAGCCAATCTTCCAGCTTAGCGAGCAAACCTGCATCCAGAACCTCAACCTGAGCTACAAATCTTTTCAAAACTCGCTAATGTACTTGTAATGCAGTCATTCCTCATAGGGATCTGTCCTACTAAGGTAAAGATAAAGACTGCTCAGTACCTGGACCTGATGGAGTGCTTCCTAGGATATTAACGGAAGCAGTTATAGAGATAGTAGATGCACTGATAGTAATCTTCCAGGAATCCTTAGATTCTGGCAAAGTCCCAGTGGATTGGAAAACTACCAATGTAACACTTTTATTTAATAAGAGAAAGAGGTAAAATACAGGTAATTGTAGGCCAATTAGATCAATGTCTATTATTGAGAAGATGTTAGAGTCTATTATAATGGATGTAATAGCAGAGCATTTAGAAATGCACATTATATTCAAGCAAGTGCGCCTTCATGAAGAGGAAATCATGCCTGACAAATTTACTAGAATTCTTTTGAGGAGGGGTAAAAGCAAAATAGATAAAGGGGGAGCAGTTCATGTAATATATTTACATTTTTCAGAAGGCATTTGATAAGGTACCACACGTTAAGCTACTCAATAAGATAAAAGCTCATGATGTTGGAGGTAGTATGTTAGTATGGGGAGATGAGGAGGGCATTTTTCAGACCTACAGTGTGTAACTAGTGCTGGGACCACATTTATTTACCATATATATTAACGACTTAGATGAGGAAAGTACATGTACTGTAGCCAGGTTTGCTGATGACACAAAAAATAGGTGGGAAGTTAAGTGGTGAGGAAGACCCAAAACGTGTGCAAAGGGATACAAACAGGTTAGGTAAGTGGGCTGCAACTTGGCCGATGGAATATAATGTGGCAAAATGTGAGGTTATGAATTTTGGCAGGAAGAATAGTGGAGCTGCAGATTATTTAAATAAAAAAAGACTGCAGAAGGCCACAGAACAGAGGGATACAGAAGTCCTCGTCCATGAATCACAAAACGCTAGCGACAAATTTAGCCCTAATAATGAAGGCAAATGGAGTGTTGGCCTTTATTTCAAATGGCATGGAGAATAGAAGTAGGGAGGTTGTGCTAAAACTATTCAAGGCATGCACAGACCGCAGCTGGAAGACTGAACTGTTTTGGGCTTCTTGTCTATGGAAAAAATATACTGGCTTTGAAAACTGTCCAAAGAAGCTTAACCAAGCTGATACGAAATACAGAGGGGCTGTCTTATGGGGCAATATTGAGTAGATTGGGCCTGTAATGGTTGGAATATAAAAACATGAGAGGGGACCTTATTGAAACCTACAAAATTACTAGAGGACATAACAGGATAGATGCAGAAAATTTATATCCCCTTGTGGGAGAGTCTGGGACCAGAGGGAACAATCTCAGAATAAGGGGTCTCATATTTAAAACCAAGATTTAGAGGAATTATTTCTCTCAGAGAGTTAGAATCTGTGGAATTCTTTACCACAGATGGCTGTAAGGACTGGGTCATTAAGCATATTTGAGGGTGAGGTAGACAAATTTTTAATCATGGGTTGAGAGAGAAGACAGGAAAGTGGAGTTAAGGGTTATCAGACCAGCCATGAATGGCAGAACAGACTCAGTGGGCCAAATGCCCTACTTCTGCTCCTGCCTATTTTGGTTTTATGGTACAGTTTTAGATCAGAGTGGTGCTCGAAAAGCACAGCAGTTTAGGCAGCATCCGAGGAGCAGGAAAATCGATGTTTTGGGCAAGGTAGGGGGGAGGGGAAATGAAACTGGTGAAGTCCACATTGATGCCCTGGGGTTGAAGTGTTCTGAGGCGGAAGATGTGGTGTTCTTCCTCCAGGCGTCAGGGGGTGAGGGAGCAGCTGTGGAGGAGGCCCAGGACCTCCATGTCCTCGGCAGAGTGGGAGGGGGAGTTGAAATGTTGGGCCACGGGGCGGTGGGGTTGATTGGTGCGGGTGTCCCGGAGATGTTCTCTGAAGCACTCTGTGAGGAGGCGTCCAATCTCCCCAGTGTAGAGGAGACCGCATCGGGAGCAACAGATACTATAAATGACATTGGTGGATGTTAAGCTGACCCTGGTCTTGAACAGCATTGTATACTTGTGCACATGCAAAACAGTGCTCTTCAATAGAAAAGCTACCAGAGCGTAGTGAAAGTGACCTGTCAGCCTGTTTCCCCAATTCAGGCGGTTCTTAAATGAGGTTAGGTGTTGTGCTGCTGGGGCTGGGAGTGAGGGCAAGCCTTCTCATCAGCCCACCTCCAGTACGGGATAGCAGCGTGTAAACTGCACCATGAATCTGAAGCCTCCTGGGGCAAAGTCACACGTTAATCAGGGTTGCAATTAATGAGCCCTGAAATGGGCAGACTTACAGAACGTGCCCCAAATATAAAATCCAAGCCTAGGCGCTCCAACTACCAAAGCCCTTCTCCTTGACACATTTTCTTTACTATTTTCCTGCCATGTTTTCCTGTTCAAGTCCATTTGATCATTCTGGTGCTCCCTCCATAATTTCAATTGCTGGAAATTGGAACTGTGTGTAAATTTAATAAATCTGGATTAATTTACACATTTCCTGTTGACAGTGCCTAATAAAGTCTTGGGCTGGCTTACTTTTAGAAGCGATATTACAAGCATTGGCCAAAGTCAGCAGCCACTTCATTAGTACTAACTAGACACTGCACTTTCGTAAGAGTTTGTCAGCTATAAAGCATGCAGCAATTCACTTTATTGTTAAAAAGAACTTTAAATATATGTTCAGTTGCAATTTTATAAACAATATTGTGCATATAAAAAACATGAATGCCTTATATTTACTTTGTATTGTTTACTTTCTCTTTATTAGTTTCATATTTTGTCTCTTGAATCAGTTTTCATTACACAGACAAGGTGTTGCCCATTCTCTTTTTTCTGTTCTCATTCTTTTTCATAGTCTCCAGAATGTTCCATTTCTTACAATTCACTGTTATCGTTTGGGTTCTGTTGCTATTAATATCATCATGTGGAATTGGCAAAGCTGTTTTGAGTTAAAACAAAATGATGTCGATTGTGGAATTGAAGGTATAAAGGTTCAGTTTCATCTAGGACTATTTTCAAGCCCAGAATCTTGAAGGTCCAAGCCTAACCTGAAATTGGGCTGTGGGCCTCATTTCAATAATTCAGGTAAACTTCTGGGCACACTTCCGATGTCCGATAGGATCTACTTGTTTTCAATGCCAGCTTTTGCCAATTTTGATGGGGCAATGAAATAGGAACATTGCTGAAGAGGGAGGTGTTGCTGAAGCTGTTTTTGTGATGAGTTCACCAGGACCCACTGCAAGAATGTAAATTTGAAACAGTTGTAATACTTCATACTACAGGACAAAAACACACTGATTTAGTTGGCAAGTCGACTGACTGAGGTATTGCCGTAATGAAAACATCAGAGAACTGTAAGCTTCCCAACTCCCGGGAAATTCAAAATGGCAAATGGCTTGTTGTATTTCTTTTGTTTACAGACGCCAAGCGCCTGCCTATAAATGTACGTCACTTGTGGCAAGCATAAATGAGCTATGTTATGCACTTGAGCTTTTAAGTGTTTGTTAATGTAATTATTGCCAGACACAGGATTATTCAGCAAGTGCTGCCTAAATGCAGAATTTCAACGACCAATTGACATTTTATTTTTGGGTTTTGCAAGCATGGACTGGTTGAGTGCAGACTATACTTTGCCCTTATCAAACAACAAAAGGAATATGCTGTTTGATCCAACCAGTAGGTTGGGATATACAACCTATGTACCTGACATCACTCTGACAGTCTCGAGTATTGAATGCAGTCAGGTAACTGCAAAATATCTTATTTGTGAAATGGATCCTGTGGAATTAAAAAGGCACTAGCAGCATTGATACAAACATGGCTGAGTGACAAGATACAGAAATGTGGCAAACAATTGTTCTTCGGAATAAAGGACAGCACATTGTGGCATTTACAGATAATACACAACTTGAAATTATTGTCTACTATGAACGGGATAGTGTTAGACATAAAGAGGCTTGTGGATGTGAAGGCAGAGAACATGAACATGGTCAGTGAATGTGAAGGCAGAGAACTGTGAAGTTGTACATTTTAATGGGAAGAATGGAGAACAGCACTGCAAAGTAAAGGGTATGATTCTTATGAGGTACAGGAGTAGAGGTACCTGAGAATGTATGAGCATAAATCATTGAATCACTCAGGATGGATTGAGAAAGAATCATTATAGAATCCCTACAGTGTGGAAGCAGGATATTCGGATCAAGTCCACACTGCCCCTCCAAAGAGCAACCAACCCCCCCACCCTATCTGTGTAACCCTGCATTTCCCATGACCAGTCCACGTAATGTGCACATCTTTGGAGAGTGGGAGGAAACCCATGCAGACACTGGGAGGATGTGAATGCTCCACACAGACAGTTCCCCTGAGGCTGGAATCAAATCCGGGTCCCTGGTGCAGTGAGGCAGCAGTGCTACCACTGAGCCACTGCACGTATACAATCCTGGACATTAAATAGAGATCTAGGGCCAGACTTTACTTTGTGTTTGGGACAACCTGACGTGCTCAGTTTGACACTTTGAAATGCACACCCAACCCATGTGCGCCTTTAGGGGGATTCTTTTTGGACAGGGATAGTGTTTGCAATGCACTTAGTAAGCCGTGATAGTACATGGGGCATTCTGGTGTGGAGGTGAGCTGCATGGGAGACCCACCTTGGTTTCTTAGCATCATTTGCAGGCCACTTAAAAATCAAGGTAACCACTCACCCCCTTCCCATCCCATTCACATACCCCCACCTGTGCTACCCCATATCCCAGGTCATTGCCACTCACTGCATAGAAATATTTTTCCTCACATCCTACTATAATGCTTACCAAAAATCTTAAATCTGTGACCCCTGATTCTTGTATATCAGGTAATGGAAATAACATTTCTACACCTACCTTATCTAAACCTGTTATGATCTTGTACAGGGTCAAAAAGGAAAAGCATCCAAGGAGCAGAAGAGTCAGTGTTTCGAGCATAAGCTCTTCATCAGGAATATGGGGAGGCCCAAGGAGGCTGAGAGATAAATGGGGGAGGGGTGGGGAGGTTGGGGGGGAAATAGGGCTGGGGGGAAGGTAGCTGAGAATGGCTCAAAATCCCATGTATGTTACTGTCTGCTCTCTTAATAAGTCCTAACACCTTCAAAGATTTATGTACATGAGCCTCCAGGTCTCTCCATCCCAGTTAAGAATTTTATAGGGGCATATTGCATTCTTCTCTAATACATGAGTTAGATCCAAACCAACCAACCAGCTGTCTCCAGCAATAATACACTGCCACTGGTCTTAATGAGCAGAGAGTGAGACGTTCAGTGGGTGAAAGTCCTGACCTCAGGACTGATGGCCAACCTGGTAGAAAATCTTTGTGTTTTTCCCAATGTGAGCTGAATTCTGTTCACACTTTATATTTTTATATTAGTCAGTGTTACTTTCCTCATCATTCCCCCCCCCACCCCAACTTACAGTAGGTGGCCCTGTTCACAGTTGAAAGATTCACTTTGTTTGCTTGCCCAACCTCTCTTTAGTTTTGTCTCATCATATTCTCTCACTCTCTCTCTGTCCTAATTTAAATGGATAAAAAGTCACAGATGCGTACCTGTGAATTCCACACGTCATTCACTGCTTGCTTACTCCATGTCAGGAATGTGTGTAAGATTGACTCTTTAAAATGGTCCTAACATATTCATTTATAATTTTCTTATTTCATTTTCTCCTAACTTCAGACAATAATTTTTGAATGGCATCAGTTACAGTTAATGTACATGTATGGTTATTTTTCGCCATAGCTGTTGTTCTAACATCAATTTAACTCGATGGCAGTAACTTCTATTTGAGTAATCTTTGCAGAACTCATAATCAAGCAGACCTTAATCTCCTGCTTCAGATACGTGGGACCCAATCCCTCATTACCTCGCCTAACATTGCTTGACCTTCACATGCACTTTTGTGCATTTTTGGTTATCCTGATATTCTAAAGTCATCCCCATGTTTTGTAAATTCTAGAATTGTTGTAACCTCATCTGTATACCAGCTCCGTTTATCGAGAGTTTGTGATCAGTGTCACAAGTGCTAACAATCAAGGCTTGGATCAATAGATTTTGATCTTTCTGAAAATCGAGACACACAAGGAGCAGGCAGGAAGGTGGTGGTGACGCACAGGATCAGCTGCAACCATTTTAAATGGCAGCGCAGACTTGAGAGGCCATAATATGGACTCCAGCTCCAATCTCCTATGCTCACTGGCTGATTGCATTCTTGCCCTTTCACTAATTTCTAGTCAGATTAATTCTATAAATGTTGGAACTGTTATCGGATTAGTCTGAGTTTCTATGAACCCCATAGCTGAACATTGGGATATCCTGATTTTTGTATAAGGTTTTCCTTTGGCAGAAGTGTGTCTCTTAAAATATCAGATATCGCCAGATATTGGCATGTGATCATGACCACTCCAGGCTCACCTATTGCTGTGCAGCCCACAGTGCTTAAAGCTGGCAATCACTAATAAAGACACTGTGCACTGAAGCAGATATTTGAGTAGTTGATTTCAGAGGAAAATAATGGTGTGGTTATAGATTTGCTTACAGCAATGCATGAGGCCATTCAGCTCATCATGTCTATCCTGCTCCCTGTGGAGCATTGTGGTCTAACCCCATTCCTTGCTGCACCCCTGTAAGCCTTCCAATTTCTTTGCTTCAAGGACCTGTTTAATTTTGAAACCATTCAGTACCTCTGCTTCCAACATGGGATAGCAAGTTCCAGATCATTACCATTCACTGTGAAAACAATTCTTGCACACATTCTCACTACATCTCTTGCCCGAAACCTTAAATCTGTATCCCTCGTCAACTAACAGGAACAGACTTTTTTTGTGTATCTTATCTAAGCCTGTCATGATCTTAAGCCCTTAATCAAAACTCCCCTCAATCTCCTTTACAGGGAGTAAAGTATATGATGCATGGTCTACTTATTCAGTTCACTATTATTAATGGTGGCATGAGAAAGTTGTTTGATACAACAGATTGTTAGGTTGGAATGCACCAACTTACAGGATGTTTGGATATTAATTCATTCGCAGTCTTGAGAAGATTATTAGATGAAAGAGTTGAAGCTGGAATATGAAGGAAGGTGAGGGGAGTATACTGTCTGGATTGCTCTGAAAGAACTAGCACAGGCAATGGGTTGAATGGCCTTTAGTGGACCTTTTGCACATCTAAAATCTGTATTCCCTATGCACAATATCAATTTTCAAAACAGTTACAGCTCCCGGTAAAGTGAACTAAAATTGAAAAAACATTGCACATTGAGTTGGAGTGCAGCAGTTGGATAAAAGGAGCTTCCATGTCAGGTATGGCCTGTGGGCAGACAGCCTGTTACATACTGCTGTGTGGTAGGAGTGCTTCCATTTCATGCTTTAGCCTCACAGAAACACCAAATGTGTTTGCAAATATACACCAAGCAAAGTGCTCTTGAGACTTGCTGTGTTTGTTGTTGCGTGAAACCCTTTGAAGATGTCATTTTGGCAAGGTGTACCCAGCTGATTTTAGAGCGCTGTAAGGCTGTGCAAGGGCTTGACATAGCTGATTAATTCTTTGTAGAACAGGTTATAGTGTGATCTTATGCACCTGCTACATAAGATCCTGAAGAAGGGCTTATGCCCGAAACGTCGATTCTCCTGTTCCTTGGATGCTGCCCGACCTGATGTGCTTTTCCAGCAACACAGTTTCAGCTACCTGCTACATCAGTATTGTTGTGCAGTTGAATCTTTTCTATGCATGTAACCATGCTCCAACTGATGTAAAGTTTTAAAAAAATGTAAATTTAGAAATTAGGAGATCAAAGCAATGGAAAAATCAAACAGACTTTTGCACACAGGGTAATGTTATCATTTGGAATGAGTTACCAGAAAACACTGGTGGCTAAGTCAGCCTCTGGTTAGGCAGCTGTGCTAAAGATCCAATATACAAAGACCAGGTCAAATGGCTGCCTTATGGGTTGTATCATTTTACAATCTTATGATAAACAGTTTAACCGTGGTGAATAAAATCACAGAACTGCAGAGACGAAATAAAAACAGCAAGTGTTTGAGAAATACAGCAAGTCTGGCAACATCTGTGGAAGAAAGAAACAGAGTTAGCACTTTGCGTTAGGTTCCAGAGAAGACTCATATTCAACATTAATTCTGTTGTTATTCTTATAGATGCTGCCCGATCTACTGGATTTCTCCAGTCCTTTCTGTTTCTTTCTATAGCTGTGTTGAATCTCTGAGTATTTCAATTGAACTTATATTTTGCTCATTTGCAGGAACGCCCATCTGCTCTGTGCATGTCTATATGCTGCAGCTAAAGCAAAACTGAATTTGTACCTGCATTTGTTGAACATCCATTGACCAACAGCCTTTAGAGCACGTAACATTACATGACACATTTTACTGTACAAATTTGGGGATTCACAAGTCTACATTTGAGATTGAGCTCCGCTTGCAGGATGGGGCCCAGACAGAGCTTTGAAAGGTGAAAGATATGAATGGGTCAGAAGGGCAACTAAATACCTGATATGAAAACAGAGGATTCAAAATTAAAGAGACATGAATGAAGGGTGGCTGATCCCGTATCTGTCTCCTACACAATGGCCTACAGTTAAAATTAATACCTTGCTCCTGGAGCTGTAAATACGCAACAGAACAGAATGGCTACATTAGTGATCAGAAATGGGCACCCACAATAATGTGAACCAAAAACTAGTTATTTCAGCACTTAATGTTTTTCATTGTTTTCTATAATCCTGTAACAAGTAATAATATAGCAATTCCTAATATAAAACCTTTTGAATTAAAAATGTTTGATGTGAATATGTTTTTAAATTTTCTAATATTATGCCTATTCCCATTCATTTCCTGTTTTTTTTCCATCATTAACCATGATCCACTATAAGGGAGGTGGTGTTGACTTCCACCTATTTTGCTGAGTTTTTTTAAAATTCATTCATGGGATGAGAGTGTTACTGGCAAGGCAGCATTTATTGCCCATGTTATGAGTCAACCACATTGCTGTGGGTCTGGAGTTACATGTGTGCCAGACCAGACAAGGATGGCAGTTTCCTTCCCTAAAGGTACCAGATGGGGTTTCCCCCCACAATTGATAATGAATTCATGGTCATCATTAGACTTTTAATTCCATATTTTTTTTATTATTGAATTCAAATTCCACCATCTGCCATGGCAGGATTCATACCTGTCTCCCCAGAACATTATCTGGATTCATTCCTGATGAAGGGCTCTGGCCCGAAACGTCGATTTTCCTGCTTCTCGGAAGCTGTCTGGCCGGCTGTGCTTTTCCAGCAACACACACTCATCTCTGACTTAACAGTCCAGTGATAATACCATTAGGCCATTGCCTCCCTTCTATGAATATGAATATTTGTATTCTAGGCTGTTCATGGTCATCTCAAATCCACTGTCAATCTAGTTAAAGTCCGCTGTGAAAAGTAAACAACATTAATTTGTAATGGCAAAAAAATCTATTTTTTGGGACAACCATTGTAATATCTGATTGGACTAATAGTATGTCAATCACCTTGAAACAGAAATAAATAAAGTATCCAGAAAAGCAGAAGATGGCAATTGGGAATAATCAAAGCTTGTCCATGGACTGATATTCTTAAGGGAACAAAGTTCAGTAATGCGTAAACATATTTGAGAGTATAGATAAATGTTAGCTGGCAAATACAGAGTTGATAGTTTGGTATAAAAACCATTGAGCTACAGAATTGGGCATTGTAACCATTTATTAATGTAAATAAACTTTGTATGGACAGCCAGAATGGACAAAAACTAAGTCAAGTTGGTATCACCCTAACTCTAGGTTGTCATTCTAGTGCATTACTGAAGAGCTGCTGCAGTGTACTTTTGCTTAGAAGAGATGTTAAACTGAGGCCTGCTCCCAGGGGAACATAAAAGACCCTATGACACTGTCAGAGGATGAGAGTTATCCACAATGTCTTGCAATATTTAACCCAGAACCAGCATCACCAGAAGATAGATTATCTGGTCATTACCTCATTGCTGTTGTGAGAACTTATGTGCATATATTGGTGTCATTTTCCTACATTCCAATAAAATTACTTAATCAGCTAGAAAGTGCTTTGAGGCTATCCTTACGTTGATCAAAAACATTTTTTGCAATGTTTCCCCTTTATGCACTCATAATCAATTTAACAAAAATGTAATTAAATTTCTGGATCATCGCAAGATAGCATTAATGTGGGTTTGCTTTGGGAGGTAAAGGCACTATTGAAGCATTGGTGAAGGTTTCTGTGAGTTCACGCTGACACATTACTGCAGATTCTTTAGTGTGCAAAAGCCAACTTAGAATATTCTCTACAGGAATAATTTACAGTGTCACTTTCAAAAGAAACCAGTCACAAATCCAGCAATTTAAATAGACTGTGTCCATTGTAACTAGGGTGGCATGGTGGCTCAGTGGTTAGCACTGCAGCCTCACAGCACCAGGAACCCGGGTTCAGTTCCACCCTCGGGCGACTGAGTCGAGTTTGCACATTCCCCCCTTGTCTGCGTGGGTTTCCTCTGGGTGCTTTGGTTTCCTCCCACAGTGCAGCGCATGGCATGGCTATGCTAAGTAGAACCCCTAGTGTCCAGGGATTTGTAGGTTAAGTGGATTAGCCATAGGAAGTGCAGGGTGACAGGAATAGGGTAGGGGGTGTGTCTGGGTGGGATGCTCTGTGGAGGGTCACTGTAGACTTGATGAGCCGAAAGGCCTGCTTCCACACTGTAGGGTCTCTATGAAATGTAGATGGATGCAAATTCAGCTGGTGATAGTTGGTGTTATTTTTGGGAGTATTCAGTTTGGTACCGTATGTCATGTTTTCACAACCCCACTGTGTTTTTGTTTCAGGCAATACAGCAACAGAGTTCCTCAGAGACAGAAGGAGAGGGAGGAAATACAGCAGATGCCAGTAGTGAAGGTGAAGGGGGTGAAATAATAGATGAGGAGGGAAAAGCTAAAAGCAGAAATGAAAAAGGAGGCTCCAAACGAAAAAAAGCTGCTTTTAAGGTAAAGGATTAGAATCTTTCTATGGACTGTAGGTAAATTGTATTGTACATGTTTCTGTATTGTTTTAGGTTAAAGCCATTCTCTCAAGGTTTAATAAAACAAAGAATTGCGGATGTTGTAAATCTGAAACATAAGCATAAACTGCTGGAGAAGCTGAACAGTCTGGCAGCGTCTGTGGAGAGAACCAGTTAATGTTTCGAGTCAATGATCCTTCTTCAAAACTAATAGCTTGTAGGAAAATGTGGTTTCATGTTGATAACAGGAGATTGGAAGGGGAAAGGATTGAGCAGACAGGTGGAGATGAAGCCCAGAGAGAGAAAAACGTCAACAGACAAAGGGATAGTTGATGGTAAGTTGGAGAAGAAGAAAAGCTCGATAAGAACTGGGTGGAGATTTGCTTGCTGAGCTGGAAGGCTCTTCTCAAAACTCACTGAGCCAGGTAAGAGACAATGGGGACTGTGAGTGAGTAAAAAAGGATTGGCTGTGCTGAAAGCAACTCGTGATGACAGGGCCTGGGGGTGGGAAAAGGACATGGAAGGAAGCGTTCAGCCTCTGAAATTATTAAGTTCGATATGGAGTCCTGAAGGCTTTAGGGTTCCCAATTGGAAAATGAGGTGCTGTTCTTCCATCCAGCTTGCTCTGAACTTCATTGGAGCACTGCAGCAGGCCCAAGACACGTGTTGGCCAGGGAACACAGGAGTGTTCTGGATGTAGGTTTGCCCGCTGAGCTGGAAGGTTCATTTCCAGACATTTCGTCACCATACTAGGTAATGTCTTCAGTGGGCCTCAGGTGAAACACTCAGGAATGTGTTGAAGTGACAGGCAACAGGAAACTTGAGGTCAATTTTACAGACAGAATGTAGGTGTTCCACAGAGCAGTCACCAAGTCTGTGTTTCATCTCCCCTGTGTAGAGGAGACCACATGGTCAGCAATGAATACAGTAGACTGGATTGCATAAAGTTTACCACCTCCCTACCCATTGTCCAAAGCCCCAGACACAGCTTCCTGGTAAAGCAGCAATTTACTATCATTCTGCACTCATCTGAAATTGATCCTATCCCATATTTTTAATGTGCAATAAACAGAAATAGTTTTGTATTTGTACATCTCGATCTTAAGTTTAGTTGGACCTACCAGAACTTCAGAGTCAAAATGTGTGGTGCTGGAAAAGCACAGCCAGTCAGGCAGCATCCGAGGAATAGTACAGTCGACATTTCGAACATAAGTCCTTCATCAGGAATATGGGGGTGGGCTGAGAGAGAGATGGGAGGGGGGGTGGGGTGGGAGTAAGTTAGCTAGGAATGCGATAGGTAGATGAAGGTGGGGGGAGATGGACAGGTGGAGCGGATAGGTGGGAAGGAAGATGGACAGGTAGGACAGTTCAAGAAGGTGGTGCCAAGTTGGAGGGTGGGATCGGGGATAAGGTGGGGCCAGGGGAGATCAGGAAACTGGTGAAATTGGCATTAAAACCACGTGGTTGGAGGGTCCCAAGGCGGAAGATGAAGCATTTTTCTCCAGGCGTCGAGTGGCTAGGATATGGCTGCGGAGGAGGCCCAAGACTTGCGTGTCATTGGCGAACTGGGAGGGGGAGTTGAAGTGTTCAGTCACAGGGCGGAGGGGTTGATTGGTGCATGTGTCCCGGAAATGTTCTCTGAAATGTTCTGTAAGTTGGCATCCTATCTCCCCAATGTAGAGGAGACCACATCGAGAGCAACAGACACAGTAGATGAGGTGTTTGGATGTTCAGGAAAATCTCTGATGGATGTGGAAGGATCCTATGGGGCCTTGAATGGAGGTGAGGGGGGATGTGTGGGCGCAGGTTTTATACCAGTGCCAATAAAGAAGCAGGAATTTTTGAAACATTAAGGGTGAGCCATTTTATTTTCTTCTGGCAGTCGGACAGGTTTTGATCCAGGCACTTTAAGAACGAGTGGTAAGATTATGCATTAAACCACGCCAGTATTTACTTTTCACGTTTAGTAAGAGGCTCTGTTCACTTTGAATGACTTTGTGCCACTGTCTGTGTTGTTGGGACAACAAAACCTGCCCAAGCAGCAATTCAGGTTCTATAGAAAATCCAAATAATGCAGAAACTGGAATTCTGAAACGAAATGAAAAGTACTGGAGAAACCGAGCAAGTCTGAGAACGTTGGTGGAGCAAGACAGAGAGAGAGAGCAGAATGAGAGAGTTAAGGTTTAAAGTGCAGTATGACTTCTGAAGACACAAAATGTTAATTGTTTCTGTCTCTCTACAAATGCTATCAAACCTGCTGAGTTTCTCCAGCACTTCCTTTTTACAGTTCAGGTTTCCTGCCTTTGCTACTCCAAGTGGAACTGGAAGAGGACAGCACTGAAGTCCTGTGACAAGGTGTTATCAGTATAGACTGGAACCTGACCTCCTCTCTAGGTCCTCATTTACTCTCCTGGTCTTACCCCATTCCTGTCAGACTGAATGTGACAATGTCCTATAAGGCCTGTGTATTTTCCAGCCCCTCAGTTTATCAAGTAGCAAAACTCAACCATTATTGTCATATTTTACTATATCAGTCACTTATAATTACTTTTTGCTTTTAATCTAGAAAAATATTTCAGGGTGCATTGCAAGTGTGTAAGACACTGGCATGTATTGCCTCCTTGGTGAGGTATTTCTACCAGTCCACTTGTGCCAGTAGGAAGCTATGTAGCTTGAACTGACTGCTATTGTACATGACATCATTCATGAGAATTGGCTTTTCTCCAAACAGCCTGCATGTGAGATAGCTCAGGAACCGTGCTTTGACCTCTCGGATGATTGCGCCTTCCCCCACTGATGGTTCCCAGGCTAGTGAAAACAGCCCAGTCCTGAAAGAGCCATTTCTCCACAATTCCACATTTCTCTGAAGTATCGGTCCTGCTAAGCAGATTCACCTCCTCTCCATCTTCTATAGTCGGCACACTCCAACACAACAAGCATTCGTTAGAATATGCTCAGCGTCTCTATTTTACCCACTGTGCAAAGCCCCAGACACAGCTTCCTGGTAAAGCCGCACTTTCTGTTCATTCTGCACTCATCTGAAATTGATCCTATCCCATATTTTTAATGTGAAGTAAACAGAAATAGTTTTGTATTTGTACGTCGCGATCTGCTTTACCAGGAAGCTGTGTCTGGGCTTTGGACAGAGGGTAAAATAGGTTATTCCTCAAGGTCAAAGGTTAAACTCAGGCAGGTATTTTCCGATCCCACAGGAAAAACGGTGGGTGGCTCAACTTCATCAGGAGGGAGACAAAAAAAACTGTGATTCTACCATCAGGACAACTTTCACTGATTAAATTTCTTCCATCTCACAAAACAGGTTGACCTTCTCACCAGATGGTCTCCAGAAGGGTTTCTGCATGTATTAACATCTCATTAATAGCATAATTCCTAGAGATTAAATTTACCTTCCCAACTATTTTCTACCCCAATAAAGCACCTCGACAATTCAGAAATTGAGCTGCACACTGCAGGCTTGCACTTCCACTTTATCCTGGCATTCGGGTAAGATTTCCTGCCTTGTCTTTTATGGCTTTTAATGATGTTCCCACTCAGTCAGTCTCTAAGTTCTTCAGTTAGAGTCAACATGTCCACATAGAAGAAGACAGGCCATCTCCCTGGGCCATCTTAAACCCCATTGGATGAAAGCAAACAGAGACCCCCTTCTGGCTAAGGGACAAGGTCCAAATGGTCATCAGAGGGTACATGTGACTGAATGACATAGAACCACAAGAATAGTCAGGTAGGAAGGGCTCGTGGGGCAAGAATTTGCTGTAGTCACTCCAGACAAGTTGGGCTACTGTTAGTCTGGGGTCTTGGCCCTTCCATCAAGTACAGTGGTGGCCTGATCTGTATCTGTTGCTGTCCCTGCTGAGGGTACCTTATACCTGAGAATTCTGTCTATTGGTATTTAGCAGTGGGGGAAACGGAAATGGTTGTAGGATGACATTGAATGTGGTAAGGTAAGACTTGGAAAGCAAGCGTCAAGATCTGATGGAGCTCTTAAGGAATGTAGGGGAAACCGTGGTCACAGCAGCAGGTGAGAGTCGACAGGACTTTGGGACCTGGACTCTAATAACTTATGGGGGCAAGCTGGAGACATCAGTGGTGGGGAAGCCTCAGACCAACATCCAGGGGAGTTACAATACAGTGCATGCTTCCAGAAGGATCACTACATAGCAGACTATAGGCCGCCTGAAAATGGTTTTCAGAAACTTGGATTAGACAGTTGATGTAATGCAGTGCAGCATGTCTTTCATTTGTAGATGTTGGCTACATCTCCACACTCTCTCTCGACAAAGGGAGGATGTGTTGGGCAAGAAAGAGATGCAGAAATAGATTAGATTAGATTCCCTACAGTGTGGAAACTGGCCCAACAAGTCCACACCAATCCTCCGAAGAGTAACCCACCCAGACCCATTCCCCTAACTAATGCACCTAACCCTATGGGCAATTTAGCGTGACCAATTCGCCTGACCTGCACATCTTTGGACTGTGGGAGAAAACTGGAGCATCCAGAGGAAACCCACACAGACATGGGGAGAATGTGCAAACCCCACACAGAGAGTCGCCCGAGGTGGAAATTGAACCTGGGTCCCTGGCGCTGTGAGGCAGCAGTGCTAACCACTGAGCCACCGTGCGCCCCTGGCATGGTTCAAATAAGACAAAGTCTCTGATGAGGAAGGTAAAGGTGATAATCCTGAGATGGGCCAGGAGGTCACTCATGGACAAGTTGGTGCCTGGGACTTCGATGTGGTGGCCATTTCGGAGACATGGATAGGGCAGGTACAGGAATGGTTGTTGCAGGTTCCAGGGATTAGATGTATCAGTGAGATCAGGGAAGGTGATAAAAGAAGAAGAGGTGTGGCATTGTTAGTCAAGGACAGTATTACGGTGACAGAAAGGACATTTGATGAGGAGTCTACTGAGGTAGCATGGACTGAGGTTAAAAACAGGAAAGGAGAGGTCACCCTGTTGGAAGTTATCAATAGGCCTCTGAAAAGTTCCAGAGATGTAGAGGAACGGATTGCAAAGATGATTCTAGATAGGAGCGAAAGTAACAGGGTAGTTAGGCAAGAGTAAGGATGCATAGGTTGGGGAAGGAAGCTGCAGGGGATGGGCACAAGTGAAATGTGGAGCTTGTTCAAGGAATAGCTACTGCATGTCCTTGGTAAGTATGTACCAGTCAGGCAGGGAGGAAGTGGTCAAGCGAGGGAACCGTGGTTTACTAAAGAAGTTGAAATTCTTGTCAAGAGGAAGAAGGATGTTAGGATGAGATGTGAAGACTCAGTTAGGGTACCTGAGAGTTACAAGTTAGCCAGGAATGGCCTAAAGAGAGAGCTAAGAAGGGGGGAAATGAAAAGTCGTTGGCAGATAGGATCAAGGAAAACCCAAAAGCTTTCTATAGGTATATCAGGAATAAAAGAATGACTACAGTAAGATGAAGGCCAGTCAAGGACAGTAGCGGGATGTTGTGTGCGGAGTCTGAGGAGATAGGAGAGGCGCTAAATGAATATTTTTCGTCAGTATTCACAAAGGAAAAAAGACAATGTTGTCAAGAAGAATACTGAGATACAGGCTACTGGACTAGACAGGATTGAGGTTCATGAGGCAGTGTTAGCAATTCTAGCAAATACGAAAATAGATAAGTCCCCCAGGCCAGATAGGATTTATCCGAGGATTCTCAGGGAAGCTAGGAAGGAGATTGCAGAGCCTTTGGCTTTGATCTTTATTTCATCATTGTCTACAGGAATAGTGCCAGAAGACTGGAGGATAGCAAATGTTGTCCCCTTGTTCAAGAAGGCGAGTAGAGACAACCCTGGAAATTATAGACCTGTGAGCCTTACTTTGGTTGTTGTTAAAATGTTGGAAAGGATTCTAAGAGATAGGATTTATAATCACATAGAAAGGAATAATTTGATTTGGGAGAGTCAACAAGGTTTTGTGAAGGGTAGGTTGTGCCTTACAAACCTTATTGAGTTATTTGAGAACGTGACCAAACAGGTGGATGAGGGTAAAGCGGTTGATGTGGTTTATATGGACTTCAGTAAGATGTTTGATCAGGTTCCCCACAGTAGGCTGTTGCAGAAACCACAGAAACATGTGATTGAGGGTGATTTAGCGGTTTGGATCAAAAATTGGCTAGCTGTAAGAAGACAGAGTGTAGTGGTTGCTGGGAAATGTTCACCCCAGAGTTCAGTTACTAATGGTGTACCACAAGGATCTGTTTTGGGGCCACTGCTATTTGTCATTTTTATAAATGACCTGGATGAGGGCGTAGAAGGATGAGTTAGTAAATTTACGGGTGACACTAAAGTCGATGGAGTTGTGGACAGTGTGTAAGGATGTTGAAGATTACAGAGGGACATAGATAAGCTGCAGATTGGGCTGAGAGGTGGCAAATGGAATTTAATGCAGAAAAATGTGAGGTGATTCACTTTGGAAGGAGTGACAGGAATATAGATTACTGAGCTAATGGCAGTGTGGATGAGTAGAGAGGTCTCTGTCCACGTGCATAGATCCCTGAAAGTTGCCGCCCAGGATTGATAGGGTTGCTAAGAAGGCATACAATGTATTAGCTTTTATTGGTAGGGGGATTAAGTTTCGGAGTCATGAGGTCATGTTGCAGCTGTACAAAACTCTGGTGCAGTTGCACTTGGAGTATTGTGTACTGTTCTGGTCACCGCATTATAGGAAGGATGTGGCAGCATTGGAAAGGGTGCAGAGGAGGTTTACCAAGATGTTGCCTGGCATGGAGAGAAGGTCTTATGAGGAAAGGCTGAGGGACTGGAGGCTGCCTTTGTTAGAGAGGAGAAGGTTAAGAGGTGACTTAATAAAGGCACACAACATGATCAGAGGATTAGATAAGGTGGACAGTGAGAACCTTTTCTCTGAGATGGTGATGGCTAGCACGATGGGACATAGCTTTAAATTGAGGGGTGATAGATTTATGATGGATGTTAGAATTAGGTTCTTTACTCAGAGAGTAGTAAGGGTGTGGAATGCCCTACCGGCAACAGTAGTGGACTCGCCAACATTAAGGGACATTGGATAAACATATGGATGATAATGGAATAGTGTAGGATAGATGGGTTTCAGATTGGTTTCACAGGTCGGCGCAACATCGAGGGCCGAAGGGCCTGTACTGCACTGTAATGTTCTATGTTGTGTGTTCTAAGAGGTCAGGACGATGTCTCTATGAGTGTGAGCTACAATGAGAAATGACAGCATGGTAGTACTTGACCTCCAATCTGGCCAGAGTTGTGTCATAACCCTCCTGAACTGTTTGATTAAATTATAACTACAATGAGAACTTATGTCACCTACTCTTGCAGAGAATATAAGGTCATTCTTCCTCTTCCCTGACTGGGTTCACATCATTTGGCGATCTCAGCTCATGCTGTCTGGATCTGATGGGAAGCCTTGCCAATGCTATCCGTAGAGGAGAGCACCTCCTCTTTCCCAGATGGCCCAGAGCATAACCTCTCACTGGCCATTATGAAATCTTGCCACACACCACACCCCTCCCACAACTTTGCTTCTCCTGATGTGCTCCTGAAATGCTGGAGTCTGTGTGGTGAAGGAAATCCCATAACACTCTTAAGGGAGTGCTAAGAGAATTCCAAGATTTCTGACTCTGTGACAAAGGATTAACAATTTCCTGCCTGGTCGGGATGGTGTGTGACTGCAGAGGAAGGTGCAGGTGGTGGTATTCCGACTCATTGTTGACAGTCAACCCAATACCTGTCCATTAGCTAACAGGTCAGGAATGTGATGGGATACTCGCCAGTTGTCTGGATGGCAGTATGATTCTAAGAAGCTTGACACCATCCAGGACAAAGCAACCCTGCTCAATTGGTATCCATGTACCATAAACATTCATTCCCTCTATCAGGAACATGGAGTAGCAGCAGCATGTACTACCTACAAGACGCACTGCAGCAACTCACCAAGGCTCCTTCAACAGCATCTTCCAAATGCATGACCACCCAGAGCAACAAGATCTGTTATCTCGTTAGGAATGTTCTAAAGCAGGCTTTGTGAATTACCAAGGCATCAGCTCTGGTTCAGTGTGCAGCATTGCTAAATGTTAGCAATAATGAACTCAGGTTTTATTAACTACAATACCTGAAAGCAGCTACAGCTGATTGCCTCTGAATCCATCATTATTTTCTATCAATATTACAGAATATGGAGTTCATGTTAAAGGCATTAAACTCTTTATAATGGGCACCATACTAAAATACTGCCATCTGGTGGCTGTCTCCATGTAAATGCAAGAAAGAGTCTTCATCCTTGTCTGACCTGCTGCGCTTTTCCAGCAACACATTTTTAAGCTCTGATCTCCAGCATCTCATTTTATCCTTGTCCACAGCCAATCAGAAAGAATAAATTAAACCAGTGTTTGAGCAAGGTCATCAGAGATACACACACACTTGGTATAACTGTGTGTAGCAATGGATATTTATTAAGTAGCTCAGAAAGTGAAATCAATATTAACATTTAACAGCTCTCTAGATTTGAAACATTAGCTTGCTCTCTCTCCACGGATGTTGCCTGACCCATTGTGATCTTCAGCATTTGTTGTTTTCAGCTAACATTTAACAGATTGGCTGAAAACATTAAATTTTCTCACAAAAACGCTTTAATGTTTTACATAAAACCAAAAGAACTACAGATGCTGGAAATCAGAAACAAAAACAGAAATTGTTGGGATGACTCAGGTTTTGCAGAATCTGTGGAGAGAAATCAGAGTTAACGTTTCAGGCTTAGTGACTCTTCGTCAGAATTGATGGACGTTCGGAAAAGGTTGGTATTTATGCTGAAGATGGACTGGGGAGGTGGGGAGGGTGAGAGTAATCGATAGATGATGATAGAGCCCAAAGAGAAACAAACAGTTGGACAAACAAAGAAGGGGTTAAAGGTCAGTCTAGGGGAATGAGTAGCTACTAGTGGGGACTGTTAGTAGCTGACAGTAGGTTGTGTGTGGTAGCAGCCCATGTGATGGCCTGATGTGTGGGGGTTTAGGCTAAGGACATTGGACCCCCAAAAATTGTTTACCTCGATATGGAGTCTAGTAGGCTGCAGAGTTCCCAAGTGGAAAATGAGGTGCTGTTCTTCCAGCTATACTGGAGCACTGCAGCAAGCCTGAGAAAGTGATGTTGACGAGGGAAAGCAGTGGTGTGTTGTAATGGCAGGCAACTAGAAGATCGGTCATTTTTGAAGACAGAACACAGGTGTTCTGAAAAGCAGTCACCCAGTCTGTATTTTATTTCCCCAATGTACAGGAGATCACACTGTGAGCATAAAATACAGTCGACTAAATTGAGTGGTGAAGTTTTACATTTTTGCATAAAATCAGGTGAGGTGAAATGAATCAGTCCCCTCTCTAACTCCAATAAATATGTAGTTACCTGTGTCTAACATATCAGTAACAAGCCGAATGCAAGTTTTCTTAAGTGAAAGAAGAAACAATTTTATTACTTGCTAATCCTGTGAAAGAATACTGAGTAACCCATGTCAAGCACACAACTACAAAAGTAAAAATGAATAGTGTTCAGAACAAAAAGAAGATGAAAGGAATATGCAGCTTAAAGCGAATTGCTGCAAACAACTCTTATTCAAACTACAAGCGGACAGCAGTGGTAGATACCATAATGTGGCAATCAGGGTAGTAGCACAAACTAGTTTTGATGTCTTTTGAAAAATTATCAATTTGTTCCACATTGGTTTCATGAACTAATGATCTGTGTGTTTAGTTGATTGGTGTAGCCATTTTAAGTTAATGTTCACTTTTCTTAAAAGTCAGTCCATGCAAGTCCCAGGTATTAAAATCAGGTGATGGAAACAATCAGTGGTCAGTATTTTAACACTAGCACGACAACAGCAAGAAGCTGCCCTCCAAACCATTCAAATTGCACTGTTACTGGGTTTCAACTCCATTTACTCCTCTTTCTCCATATGCCTGAATACCCTTACCCAAAACAAACCTCAACTTGATGGGCATACAAGCCCAGTCAATGCAACATGTCCTCTTCATTTAACCCTTTAAGTCCTGTTACAATTCTGATTCAAAACTTCTAATTCTGGAGCTCCGTTGCTAACAGCACTGTAGGTGCTCACCACGACTTTCTCAAGGACAATTAGGGAAACACAGTGACTGCAACCTTCCCAACAGTGCTCATCCCTGAAAGAAAATTCTTAAACATGTGTCTTGTGCCCACTCCGAAACCACTGTATCTTTTCTGAGGATCCAAATGGATGAAGTGAGATGCTGTATGATTCAGAACAAGATTTTTACAAATAACTGGAATCTTTCTGAATCAGTCAAATGATTCAGCTTGATGCTAAAGTCCACCCTGCACCAATGTTACATTTTATCATTGGCCATTTAGCCTTCTGAAGAACATCCCATCCTATCCCCATAATCTTGTAATTGCTGTGGCAAATCCACTAGTCTACACATCCTTGGACACTCAGAGCAATTTAGCATGGCTAATCCACCTAACTTGCACATCTTTAGGCTGTGGGAGGAAACTGGAGCACCCGGAAGAAACACCCACAGACACAGGGAGAACATGCAAACTCCACACAGACGCCTGAGTGTGGAATCAAATTAGGGTCCATGGCAGTGTGAGGCAGCGTGCTAACCGCTACGCCACAGCGCTGTCTTGTTTTTATATAACAGAGTTGAGTTTCTGGCTAATCCAACAGACTTTGATGGAAGATCAGAGCAATTGCAGAGAAACAGCATGAATTGGTCATCCCCTCTTGCTTGGAGTGCTGAAGTCTCACAGGACGCTGGCTCAACTAGCGGAGCCCATGTTTTCCCAGATATTGGCCCTCTCTGTTAAACAGGAGTGAAAGCTGCAGCATCACTTAATTCCTTTAATGCTCAGAGGCAGACTCAAAGTGAGCAGAAATCATCAAGTACTGAAAATGTAATTTGCCTGGCTGCCAGTAATTTGAGTTGGAGTCACACTGGTTGCTAGAAGCTCCTGCTCCCTCTGGGTTTTAATGAGGAATTTATGCTTGAGTGCAGGCAACAGTGGAAAAGTCACATTTATTGTCCATTGCTCCATCCTTGAAGTATTGGTGGCCCTAGCCCTGGAATTGCTGCAGTCTTTATGCCACCTGTACCATGTTGGTAACTGTCGAGGCAGGTCCAAGTTGATTATCTTTTAATTCCTGTTAGATATGGGGTAGTCACAAAGGGCTTGGTGCATTGGAAACGTTACACCTGTGACCAAGGAAAGAGGAGAGGGATCAACCAGGACAATCAGCTCAACCATAGCAGTGGGGAAATGTTTTAAAGGTAATGATTTAGGATCAAACTAATTTTCACTTGAAAGCCAGGAATTAATTCATGACAGCCAGCTCAGATTAGTTAAATCTTAAGGCACACAATGACCGAATGGTAATATCGTTGGACTGTTAATCCTGAGACCTGCAGAACCATGTTCTGGGGAGCCAGGTTCAACAGATGGTGCAATTTGAATTTAATAAAAATTTGGAATTAAATGTCTTATGATGATCATGAACCATTGTTAAATGTCAGAAAAACCCATCTGGTTGAGTAATGTCTTTCAGGGAAGGAAACTGCCATCCTTACCTGGTCTGGCCTACAGACCCGCAGCAATGTGGTTGACACTCAACTGCCTCCTGGGCAATTAGGGCAATAAATGCTGGCCTAGCCAGTGATGCCCTCATCATGTGAATAAATTTAAAAATGTGAATGATGTTTGATTAACTTCATTTGAGTTTGTTAATGAAAAAAGGCATGGTGATGTGGACGTGGATTTGTATAACACCTTTGATGAAGTACTGTTTGGATGGCACAATGAAACGGAGGAAAGTAAGAGGACTTAGAAAGTCTGGAAAGGAACATCGGTAAGCTAAGTGACTGGGCAAAAAAGTGGCAGATGGAGTGTAATGCAAGAACTTGTCCATTTTATTGGGAAGAATAAAAAAGCAACTTCTTTTAAAGTGGACCGATGTGGTAGAACACTGATATGTAGTGGGTATTGGGTATCCTGGTACATGAATCACTGAAAGTTAGAATACAGGTGCAGTAAATGATTAAGAAGGCAAATGGATTGATTTCTCTGAACTGCTTGTAATGTATACATATCCTTTCAAAAGCCGATTAAAAACTTCACAATACTTCAGATTTAGTCACACCAATTCCCTGTATTACTGTAACAAAACATCACTATTTTCTTATCCCCCTGCAATGAACAAATCATTCCATTTTCCTTCTTAATTACTTCCTGTACCTGTTTGCTAACTTTTAGTGATATCATCTTCCAGGATTCCCACCCTCAGTGTTCTGCAGTCTCTCTCCACAATCTGTCATTCCGTCCCTCTGGAAGTTTTGGTGGTCCTGCCCCGGGAGTTGCTGCAATCTTTGTGCCACATCAAGGTGTAAACCAGATGTCCAAAAGCAACTTTTTCAAATGAGAGAATATGATCAGTTTGTTCCCACCGGAGTGGTCAGCCAGTGAAGTTTGATGAAATGTTTGAAATAGGTAAACCAAGTTGTCAGTGTGCTGAAATTGTTCTCTAACTCCAACTGGTTAGTTAAATTCTCTCAGGTACACAGCATGAACCCCTTACCACCTTGATATTTAATTTACTTTTCTGAGTATTCCAGGTTTGGGGAGTTACTTCACTCTGTTCCCCAAGAAAAGAAAGTTCCACTGATTGACATTCAAGAAGAACTACTAACAAATAAATAAATTGGAGAACAAATGATCACCAACCTCATTTTCTGAAATTGCTTTACCAATCAGAAGGACCGAATGGTGTGAATGATTGAGAATGTATGAAATGCATCGTTTGGTAGATTATGCTGGAATTTCACATTTTGGCTATCACCCTTTGCTTCTCCAGCTCACACTCATAACTCTGGCAGATGGATGGGGACAACACTTACCAGGAGAGCTCCGTTTAATTTTACTGCTGACAATGTGTTTTCCAGAAATCTGCAAAGCAGTTGCGGAAATCCTCTGATCAGGAAGGCCAAGACGAAGGTGATAAGGACGTCAAGGAGGAGGAAAGCAAGAGTGGCTCAGAAGCAGGAGAGGCAGACGGTGATACAAAAAATGTTGGCGAACATCAGAAAATGAATGAAGAGGTAAGGCGATTGACCCTGCCAGCCATAGATTTCTCTGGAGGATTCTGAGGGTGAACTAAAAATCTTGATCAGCCACTGGTTTACTGTCTTTCCCATGAGTCGTCGATGCGTACGGGAATGGATAAACACCGTGGGCGGCATGTTGGCACAGTGGTTAGCACTGCTGCCTCACAGCGCCAGAGACCCGGGTTCAATTCCCGCCTCAGGCGACTAACTGTGTGGAGTTTGCACGTTCTCCCCGTGTCTGCGTGGGTTTCCTCCGGGTGCTCCGGTTTCCTCCCACAATCCAAAAGATGTGCAGGTCAGGTGAATTGGCCATGCTAAATTGCCCGTAGTGTTAGGTAAGGGGTAAATGTAGGGATATGGGTGGGTTGCGCTTCGGCAGGACGGTGTGGACTTGTTGGGCCAAAGGGCCTGTTTCCACATTCTAAGTAATCTAATCTAACATTGACACATGATCTGAGTGTCTTTTTACTCATCCTTGTCGAGTCATAGGGTATGAAGTTCCTTTCCCAGGAGATGGTGAGATGGGAACAATTTTGGGCTTATTGGCTCTGCACAGAAAGCCCTGACTCACCACCTCATTAACAATGTGCTGGGCAATTTTTTTGACTTGTCCCTTAAGTGGTCAATTAAAGGCCTCTTTAAGGGACTTTACTCACCACATTCCTAATCTCTTGCCTCCCCAGTGGGTAAGAACGGTGTCTGGTTTCTGACTGGGAAATCATGGTGGCCTGCTTGCCAATTTATGGGAAGCCTCTAATTGCCTCAATGGAGCCAATCAAATTGGCCTTTAAAAGCCACCCCCTGCCCTTGCTGCCAACTCTCTCAATCATCTTCTCCCTCTCTTTCTGTTCCCACCTCAGGATTTCCCAGGATTTTTATTTCTAAGGAGTAGAACTGAACTGGCAGAACTTACGATGCAACAGATGGTGACCTCTGATTGGCCAACTCCTGGCAACCTGGATTGCCAGTGTTAAGACCTGTGATTCGCTGAAAAACTCCCCCATACTTACCCATCAGTTCTTAATGAGCTGATTGGACAGGGTTTCTCATTGGTGGGAGGGATGTGTTAGTCACCACCCAATGGGGGCAGCACGGTAGCTTAGTGGTTAGCACTGCTGCCTCACTGTGCTAGGGAGACTGGTTCGATTCCACACTCAGGCAACAGTCTGTGTGGAGTTTGCACATTCTCCCTGTGTGTGCATGGGTTTCTTCCGGGTGCTCCACTTTCCTCCCACATTCCAAAGACGTGCAGGTTAGGGTGGATTGGCCAGGCTAAATTGCCCCACAGTGTTCAGGGATGTGCAGGCTAGATGGATAAGCCATGGGAAGGGCGGAGTTGTGAGGAGAGGGTAGCGGCTGAGTCTGGGTGGGGTGGTGTTCAGAGGGTCAGTGTAGACTCAGTGGGCTGACTGGCTTTCTCCTACACTGTAGGGATCCTATTCTCTTGTGTATAATACATATGTCCTCACAAATAACTAAAATACAGGTGAATTCTGGCCCTGGACTGTTATAGATTAGATTACAGTGTGGAAACAGGCCCTTCGGCCCAACAAGTCCACACCGACCCACCAAAGTGCAACCCACCCATTCCCCTACATTTACCCTTTCACCTAACACTACGGGCAATTTAGCATGGCCAATTAACCTAACCTGCACATCTTTGGATTGTGGGAGAAAACCGGAGCACCCGGAGGAAACCCACGCAGACACGGGGAGAATGTGCAAACTCCACACAGACAGTCGCCTGAGGCGGGAATTGAACCCGGGTCTCTGGCACTGTGAGGCAGCAGTGCTAACCACTGTGCCACCGTGCTGCCCATCAAGAGAAAGTCCATCCAGACTTTGTGGCATAACTGACAAGGGAAATCAGGGACAACGTGAAAGAAAAAGAAACGTACACAATGTGTTGAAGATTAGTGGGAAAAGAGAGGTTTGGGAAGCCTTTAAAAACCAATGTGGATAACTAAAAAATGCAGTAAGGGCAAGGAAGATGAAATATGAGAGTGAGTTAGTAATGTAAAAGCAGGTGGCAGGAATGTTTGGGGTTATTTTTAGATATCTATAAGGTAAGAATAGACATTGGACCACTGGAAAATGAGGCTGAAGTAGTAGTCATGATGAACTAAGAAATGGATGAACTGAATAGGTACTTGGCATCCGTGTTCACGGAAGATGACACCAGCAGCACACCACAAGTCAAGAGAATCAGGGGACAGAGGCGAGTGTAGTGGTCATCACTGAGGAGAAGCTGGTGGGAAAGCTGAAGGTGGGTAGATCACCTATACTAGGTGGACTACACTCCAGAGTTCTGAAGGAGATAACTGAGGAGGTTACAGAAGCAATGGTGGTGATCTTTCAGGAATCACTGGAGTCAGGGAGGGTGCCAGAGGACTGGAAAATGGCTAAAGTAGCACCCCTGTTCAAGAAGGGAGAGAGGTAAAAGAGAGGCAACAATAGGCCAGTTAGCCGGTCATTGGTCAGATTTGAGAGTCCATTACGAAGGATGAGATTGTAGAATGCTTGGAAGCACATGGTAAAATAGATTGGAGTCAGCACAGCTTCCTCAAGGGGAGGTCATGCCTGACAGATCTGTTCGGATTTTTTGAGTGGGTAACTAGCTAGTTAAACAAAGGAGAGTCAGTGAACATGATCTATTTGGATTTCCAGAAAGCCTTTGACACGGTCCTGCACATGAGGCTGCTAAATAAGTAAGAACCTACAGTGTTAGGGGCAAGGTACTGGCATGGTTAGAACATTGGCTGGCAGAAGGCAAAGAGTGGGGATAAAAAGGTATTTTTCAGGATGGCAGCCACTGACCAGTGGAGTTCCGAAGGGGTCAGTGTTGGGACTACAACTATTCATGTTATACATTAACAATCTGGACGAAAGAACTGAGGATATGTTGCTGAATTTGTAAGTGACACAAAGATAGGTAGAGAGACAAGTGGGGAGGCTGCAGAAGGATTTGGACAGGCCTGCTCTCTCTTTGAGAGTGGGCGAGGAGGGGCAAATGGAATGCAGTGTGGGAAAGTGCAAAGTCATGTAAGGAAGAATTTTCTTGATGGGGAAAGGCTTCAGAAATCTGAAGCACAAAGGGACTTGGGAGTCTTAGTTCAGGATTCTCTCAAGATTAACGTACAGGTTCAGTTGGCAGTTAGGAAGGCAAATGCAATGTTAGCATTCATTTCAAGAGGGTCAGAATATAAGAGCTGGGATGTATTGCTGAGGCTCTGGTCAGACTGAATTTGGAATACTGTGAACAATTTTGAGCCCAGTATCTAAGGAAGGATATACTGGCATTGGAGGGGGTCCCAGGGATGAAGAGCTAGTCATATGAGGAGCAGTTGAGGACTCTGCGTTTGTACTTGATGGGGTTTTGAAAAATGACGGGGGATCTGATTGAAATTTACAGAATACTGAGAGGCCTGAATAGAGTAGATGTTTACACTAGGTTTTTCCTAGTAGGTGAGACTAGAACCCGACGACACAGCCTCAGAGTGAAGAGATGGGCTTTTAGAACTGAGATGAGGAGGAATTTCTTCAGCCAGAGTATAGTGAATCTGAGGAACTGATTGCCACGGAATACTGTGGAAGCCAAGTTACTGAGTGTATTTAAGACGGAATTCTTGATTGGTAAGGGTTACAGGGAAAAGGCTGGAGAATGGGTTTGAGAAACATATTGACCATGATCGAATGGCGGAGCAAACACGATGGACCAAATGGCCTAATCCTACTCCTATATCTTGTTGTCTTATGGTTCTTTGAACACCTATCCAACTAGTCTGACGCCCCCTGCTGTTTCCCCTTCGCAAATGTTTCTTCTGTCGAAATTCCTTTGAAGGTTGTTGTTGAATCTATTCCTACCATTCTCGACATGCAGCACATTCCAGATCATAACATGTAATCATTGCAAATCATAACCTTTTTATGTCTGGCCCTGCTGCTACTTCATAAATAACATCCCTCATTGGAAACCTGAATCATCAAAATACAAATCCTGAGAAAATTACAAACCAGACTTTAAAGCCATTTTGCCTCCAGTATCATTAAAATGAAAAACTTTCCTCAACAGATTTCACAGGAGAATGTTCTGACATTCAGTTTCCAAGCTGTCAGAAACACGTACACTAGCTCCTGAGCCTTATGAACAGCTTGTATTGGCTGTCCTTATGTTTGAATGGTACTGTGATTCCCACTGTCAGTTCTCACACATAAAGATGGCTGATGACATACATGGGACTGCCTGAACTAGCACATGTTCCCATCTCTGGGAGAAAACGAAATGGTTAACCTGTAACTCATTCTCCAAAGGTATCAGGAAGATCCATCAGCCAGTGGGTGAAGTTAACAGAAATTTTAAAGTTTTGTTTATCCAGCAAATGAGCTAATTCACAGAATGACAAAACTATTATAACGTAAAATGTGCAATTTCATTCAAATGTAATTCTTTGCCGTATGAAGTTGTTGGGACTGGCATTTAAACTAATATCAGACTCCATTTCATTCAAAGTTGGCATTTGTCCAATTGAGAATAGCATCATGTTTGTGATGCACTTTATTCTCGGGCAATCCATTATAATTTTAATTACTGTTGATAAATTACAAGCCTGTTTTTGACTTTTTTTTTACGCTTGAACTAAGTAAGATGATGTCAAAATGGAAAACAGGCAGCCGAAAAATTGAAATATTTAATCATTTGAAGCTTAGCTTTGAGTTAAACACAAATTGTATTCCATCGTTTGAGAGCATTTTTTTAAACAAGACTTACTTCAAATAAAATAGCTACTTGTAATAAAAAGAACTCTGGAACATTCAGCAGTTCAGGCAGCATTGTTAAAGACTGAAACACAGATTTAAAAAACAGGTTTTGGCAGACACACTGAGTTGCCTCTTACTCGTTCGAGAACTGATAAAATTCTTTATCTCTTACCCTCTGTTCCATGAGGTAGGCTCAATCCCATATGGCCACCAGTCATATGCTGGAGAGTTTCCACTGCTCAACAGCGCTCCCAAGAGGACTGACAACAGCCAGAATTGCACAAGGGACCTCAAGCTAAAGGACATGATGGCGTTCCTCAGCCCTGAGGAAGAGCCACTGGATCCAAAACGTTAGCTCTGATTTCTCTCTACAGATGCTGCCAGAGTTGCTGAGCTTTTTCCAGTAATTTCTTTTTTTGTACATGAGGGTAGGATGAGAATCGCAGAATATGTGAATGATAGAATCCCAACAGGAGGGAAACAGTCCCTTTGGCCCATTAAATCCACACAGTGAATCCCTCTGAAGATTATCCCAGCTAGATCCATTGCCCTACCCTATTACTCTACATTTACCCTTGACTAATGCACCTAACTGACACATCTCTGAACACTATGGGCAACTTAGTATGGCCAATTCACCTAACCTGCACATAGAGCCATAGAGATGGACAGCACAGAAACACACCCTTCAGTCCAAAGTGTCCATGCTGACCAGATATCCTAACCTAATCTAGTCCCATTTGTCAGCACTTGGCCCATATCCCTCCAAACCCTTCCTATTCATATACCCATCCAAATGCCTTTTAGATGCTGTAATTGTACCAGTCTCCTCCAGCTCATTTATAACTACAAATTGAGGGGTGATAGATTTAAGACTGATGTCAGAGGCAAGTTCTTTACACAGAGAGTGGTAAGGGCTAAGGTAGTCAACTCAGCCACATTAGGGAGATTTAAACAATCCTTAGATAAGCTTGTGGATGATTTTGGGATAGTGGAGGGGGACGAGCTGAGAAAAGTCTACAGGTCGGCGCAACATCGAGGGCCGAAGGGCCTATTCTGCGCTGTATTGTTCTATGTTCTATACATGCATCACGCTCTGCATGAAAAAGTTGTCCCTTAGGTCCCTTTTATGTCTTTCCCTCTCACCCTAAACCTATGCTCTCTAGTTCTAGACTCCGCCACCCCAGGGAAAAGACTATGTCTAGTTATCTTATCCAAGCCACTCATTGTTTTATAAACCTCTATTAGGTCATCCCTCAGTCTCCGACACTCCAGGGAAAACAGCCCTAGCCTATTCAACCTCTCCATATAGCTCAAACCCTCCAATTCTGCCAATATCCTTGTAAATCTTTCCTGAGCCCTTTCAAGTTTCACAACATCCTTCCAATAGGAAGACCAGAATTGCACGCAATATTCCAAAAATGGCCTAATCAATGTCCAGTCCAGCCACAGCATAACTTCCCAACTCCTGTACTCAATACTCTGACCAATAAAGGAAAGCATACCTAACGCCTTCTTCACTATCCTATTTACCTGCGACTGTACTTTCAAGGAACTATGAACCTGCACTCCAAGGTCTCTTTGTTCAGCAACACTCCCTAGGACCTTACCATTAAGTTTATAAATCATGCTCTGATTTGCTTTTCCAAAATGCAGCACCTCACATTTACCTGAATTAAATTCCATCTGCCACTCCTCAGCCCATTGCCCTTCTGATCAAGATCCCATTGAACTCTGAGTTAACCTTCTCGCTGTCCACTACACCTCCAATGTTGGTGTCATCTGCAAACTTACTAACTATACCTCTCATGCTTACATCCAAATCACTTATATAAATGATGGTAAGTAGTGGACCCAGCACCGATCCTTGTGGCACTCCACTGGTCACAGGCCTCCAGTCTGAAAAACAACTCTCCACCACCACCCTCTGTCTTCTACCTTTGAGCCAGTTCTGTATCCAAATGGCTAGTTCTCCCTGTATTCCATTTTGCTAACTTTGCTAACCAGTTTCCCATGGGGAACCTTGCAGAATGCCTTACTGAAGTCCATATAGATCACATCCACCACTGTGCCCTCATCAATCCTCTTTGTTACTACTTAAAAAAACTCAAGTTTGTGAGACATGATTTCCCACGCACAAAGCCATGTTGATTATCCCTAATCCGTCCTTGCCTTACTAAATACATATACATCCTGTCCCTAAGGATTCCCTGCAACAACTTGCCTACCACTAATGTCAGGCTCACTGGTCTATAGTTCCCTGGCTTGTCCTTAACACCTTTCTTAAATAGTTGCACCACATTAGCCAACCTCCAGTCTTCCGGCACCTCACCTGTGACTATCGATGATACAAATACCTCAGCAAAAGGCCCAGCAATCACTTCCCTAGCTTCCCACGAAGTTCTAAGGTATACCTGATCAGGTCCTGGTGATTTATCCACTTTTATGTGTTTCGAAACATCCAGCACTTCCTCCTCTGTAATATGGACATTTTGAAAGATGTCACCATCTATTTCCCCACCGTCTATATCTTCCATATCCTTTTCCACAGTAAATACTGATGCAAAATACTCATTTAGTATCTCCCCCATTTTCTGCGGCTCCAATCTTTGAGGGGGCCCTATTCTCTCCCTAGTTACCCTTTTGTCCTTAATGTATTTGTAAAAACTCTTTAGATTCTCCTTAATTATATTTGCCAAAGCTATCTCATGTCCCCGTTTTGCCCCCCTGATTTCCCTCTTAAGTATACTCCTACTGCCTTTATACTCTTCTAAGGATTCACTTGATCTATCCTGACTATACCTGATATATGCTTCCTTATTCTTCACCAAACCCTCAATTTCTGTAGTCATCCAGCATTCCCTATACCTACCAGCCTTTCCTTTCACCCAAACAGGAATATACTCTCTCTGGACTCTCGTTATCTCATCTCTGAAGGCTTCCCATTTTCCAGCCATCCCTTTGCCTGCAAATATCTGCCGCCAATCAGCTTTTGATAATTCTTGCCTAATACTATCAAAATTAGCCTTCATCCAATTTAGACCTTCAACTGTTAGATCGGGTCTATCCTTTTCCATCACTATTTTAAAACTGATAGAATTATGTTCGCTGGCCCCAAAGTGCTCCCTCTTGACACCTCAGTCACCTGCCCTGCCTTATTTCCCAAGAGTAGGTCAAGTTTTGCACCTTTTGTAGTAGGTACATCCACATACTTACTCAGAAAATTTTTATACATGCAATTCTGGTCTCCTTCCTATTTGTGAAACTTCAACGTTTCGGGCAAAAGCCCTTCATCAGGATGAAGGGCTTTTGCCCGAAACATCAATTTTACTGCTCCTTGGATGCTGCCTGAACTGCTGTGCTTTTCCAGCACCACTAATCCAGAATCTGATTTCCAGCATCTGCAGTCATTGTTTTTACCTTCTTGTGAAACTTGAAATGGTCAGAAAAGATTTACAAGGATGTTGCCAGGGTTGGAGGATTTGAGCTATCTGGAGAGGTTGAATAGGCTAGAACTGTTTTCCCTGAAGTGTTGGAGGCCGAGGGGTGACCTTATAGAGGTTTATAAAATTCATGAAGGGCATGGATAGGAAAAATAGACAAGGTCTTTTCCCTGGGGTGGGAGAGTCCAGAACAAGAGGGCATAGGTTTAGGGTGAGAGGGGAAAGATATAAAAGAGACCTAAGGGGCAACTTTTTCACGCAAAGGATGGTACGTGTATGGAATGAGCTGCCAGAGGATGGGGTGGAGGCTGGTACAATTGCAACATTTAAAAGGCATTTGGACGGGTATATGAATAGGAAGGGTTTGGACAAATCTGGGGCAGGTGCTAGCAAGTGGGACTAGATTGGGTTGGGATATCCAGTCGGCATGGACGAGTTAGACCAAAGGGTCTGTTTCCTTGCTGTACATCTCTATGACTCTCCATCTAAATCTTTAACACTATGGCAGTCCTAGTAAATGTTTGGAAAGTTAAAATCCCATCCTATTATTCTAACAGATAACTGAAATCCCCTTACATATTTGTTTTGCAATTTCCTGCTGACTGTTAGGGGGTCTATAATACAATCCCAATAAGGTGATCATCCCTTTCTTATTTCTTAGTTCCACCCAAGTAACTTCCCTGGATGTATTCCCAGGAACATCTTCCCTTCGTACAGCAGTAATACTATCCCTTATCAAAAACACTGCTCACCCTCCTCTCGTATCCCCCTTTCTATCCTTCCTGTAGCATTTGTATCCTGGAACATTAAGCTGCCAGTCCTGTCCATCCCTGAGCCTCGTTTCTGTAATTGCTATGATATCCCAGTCTCATGTTCCTGACAATGCCCTGAATTCATCTTCCTTCCCTGTTAGGCCTCTTGCATTGAAGTAAATGCAGTTTAATTTTTCCATCCTACCTTACTCTCTGCTTTGTTCCTGCTGCCCTGACTGTTTGATTCATTCCCTTTCTGAACTGTACCAGTCTCAGATTGATCTCTTTCCTCACTATCTCCCTGGGTCCCACCCCCCACCTTACTAGTTTAAATCCTCCCAAGCAGGTCTAGCAAATCTCCCTGCCAGTATATTAGTCCCCTTCCAATTCAGGTGCAATCCACTTTTCTTGTATGGGTCATTCCAACAATCAAAAAATGTGAACCCTTCACCTCTGCACCCACTCTTCATCCACACATTCATCTGCTCTATCCTCGTATTCCTACCCTCACGAGCTCATAGTACTGACAGTAATCCAGATATTACTATCCTTGAGGACCTTTTTAAATTCCGGCCTAACTCTATATTTTCCCTACAGAATCTCATCCTTTTCCCTTCCTACCTCGTTAGCTCCAATGTGTACAATGACCTCCTGCTGGCCCCTCTCCCCCTTGAGAACATTCTGCACCCTCTCTGAGACATCCTCGATCCTCACACTAGGGAGGCAACACACCATTCTGATTTTTCCCTACTGACCACAGAAACGTCTATCTGTGCCTCTGACTAGAGAGTTACCTATCACAATCAATCGCTTGGAACTCAATGTATCCCTCATTACATTAGAGCCAGTCTCGATACCAGAAACCTGGCTGCTCATGCTACATTCTCCTGACAGTCCATCACCCCACACATTTTCCATAGCAGCGTACTTGTTTGAATTGGGGATAGCCACAAAAGACTCCTGTACTACCTGCCTACCCCTCCAACCTTTCCTGGAGTTAACCCACCTACCTGACTGTATCTGTAGCTTTTTTCCCTTACTATAACTGCCATCCATCACAACTGCTAGCTCTTGAAAATTCTTCATTGCCACTAACTGCTGCTCCACCTGATCCATGCGATCTGACAGAATTCACAACCAAAGACACTTCTTGAAGACATAATCATCAGTAACTTAGAAGCACTCCTTAAACTCCCACCTCTGACAGGAAGAGCATATCACTCTACCAAAGGCCATTTTTGCTCTTTCACAATCTGCAGACCCAGAAAATAGCACTGTCTTATTGCTGTAAAATAACAGTGCTGCAGGCTAATGTAGTATTTATGGTTTATATTTTTAAAATTGATTCAAGAGATAGCTTTCAATAAAACATTTAATCAGGAAAGAACCCATCCTACTCACGACTGTAGATTTCCAGCAAGGTTACATGTTTAAAACTATGCACTTACCTGTTCCTGTGCTGTGAGCTCTCCCACACAGGTTCCTCCAAGATCAGTTGGGAATTTTACTGTTTGTTAATTTTTCCTAGACGCACTGCGATGTCCAGCCATATATGAACTCAAACAGCAAAGGCAGTAACTGTGCAGATTCACTGCTGTGTCAGTTAGCAGTGTAGGTTTCTTTCTGTCTGTCTCCTTCACTGCCTTCCTCCCTTTTAAAAGTGCTGTTGTTATGACAGTGCAACAGCATACAAAACAGTAATTGTTGCTCCTGGAA
Source organism: Chiloscyllium plagiosum (assembly GCF_004010195.1). Lineage (NCBI taxonomy): Eukaryota > Metazoa > Chordata > Chondrichthyes > Orectolobiformes > Hemiscylliidae > Chiloscyllium > Chiloscyllium plagiosum. The sequence goes on along the minus strand of NC_057745.1, from coordinate 27,884,409 downwards.
TTCGAGGAAATCACCTCCAACACCTAAAATACCTCAAAACAGGAGTAGCTCTTACAGCCACAATTTTTTCCTGTCCTCCATCTTGGGTTACCCAGAATCCATATCTTTGGACTGTGGGAGGAAACTGGAGCATACGGAGGAAACCCACGCAGACACGGGGCAAAAGTGCAAACTCCACACAGACTGGAATTGAAGCCGGGTGCCTGGCCTATGAGGCAGCAGTGCCAACCATCCAATCCTCAACTCCAATACATGATCGAGGGACCTAGCACAGGAACGATAGTGTGGGTGAGGAGAGGGCTGAAACTAAGGGCAGGTGGCTTTCAGCTCCACCATCTCACCTACACTGTTGTTCCTATGCTCAGATCCCTCAATCATTTATTGGAGTCGAGGATTATCAGGTCAGCTGTGATCTCATTGAATGGTGTGGTGGGCTGAAAGACCTGCTTCCTGCTACTGTGTCTTGGGGTCTTATGATTATAGCGGAATACCTGGTAATGAGAGACTGCAAAGGAGGCCACTACCAAACCAGACATGGTTTGCTGGATGATCTTCAGGAAGTGCAGGCAAGCCACATGTCTTTAGTATTATTGTGGTGAGCTCAGGGAAATTAGGCATGAAGTTACTACTTAATGAGCGTGACATTCCACTGTCAAATCTGAATCTAAAGTAAAGCCTTGCCACCATCTGATTTAATAGATGGGCAAGGCTTGGCCACTGAGCAGAGACTAATGCAGGGCCCCCTCCCACAATTAAGTGAACCAAACAGACATGTTTCCTGTTGCACTGAATCCTGCCCAATGTTTCAACTTGCCAGCTTTTCATCAGTCTTGAACCTAAAACACTATAGAGGAGCCTCGATTATCCAAAGTACACAGGTGGGAGTGTTTTGGTTGGTTATCGAATTCCAGATAATCGAATGCTGGATATCATAGTTTAACAGAGCATCAGGACATTGCCAGATAATCCGATATTTGGATTATCAAATGCCACATAATTGAGATTCCTCTGCAATTGTTTAGCTCCTCAGACACTACCCGGTGTCTCCAGCAGTCTTTTTGGAGGAGGGAGGTTTGTTTCAGTTCTGCAGCATTTGCAGTGCTGTGCTTAACGCTTTAATTGCTTTTAATTCTTCATTTCAGACCTTGATCATCTGAATCCTGGCCACTAAACATGGAGGGTACACTTCTTGGCTGTCAAGTATTGGATATTTTACAAACGATCATTCCTTCTGCCACTGTCGACATCGGTTTGCAGTTTGTGCCGGCTTTTCTTCATTGTGTTACTGATTATAGTTTTGTGCACATGTCAGTCAGTACAAAGAAACAGAAAATGTCTTTTATTTTATATTCCCCTCCCATGTGGAATGTTGTGAGCAACATCCCACCCCACCCCACCCCGCCCAACCCATTTCACAGCACTTCATTCTTATAATCGCCTTGCTGTTCCGTCATTGAGAAAGGATATGATATTTATTTTTGATGCTTGCTTTAAATGTGAAAAATAACTTTTATTCTCGTGTTCAGCTCAGTTTTATTCTCCCTGTGCCATCTGTTCTATGGGATTTTTTAAGCATTTATTTAGTATCTTTACACAAAAAAAATGTCTGTTCTACGGCTGTTCAGAAATGACTGCCTAGTAGAATAAAATTTATGGAATGCACGAATGTTGGTGTCGATTTGTTTACTGCAAACTGGGAGATGAGACTCCTTGCATAGCTTGTGGCGTGTAAGAATGAGTTCCACCCAGCAGAAAATCGAGCTGACCATAGCTGCAGTGTTGGTGAATATAAATGAAACAGTTAAGTGACCTTCCCCAGGCAGAATCGGTCATTGCCATTGAAGCAGACTCTGAGGGTAGTCTCACAACACGTCCCATGATGCTAGTGTACTGCCAAGCCCGTCTCCAGCTGATTGCTGCCCTCTCTGAAATAAGCTTAGCCTCGTAATACAGTAAACTTCCTATTATCCAGCACCTACCCAGCCAGGAGTGTGCCAAGTGATCAAATATTCCGGAAAATCAAGTGGTCCACACAATCAAAGTAAAAAAACACACTTTAAGTAATAGAAATGTAATGCATAGGGTATACACATTACTGTTATGCTTTCTTATTTAAATGATTTATGCTGTAAATAATGCAACTTTGTCTTAAATAAAACTTACTGGCAGACAGCCTTCCCACTCTCACCCTCAACTGACTGCACAGATGTCAGTGTGGTGCTGGAAAAGCACAGCAGGTCAGGCACGATCAGAGGAGCAGGAGAATCGATGATTCAGGCATAAGCCCTTCATCAGGAATTAAGGCAATTCTCCGCTTCATGTTCAAAACCCTCTGCAGCCTTATTGCTTCCTATTTCTGTAATCATCAGTACCTCAACCAACTTCTGAAAGCACTGTTGTCTTAACTGCTCGGACATCATGGTAGCTTGTGGCATTTGAGACATTGACTCGAAATTGAATCAACCGTTGATATTTCATGTGGTCATTCCATTGAACAAGTATATTTACATTGAGGTAAATCAATTGCAAATTGTAACAATTGGACACAATAATGCACTAAACTTCGCAGCATTTAAGTTATATAATTTTTACCAGTTTATCAAGAATGGCAGTTCATAAGGTGTTGGTTAAAACAAAGTTTGCTGTACTACAGTATGAAAGGGAAGCCAATGCTGCAGCATCACTGTGCTGTCCAGGGGAGCTACCCCCACACCTTAACTATAAAAGGGAAGTTCCTGGCATTATCTTGAACTGGCAAAAGGCAATATTCCAAGGCTCACAATTATGAGGGCCCGATACAGTTGCTGCTACCTAATTTTTTTCACATCAGACTCTCTTTCACCAGATACCAACAAGGACATTCATATAGTGCCCTTAACACGGTAAAATATAGCAAGGTACCTCAGTGAAATAGAATCAAATGACAACTGACACCAACGTTAAGCAGGAGACCTACGGACTTTTGGCCAATTGTTTGGTCAAAGAGGAAGGTTGTGAAGAGTAACCCAAAGGAGGATGGGAAAAAGCAGATATTCAGATTGGACATATTAAGGTTTCTGATCAAGAAGGCTGAATGAATGGTCACTGGTGAAACAAAGGGGACAAAGTGAAGAGACTTAGAGGACAACAGTGCTCTCAGAAGCTGGGTGAGGTACTGACTACAAAGATAGGAAGCAATAAGGCTGCAGAGGGTTTTGGACATGAAGCGGAGAATTGGCTTAATTCCAGTGGCTTCCAGCTCACAAACAACATTGAGTGATGTGTGATTTGGGTTTGATGTAAGTTAGAATACTGGAATGGAAGACAAGATGTCAACAGAGTTGAAAAGTCAAATTTGAAGATAATGAAAGCATGGATGCAGGTTTCAGAAGAAGCTGGGCATGGACAAAGGTGATATCACAGTGGTGGAAATAGGCAAATATTCTAAAGGAGTGGATATCAGATGCAGAAGTCAGAAAATATCTAATTTGCTCTGCGTCGGTGACCAGGAACAGGAATGGAGTCAGGTGACTTAACGTGTATTGGATACTAGATGTACAATTGTATCTGAATAAGGTGACAAATGCAGAGCAGACGATAGTTTAAGATGGTAATCTTCACATTAATTCACTAACGTAGGAGTAAGAGAAGACATAGGGTGACACTGTGGCTCAGTAGTTAGCATTGCTGCCTCAGAGAACCAGGAACCCAGATTCAATTCCATCCCCAGGAATGAGCTGCCAGAGGAAGTGGTGGAGGCTGGTACAATTACAGCATTTAAAAGGCATCTGGATGGGTATATGAATAGGAAGGGTTTGGAGGGATATGGACCAAATGCTGGCAACTGGGATCAGATTAGGTTAGGATATCTGGTCAACATGGAGTTGGACCAAAGGGTCTGTTTCTGTGCTGTACATCTCTATGACTGTGTGGAGTTTGCACATTCTCCCCATGTCTGTGTGGGTTTCCTCCCACAGCTAGAGATGTGCAGGTTCGGTGAATTGGCCACGCTAGATTCTCCACTGTGTTCAGGGATCTATAGGTTAGGTGCATTAGTCAGGGGAAATATAAAGAAATAAGCTAGGGGAATGGGTCTGGGTGGGTTGTGCTTCGGACAGTCGGTGTGAACATAGAACATTACAGCACAGTACAGGGCCTTCGGCCCTTGATATTGCGCCGACCTGTGGAACTGGTCTGATGCCCATCTATCCTACACAATTCCATTTTCATCCATGTTTATCCAATGACCATCTAAATGCCCTTAAAGTTGGGGAGTCTACTACAGTTGCAGGCAGGTCATTCCATGCCCCTATTACTATTCTCTGAATAAAGAAACTAAATCTGATATCTGTCCTGTATCTATCACCCCTCAATTTAAAGCTATGTACCCTCATCACAATCTGAGGAAAAAGGCTCTCACTGTTCACCCTACCTAACCCTCTGATTATCTTATATGTCTCAAGTCACCTCTCAACCTTCTTATCTCTAACGAAACAGCCTCAAGTCTCAAGCCTTTCCTCATAAGGTGTTCCCTCCATACCAGGCAACCTCATAGTAAATCTCCTCTAAACCCTTTCCAAAACTTCCACATCCTTCCCATAATGCGGTGACCAGACCTGTACGCAATACTCCCAAGTGCGGCCGCACCAGAGCTTTGTACAGCTGCAACATGATCTCGTGGCTCTGAAACTCGATCCCTCTACCAATTAAAGCTAACACACCTGCTTAACAACCCTATTAACCTGGGTGGCAACTTTCAGGGATCTATGTACATGGACACCGAGATCTCTCTGCTCATCTACACTCCCCAGAACCTTACCATTCGCCCAGTACTCTTTATTTCCATTGCTCCTTCCAATGTGAAACACATCAAACCTTTCGACATTAAACTCCATTTGCCACCTCTCAGTCCAGCTCTGCATGTCTATGTCCCTCTGTCCACAACTCCACTGACCATAGTGTCTACGCAAATGTTAGGCCAAATGGCCTGTTTCCACACTGTTGGGATTCTATGATACATAAGCCTGTTCTAACACTAAAGTAGATTGTGGCTTATCTAGACCTTGGTTCCTTTCATCACTATTACTGCACACACATTACCTAAATGAACTTATCAATCTTATTATCAGATTTCCATTTGCTGCACACTACATTTGTATAAAGTTCTAGAGGACCATGTCTCTCCATATAAAAACATATGTCCTGAATTTGCTCCTAAGTGACCTTGCTGTAAAGGTTCTGCATCCTTCTATACAAAACTCCCTCATGTGGGAAATAGTTTCCCTTTATCTACTTTATCAAAACTCTTCATCACTTTAGATGCGGTGCTGGAAAAGCACAGCAGGTCAGGCAGCATCCAAGGTGCTAGGGAATCGATGTTTCGGGCTTAAGTCCTTCATCATTCCTGATGAAGGGCTTATGCCCGAAACATTGATTCTCCTGCTCCTCGAGTTATGGAGAGAAAGGAGGCAAAATCAGGTTAGAAGTCCAGTGAGGATCAACTCAATGTTGGGAGGAACTGGCTGCATCTTTTAACCAGGTTGCAGGTGTTGAGTGAGATTCTTGCCTATTAAGGGGGATTATCATGTGTTTATGATCTTATTAATTGCACATCATGGCCCATTGCTATGCAGCATTGCGTTGTACCACATGCTGTCAGTGGGTTTGATGTTGAAAATTCTTGATGTGGAAGTCAGAGTAGTTACCTGGCAACCTCAGCTAGGAAGTGCTTCCATGTTGCTCACCTTGCAACAGCCTCTCAGGGCATGATCCATGAGCACCAGCCCTCATTCACAGACAATGGCATCGAATGCCAACCCCTCAGGATCCTCATGGCGCCTCTCCGATCCACTTGCAGGATACTTAGGGAATACAGACACACATTGTGGGGTCCACCAGCCACCAGCTGCTGCAAGGACATATTGTGTATAGAGACGGGCACCCAGTTTTCACACTGGGGCAGCTCTCTTAGCATTCGCACATGCATCTTGAAGGTGTCCATGCCTTGCTGTGCCCTGCCTGCTCGCCTTTGGCTCTGGCTGGAGTTGCAACGTATCATCAGTGCTGTCATTATTAATGTATTGTTTTGTATAGACACATGAACAGGCTGCACATGATTAAGGATCTGTCCAGGGAGGGGATAGCTTGCTGGACAGCACACCGAGACTTCAATTGAACATCTGCAAGGTGTGCCAGCTGCCATTTAATAGCAAACACACTTCACATTTACCCACCAGGGGCTACATTTACAATGTGGAATCG
>NC_057745.1:27866984-27877669 GCF_004010195.1 Chiloscyllium plagiosum | reverse complement strand
AATTGTACGTCGGCATGTTACCGATGCTGAGGGTCAGCAGCAATGAATTAAAATGAAAGAAATGCTGCCATAAATGATCCATGACTTGTGAATTTTGACAGAGTGGTGTGGGGTATGGAGATGATTGCTTCATGATCTGACATGTAAATATGACTGTGGGCTGTACTGAATGCAATGATTAAGTTTCCAGGATGGGTAGGGGTGAGAGTCTTTTGATACATTTTCCCTGGGATTGTGTCCCAGGCTGAACGCAGTACTTCTCACAGAATCTGACTACAATTCTGTGCAATGGAGGTATCACTTCGTCAATTTATATTCCAGCCACTTTGAAATAAAGATACATACCCACTGGCTTTTACGTTGTTTCTCACACTTGCGCAGTAGATTTTCGTTCTTTTTGTTTTGAAATGCAAGCAAAATCTTTTTGTTCCTCCACAGCTCCCGATTTCTCATCATTCAAAAAATATTTTAATTTCATCTTCCTCTGTTCCATTAAACATATCCTGGTCGTGCACCGTCCCCCGATCAGATTAAAGAATCTACTGATCTAAATCTGCAACGTGGACGGACTGACGATGTTTTGGGGTAGGCTGAACCACACCACACGAGGGAGCTGAAAGGTACGTTGGAGCCACACTGCCTGAGCTCTCACTCATTATAAAGCTGCACAACCACAGCTAGAGGTATTGCTCGTTAAAATTGTGCTGCGTCAACAGCCTCTCTTGCTGTCTGTAAAATAATTTTATCAAGGAGACAGCAGGGGTAAGTGACGGATACACCTTCTGAAGGTGCTTATGTGGTGCAGGGCAACAGCCCTGAGTCTACTGAGCTATTTTGCTCTGAAGTCCAATGTGTGAATTCACCCAAGCTGCTCTAATATTCTAATAAGCCAATTCTTTCACTCAGATCTGGTCAGCTTCTTGCCAACGCATTTACAACAAGAGAAAACGAAATGGCAGACTGAAATTCATTTATAATTCTTTCTTGTTTAGAAAAAAACAGGAAGTTGAAACAGCTCCAGTGATTTTTAATTTCAAGCATTCCAGCCTTGTGTGACATTTCTTCCCTCTACCCCCCACTAGGCAACAACAACTTACACTTTTAGCCAGTTGGATATCTGAATGTGTTGTTAATGTCCTGAGGCACTTCAGAGCAGTGTCACTGGACAGAATTTGACAGTAAGTCACACGAAGACGTACAGGTGATCAAAAGTTTGTCAAATGCGTAGATTTTTTAAAAAATGGATCTTAAAGGAAGTGGGGTATGAAAATGGTAAGAGTTTTAGGGACAGAATTCCAGAGTTTAAGATCTCTGGCTGGAGGCAAAGCCAAAAATCATGGAACAGTGGAAGTTGGGCAGCTGATCGTGTAATACAATACTCAAGGATACTGTTCAGCCCATTGAAAATGCAGGGACTCTGTCAAAGTCCCATTCTCACCTTTTCTTCAATATCTGTGCAACTGTTTCTCCCTCGTGTAATAAAAGCTGCCATTGAACTCAACAGAATTGACTGAACACAGATCTGTTGGAAAGAGCAGGAGCCGATTATAGTAAAACATATAATCGCTAAAAACTTTAAATAGTCTTTAATTCTAGCCAAAGGCAGCAACAATATAAACCACTTGTACAGCAAGGACACCCAGCTAAAGATATCCTCAAAGTCCAATTCCCCCCATATAACACTTAAAACATTGAGAATTTCCTTCATCAGTTTGTTATATTTGATAAGAAATAGTAGACAAAGTCTCATTTCAGTTCTGTTTAATAAAGAAGGGCTGTCCATACAATTCAGCTTTTGTAAACAGATAATTGCTTTCACGTTGACTATGTGAATTATCACAGAAGTGACCTATATGATTAGTGCATGCAGCACACACTCAAAGCTGTAGATTGTATTGCAATAATTCATTTAATGCCACTGCAATATCAGCATCTACTGTTTTGGAAGTTTGCAGAATCTAATGAGACTGGTTATCCATCGGCCCATTATACCTGGGAATGGTTCTTGGAAAGAGCTTCCAATTTGTCCAACGCGGCCTTGCTCTTTTCCTACAGTCCTGCAAACATTCTCAGTTCAAATATTTATCCAACTCCAGTTAGAATTGAATCTGCTTCCACCACCCCTTTCAGGAAGTGCATTCAAAGTTGTAACAAATAACAGCATTAAAACGTGGTAAAGACACAGACTGGTTACATTACTGGACCAGCGATCCAGAGTTCAAAACTCATCATGTCAGCTAGGGATTTAATTAAATTTAATTAAATAAGGCTGGATTAAAAAACACAGTCTCCGTAACGGTGACCATGAAATGACTAGATTGTTATAAAAGTATCTCTGGTTCACTAACATCCTTCAGGGAATGAAATCGGTCATCTTTCCCCAGTCTGGGCTACATGTGACTCCAGATTGATAACAACATGGTTTATTCTTAACCACCCCATGAAAATGGTTTATGAAGAGAAACAGCTGTATTCATGTAGGCAGCTTGCCACCTTCACAAGGGCAATTTTAGAAATGCAATAAATGCCTGTATTGAATTCCTGTGAATTTACTGAAAAAAAGTCTCCTCAGCTCCTGTCTGGTTGTCATTATACAAAACTGATACTTCAATAAATTGCACCACACACACTGTAAGCACGGATATTGACTGGATTTGGCATCTACCTCAGACCAGAAATCTCTCATCCCAAAGCAAAATGAATGCATTTGTTCTTGGTAATTATTTCACTTTTTGTTTCTTATGCACACAGTTCCCTAACTTCACACAAGAACAACCTTGGAGGAATAATACAGTACCAATACCAAAATAGAAAAAAAAAATCATTTGCAAAGCACCAATACAATTTGTTTAATAAGAAATTTACTCTAATATTAAATCTGCATAACAAAAAATGCAACTTTGGACAGAAAAATAAAACATTTAGATGACTGAGTTTGCTTTTTACTTTGTCTTTGCGTCCTCTTTTCTCTTCAAGAAAAACTCGGGTTTATTCACACATCTGTAGGCAAGTAATTGTGGCACGATGCCATAGAGTCCATTTGTTATTAGAAAAATCAGCTGAGCCTCTTCTGGCACTCTGTACATATATGGAGTTCTGGAATGAAGGGATGCTCCGATATGTGAAAATTGTGCCTGTTATAATTGGGCAGGGGAGAGGAGAAAAGGATGGTTAAAATCCTGAGCAATACCAAACACCAAGCAGTGGAGCTTTTAATAGACAGATTAGGTTTTTATTTATTTGTATTAAGAGCTCCCAAAAGATCTCGGTGATGTATATTTCTTGCCATACGTTTGGGAGAAAGTTTCTTCTCAAAAATCGCAGCAAAGAGCACTGGCGACTCTAGGTCAGGAGGTGATGAATTACCTAAGCTATCCAGCAAAGTTGCAGTTATTAAACAGAATGGCATATCAATACAGAAGCATGTACAGTATAGCTTAACTTTCTGCCATCACTACAGTGAATATAGTTCAAAAGGAGTGGAGGTCCAACCTGACATTGGAGAATAACAGTCTCTACTTAGTTAGAGACAACAACAAATTGCACTTACATTGCACCTTTAATATAGCATACCAAAAGTCCCAAGGTGTTTCACAGGAACATTGTAAAACTCAATTTGGCTCTGAGCCATATAAGGGCAGATACCCATAAAGCCATAAGATATAGGAGCAGATTTAGGCCATTCAGCCCATTGATACTGCTGCATCATTCGATCATGGCTGATATGTTTCTCAATCCACTCTCCTGCTTTCTCCCCATAACCCTTGATCCCCTTAGAAATCAAGAACCAACTATATCTCTCTTAAACACATTCAATGATTTGGCTTCCACAGCCCTTTGCAGCATTAAGTTCCACAGATTCACTGCTGAAGAAACTACTCATTTCAGTTCTGAAAGGCCATCCTTTCTCTCTGAAGCTGTGCCCCTGGGTCCCAGTTTCTCGTACAAGTAGGAACATTTTCTCGACATCCACTCTATCCAGGCCTCTCAGTATTCTGTAAGTTTCAATCAGATCCCCCTTTTCATCCATCTAAACCCCATTGAATACAAACCCAGAGTCCTCAACTGCTCCTCATATAACAGGTCCTTCATCCCCAGAAACATTCTTGTAAGCCTCCTCTTCACCCCACCTCCAAGGCCAGCTTCTAAGTATCCTTCTTTAGATATGGGGCCTAAAACTGTTCACAATATTCCAAATACAGTCTGAACAGAGTCTTTTACAGCTTCAGCAGTACATTCCTGCCCTCTTGTATTCTAGCCCTCTTGAAATGAATGCTAATATAGCATTTGCCTTCCCGACTATCTACTGAACCTTTCTGTGAAGATGACAGCCTAGTTATTGTTAGACTATTAATCTAGAGACCCTTTTAATGTTCTGGGACCAGGGGTCAAATCTTGCCATGGCAGATGGTGGAATTTAAATTCAATAACCATCTGGAATTCAGGATCTAATGATGACAGTGAAACCATTGTCAATTGTCACGAAAAACCCATCTCGTTCTGTACTGATTGTAGTGAGGTCAGCTAGGTGGACCTCAAAGAATATAAGTTCCCTGACTGGGGTTGTTAACCTGGTCTAACCTAAGACAGATATAAACAGGAGTATCAGAGGTTCTGGTCACTCTGAGAGCTGGCCCTGAGGGAGCTGGGTCAGTGTCAAGGACTCTCCGTGTGTAAATAAAGGATGACTTGTGAGGGGGACACCAGCCTCTGTGCAGTTATTTCAGGCTCACTGAAGTCCTTTAGAGAAGGAAACTTCCCTCCTTACCTGATCTGGCCTACATGTGACTCCAGACCCATAGCAATGTGGTTGACACTTAACTGCTGTCTCGGCATTAAGGATGGGTAATAAATGCAGAATGTGTAAATTCCTCAAAACACCTTTGGGTTAATATTGTTTGATTGAGTCTAAAGACATTGAGAGGGTGGATAAACAGTCTGGTCTCGATGGAAACATCACACACCAAAGTCTAAGGTCTACACACTTCTGTGGATATGGTCAGTAACTTTTACATCTCCTAAAGGATTTTTTTTTTTAAAAAAAGAACTGCATAATTAACCTTAAATGAATCCTGAACTAGGAATCCAAATTTGTTTCTGTTTCAGAAAGCAAAAAACATCATGGTCAAACAGCAGGCTTTAAGGGGCATCTTACAGGAGAATTAGAGTTGGACAGATCTTGCCTTCAAATTCCTGGGGTGTTCTTCCACCATAATTCTGCCAGAAGTGAAATGAGGCACGAATAGACGCAGATACTTTTTCTCAAAAGTTAGCAGTCACCCGAGGATACCCATGGAAATTCTACACCTGCAAATCATCGCGTCATTGCGAACACACATCAAACACGCCCATTTCAAAAATTATCATCCTAAACCATTAAAGGCACACTTGCAGCCATCCAATCACAGATCTTCATGTTAAATCCAGTGAACAGTTAATCACACAGCCAAAATTTCTCTACCCAAACAAAAACAGGTGATTCCCTGTCTCCAAAAACCCTTTAGCTGTTGGAAAATCTCGTGCAGAATGTGTAAATTCCTCAAAACATCTTTGGGTTAATTTTGTTCGATTGACTCTAAAGGCACAGAGAGGGTGAATAAACAGTCCGATCACCACAGAGACATCACACACCAAAGTCTAAGGTCTACACAGTTCTGTGGATATTTTTAGTACAGGCAGCTGATATTTAAAATAGCATCATTGTAGCTGGAATTGGGCTTGGTCATAATGTTTCTCAGTATCACCAACTGAGGTCAAGGATGAGATCAAATAAAAGCTTAAATTAAGAGTGCAGCAAGGCTCCACACTCCTGTTCGTTCTGTGAGACACTAGGATGACCACTGAAGCTTTCACATTCCGTCCACACCAATCTATTTTTTTCCTCACATTCTAACATTCTGTTGTTGCACAATGCTCTTCACTTTCAGTCCTGCTCCCAGCTCCCTTTCTTCATCTACCATAGATAGATCTTCAAACAAGAATCTGCTATCTACATAGCATCCTTCTCTCAACAGCTAGCTCTTATAAATAGGACTTTTAACAAGAAACAAGTAATATGCCTCCCAGTAGAGTCAAATGGTGGCACAGTGGCTGAGTGACTAGCACTGCTACCTCACTGCACCAGGAACCCCAGTTCAATTCTAGCCTCGGGTGACTGTCTGTGTGGAATTTGCACATTCTCTCTGTGTCTGTGTGGGTTTCCTCCCGCACTCCAAAGATGTGCAGGCTAAGTGGGTTAGCCATGGGAAGTGCAGACTTACGGGGTGGGTCTGGGTGGTATGCTGTTCAGAGGGTTGGTGTGGACTTAATAGGCTTTGACACTGTAGGGGTCTAAGTAACAAGTTTTCATAGATACCAACTCCAGCAATATACACTATTGGCCAGTATTAGTTAACTGATGCTTTGAGGCATGTTAAGCCATGAGGACTTTAAACCTTTTAATAGAGTAGCAGCAGTTATCCTATTACATTCGTGAATATGAATGAGTAACCATAATAAGATGGCTCAGTGGATAGGCCTGGCTGATTTCAAGTCCAACTTCACAGCGGGACTGGATTTATTTTTTAATTCTTTCACAGGATGAAGGTGTCACTGGCTAGGCCAACATTTATTGCCCATCCCTAATTGCCCAGAGGGCAGTTAAGAGTCAACCCCATTGTTGTGGGTCTGGAGTCACATGTAGGCCAGCCCAGCTAAGGATGGCAGTTTCTTTCCCAAAGAACATCAGTGAATCAGATGGGTTTTTCCTGACAATGGATTCATGATCAACATTAGACACTTAATTCCAGATTTTAAAAAATTGAATTCAAATTCCACCATTCAAGCTCAGGTCCTCCTGAACACTGTCTGGGTGTCTGGATGAACAGACCAGCAATGATACCACTAGACCATCACCCCCCCTATGCTATCTGAATTACTAGTCAGATATTAAGCTGAGGCGCAGTCATCTTTCACAGGTAATGCCAAAAAAATCCAGTGGCACTTTTCAAAAGGTGGTACAGTGGCTCAGTGTTTAGCAGTGCTGCCTCACAACGCCAGGGACCCAGGTTTTGTTAAAGATAAAATAAGTACACAGACAAAATATAGTGCAGATGCTGGATAACTGAAATAAGCAAAGGAAGTGCTGGACTGGAGCTGGACTGCTCCACAGCTGTGGAGAAAGAAACAGAGTTAATCTTTCAAGTCTGGTATGACAATTCCTCAAAACCCGAGTCATTCGACTTGAAATGTTGACCCTGTCTCTGTAGATGCTGCCAGACCTGCTGAGTTTCTCCAGCATTTTCTGATTTACTTGAAATAAAAACTTAAAATAAGGGAAAGGCTCTGCACTCCTTCACAACAATCCTTGCCATCATTCTTATTTTCATATCTCTTTTATCCATCAACTACACTTGGACCTTCAAACCTGAATGGGTCATCTACATGCCATCCCTCTTAGAAACAGATGATCATTAGCTCCTACGAACAGTGCATTTATCAAGAATACAGACACTCGACTGGCAGTAAAGCACTTGGGAAGTGTAGGATATTACATAAATGCAGTTTGAGGTGCTCTTGGGTGCAGAGCAAGGACATCTGGGTCCCACCTGCCCCAGAGATGTGTAATAGCATCTCTGAACGCTGATGAGAAAATATTGATGTTTTATGGTGGGAGGTAAGGAAGTGATGCATATTGTCAAGATAAGAATTAGAACAAACTTTCTACAAGACCTGCTTTGAAATTGTTTCAATTACTTGCCTTGGGGAGATGTTTCAGTGCATCTTAAAGATGGTACACACTGCTAACACTGTGTGCATTGGTGGTGGGTGGCATGTTGGCTCAGTGGTTAGCACTGCTGCCAACAGCACTAGGAACCCAGGTTCGATTCCAGCCTCAGGCAACAGTTTGTGTGGAATTTGCACATTCTCCCTATGTCTGCGTGGGTTTCCTGTGGGTGCTCCAGTTTCCTCCCACAGTCCAAGGATGTACAGGTTAGGTGGATTAGCCAGGCTAAATTGCCCATGTGTCCAGGGGTGTACAGGCTAAGTGAGTTAGGCATGGGAAATGCAGGGATAGGGGAGTGGGTCCGAGTGGGATGCTCTTCAAGGGTCAGTGTGGACTCAATGGACTAAATGGGCTGCTTTCACATTGCAGGGATTCTATGATTTGCTGTGAAAAGACATAATTGAGCTTTCTCCTGTCCCTGCACAATACAGTCAGTTAATAAATAAATGCAGTAGAGACGGTTAGCTCACTGCTTTTGTGCACCATCTGTTTAGATTGGGGCTATTTTAGTGAATGCTAAAAAATAAATAAACCATGAGTAAAGGTTAAACATATCCATTGTTCCTTAACTCATCTACCAGGTCTGGTAGTCAGGCAACCAGGGTTCAAATCCAGTGTGATAAATTCTGAAATTTAATTTGATGCATTGTGTTGTATTTGTTCAAGGGATGTGGCTGTCGCTAGCTGGACCAGTATTTATTGACCGTCCATTATTGCCCTTGAGAAGTTGTCAGTGAGCTGCCTTCTTAAACCACGGCAGTCCATGTGGTGTCTATAAACCCAGAATGTGTGGCCACACAGGGCCATCCAGGTTTTTGGACTCAAAGACAGTGAAGGAACAGTCTTATTGTTCCAAGTCAGGATGGAAGTGTGGCTTGCAGGAGAACTTCACGGGTCTGAAAGGTGTTGTTAACAGACCCTTGGTGAGATGCTTCAATGGATTAGTGGCGGACGGAGTGAATGCTGGTGGATGTGGTGTCCATAAAGCAGGCTAAGTTGCTCTTGAGAATTGTTGGAAATGCATTCATCCAGGCAAGTGGGAAATCACTTGTACCTTGTTGATGGGGGACAGGCTTTGGGGAGTCAGGAGTGAGTTACTCACTGAAGGATTCCTAGCCGCTGACCTCCTTTTGTTTATATGTTCAGTTCAGTTTACGGTCAGTGGTGACCTCCAAGATGTCATTATAGTCAGGGATTCAGTGACGATAATGCCTTTAATGTTCAGTGACAATGTTTTGATTCTCTCTTATTGGAGATGGTTGATTGTGAATGTGGCATGAATGATACTTCACTCCAAGGCTAAATACTGTTGAGGTTCTGTTGTACATAAACACCGGCTATTTTAGTATCTAGGGAGTCACAAATGGTGGTAAACATTGTGCAATCTCAAGCAAATGACCCCACATCTGCCCTTATGATGGAGCGAAGGTCATTGATTAAGCAGCTGAAGATGGTTGGGCCTAGGACACTACTCTGAGGAACTCCTACAGAGATGTCCTGGAGTTGAGATGACTGACCGCCCCAACAGTCACAACTATCTTACTATTTGCCAGGTATGACTCTAACCGCAGAAAGTTTGCCCCCCAACTCCCATTGACTTCAGAGTACACAAAATGGATGACTTAAGAAAGAATTCCATTGTTGTCTGCCTGAGATAAGTGGAAAGAAAATCTGGTAGATTTAAATCAGACTTGGGAGTTACATTAACCTGCGGTTTTAGCATAATGTTTTAAAAATCTGGTCCTCAGGCTATTAGAGGAGGATACCCTAAACATTAATCTTTGTTGGTACCTTCCCTCAAAAATAACCGAGCAACAGGTTGTACTCAGAGCAGCTACTGAGAGCATGGAGCTGACCCCTGACCCCAGTGAAGGGCCAGTCCAATTCCTGGTCCGGAGGGGAGGGGATTTTGGTTCCTGATAGCCAAGAATCTTTTGCGAGGGGAGGGGGAGGTTCTGAAGGGGGAGCTTTATTAGCACTGGTGGGTTGGGGTGTGTTTTTTGCGGGGAGGGTTCGGTCTTTGTGGTCCTATATGACAAATAGTGATGTAAGAGAAGCTCCTCCATAAAGCTGTTCTTTCCTCCCTCTACTGCCTGGTTACCGAAAGTCTAGTAAAACCAGCCAAAGACCAACTGGACCTGCAAGCTAGGTTAATACAGAGGCTACCAGCCTCATTATTAAACTGGCAATCTGCTACTGGGTAGTTCAGAGGTAGGTTTGGCATGTTTAATACATTCACATCTGACACAATAATAGGAGGTAAAACTCATTCTTCAGTCTTTATTATCAGACCATAACCTTTGACCTACTGACCATGAATCGAGTGTGTTAGATCCAAGCCCAGGAAAATACCAGATCATTCTACTCAATCACATGGAATAACCCAAGAGACTCCTTAAGGTAAGGATTGATTGTGTCTATCCTGACTATTCGATAAGAGTCAATTGTTAGATTGATTTTTCCATTTTGAAAATCTGCCAATCTTCTGGTTGCCAAAGACTTAGCTCAGTTTTGTTTCCAACACAAGTTAAGCAACTTGCTTCAAAAACACAATCAAGGCTTAATAAAGGAAGAAGATATCAGCTGGCAGTTGAGTCACGGGGTGCAGTGGTTATGTGACTGAACATAAGACCATAAAACCATAAGACATAGGAGCGGAAGTAAGGCCATTCGGCCCTTCGAGTCCACTCCGCCATTCAATCATGGCTGATGGGCATTTCAACTCCACTGACCCACTTTCTCCCCGTAGCCCTTAATTCCTTGTGACATCAAGAATTTATCAATTTCTGCCTTGAAGACATTTAGCGTCCCAGCCTCCACTGCACTCTGTGGCAATGAATTCCACAGACCCACCACTCTCTGGCTGAAGAAATGTCTCCACATTTCTGTTCTGAATTTACCCCCTCTAATTCGAAGGCTG
>NC_057745.1:27789741-27866574 GCF_004010195.1 Chiloscyllium plagiosum | reverse complement strand
GTATCATCGGCAAACTTCGCTAAAATGCCCCCCGTCCCTTCATCCAGATCATTAATATATAATGTGAACAGCTGCGGCCCCAACACTGAACCCTGCGGGACACCGCTTGTCACCGGCTGCCATTCCGAAAAAGAACCTTTTATCCCAACTCTCTGCCTTCTGTCAGACAGCCAATCCTCAATCCATACCAGTAGCTCACCTCGAACACCATGGGCCCTCACCTTGCTCAGCAGCCTCCCATGTGGCACCTTATCAAAGGCCTTTTGGAAGTCTAGGTAGACCACATTCACTGGGTTTCCCCGGTCTAACCTACTTGTCACCTCTTCAAAGAACAGGTTATTAAGAAGCTTAATAACACACACAGACCCTGAGATGGACGACCCCCATGATTGCTGGATAATTCAAATCCAGTTTCAAAACCCCAGAAATAAAATGCCAGGACCAGTGAAGGTTTGACAGGGATGTCTGAGAATCAGCAGAACTAAGGGCCTGAACTAAGGAATAATTAGGTGAGAGATGATTATATAAATATGTGTAAGACAAATATATATAAGATATGTTTATATACATATGAGAACAAGTGATCTATGTGTCAGAGTTTTTTGATGTGCAAGTTTAAATAGAACTCTGACCTGAAAATGATTTGTCTGATTCTTGGTCTTGTGCTGTAGTGGTAAGGTCCCTATCTCTGATCCAGAAGGACTTGGTTCAGATGTCACCTACCATCACAGAGTCTGTCTTACCATGTCCAAACAGGTTGATCAAAAATAATTACGTTCAGTCTCTAATCCACTTCTTAGTGTCTGGTTTTGATCAATGAATCTTTCAAGATTGTTGAAGAGATTCATTAAGGCCACAAAAGCTACTAATTTCAGTTGCTGCAAATCTGAAACAAACATATAAAATCCTGGAAATGCTCAGCCGCTCTGGAAGTTTCTGTGGGAAGCAACGTGATTCACTGTCTTGAAATACAACACTCAGTTAGTCCTCTCAGAGTAAAGCATGGGGGCTTTTTT
Source organism: Chiloscyllium plagiosum (assembly GCF_004010195.1). NCBI lineage: Eukaryota > Metazoa > Chordata > Chondrichthyes > Orectolobiformes > Hemiscylliidae > Chiloscyllium > Chiloscyllium plagiosum. The sequence continues at coordinate 27,865,558 of NC_057745.1, read as the reverse complement.
TGGTGAAGCTGAGAGAGTCTTCCTCAATTACTGGTACAATATTTATTGCTCAGTCCCTTAAGAAAAAAAGATTGACTTGCCATTGTCAGATCGTTGTTTGTGGGATCTTGCTGTGCACAAACTGATTGCCACATATCCTGCAGTGCTGCAATAATTTCACTTTGAAAAGTACATCACTGACTAATATATTTTGAGGTGCCCTAGGACAACGTCAGAAGCTATATAAATATAAATATAAATGTTTGTTTGCTTCCTCCTGCAGTGACATAGTTGTATTAACTGGTCCTAGGGATTTGTGGGCAAATCCTTTCAGTGCAATTATAGATGGGTCGAATATACTGGTGTATCCTCACAGGCTGTAAATGAAGATGTTTTATCAAATAAATCAAGCTTTTATTTTAAACTGTCAATGGAAATTAAAACACAAATTTTGGAGTTTAATCTGCTATTGGATAGTAACCAATTCCTGGCCATAATTAGTCTCTTTATATACTGCATAAAGCTGTGGGAGTTATGTTTTAAACCAAAAATTATTTTGTTGGTTGCAGCAGTTAAACAATACGCTGGCAGCTGCTTCCTTATTAAGAGCGTGGTTATTAAATGTTAAACAATATTGTCTTCCCTGGAGCAGGGAACATCACTCTGCGCAAAATAACATACCTAGGAAAAGACAGGAATTGAAACTAGCAGTTAGATATGTCACCCATTATTGTGCAGAAGTGTTGTTAGTGAATCAGTGAGGTCTCGACACAAACTGATTAGTGTCATAGTCTTCCGAAATAGCCTGGACCGTGATGCATGACCCACATTTGTTTTGACATCACAGAATAAAGAAAGAACAATACAAATAAACTGATTCTCGTCTGCACAATATTTGATCCTACAATATCAAATATCAAATGCATGAGCACAAATTGGTTGCCACAACTCCTAGGTTGCAACATGTTCAAAGTGAATGATGGAACAAGTTCGATGAGCTGACCTACTCATAACCGTGTAACCTGTTTAGATATTTTCAAGATCTGAAATGTTATTACAGACCTCCGAAGCAGGTAGGATGTGAGCACGGACCGGCTGGCCTAGAGGTAGGAACACTACCACTGCACCACTAACCTATCTGTTTGTGTCAGCATTATTGGTGCCACTCAGCACTTCAAAGGCCTGCAACATTTGCACTGGAATAGAATCTATTGGGACGTCCCAGTGTGTTTAGAAAGGCAGGTGAAGGGACCTTCAGACAGGTCACAGTGATCGCAAGTCCCATGACTCTGAAAGTGAAGGCCATCGGGATGAGACTGTTATAGATTACAAGGTTGTAGAGCTGTTCTGCCAGGTACAATAAAGGCTGGAGTCAGCTAATGCTAATAGCCACGTGCATACAAAGTGACGTAAACATCAAGGCTATAAATATCTTGCACACGGCAGCGTTAGGAAGGTATGGAGGATGTGCCACACCACGGGAAGGGGCTTCGGGGCAAGCTTTGATGAGCAGCCTGCTAAGAGCCCAGAGGGCTGATTGATTATCTCAAAATGTCTAAATGGAAAATATACATTTCATTCTTAATGTTTTGAGACTGATCAGTACTTCCATGCCAGATGGTTTTGGATCAATCTACCCCTGCAGCTGTTATCTTCACTAGGGTTGGAGAAATAAGGAGGAAGGGTGACCAATTCCAATGGGCCCAAAGACATTAGGTTCAGCTATGAATAAGGAAGGAGTTCAGCCTTCAGTGCTGTCAGGCGGTGTGCACAGGGACAGAGAGCTGAAGACACAGCAGCTCCCTGCAGATAAGTGAAAGGCAGGGCCCGAGGTGACTCAGAGTGCTGAGGGGAAGTTGGCATCGGAAGGTTATGCAGCTAGGGAGGAAGCACTGGGTCCTGGGGCCTGAAAATCACAGTGGCATTGAACTTCCTCACCATTGGCTCTTTACAAACCACTACTGGGAACACGCGTGTGGCATCTCACAATCAGCAGACTACTTAGGAGTTCACCAATGCCCTTTACAGGAAAGCAATACAGTCTGACCACTTCACCGTGGTCCCAGTGAGTGAAGGAGCCCAAACCACTGGATTCACAGCCAGCACTGGTTTCCTTCAGGTACAGGGGGCTACCGATGCTAACATCTCTCTGGCATCATCCAGCCCGATTCCTGAACAATGTTCAGTTCATTTGTACCCGTTCAGGGAGCTATCACAGCACTTTCATACCCACAATTGCCATGTTCCCCAAACGTTTGGGCCCTCCCCACATCACCTTGAGGCTGGAACAAAGGTGACAAGAGGTAACGACACCAGAGCACTCTCTACAGATTAATGCTAAACTTTACAGAGGTCATCACTGAACTGACACATGGTCTTCTTGTTGATCCACTGAGCTCTTCTTTGTGGCTTTCTTAAATAAAATAACAAGTTACAAGCACAGTCCACTAGTAGGGGACTAAACCGAAAATGGAGTTGGAGGGGGAAATGAAGCACTGAATCCTGTGTGGTGCCCACTTCTCTCTAAAGGAATCAAGAGGATTAGTGGGCACTGTGTGCTCCCTCTCCATGGACACCCTGGCACAAACACAGAGAACCCAGCACATCACCCAATCTTTACCAACTCTGGAGCTGTTCTGATCAACACTGTTTTATAATACTGACAGTGCTTGCTCAGCATGGTCATTAATAAAGGGCTTCCTGACATCAGAGTCACTCCCCTATATAATCCCACAGCAAGTCACATTAATGAATTTACCACCAATACATTATTCAGTCCAGCCAACTGTCATTCTAGATTCTCCACAGTTAATCACAGCCCTGTCTGTTTTTAACTCCCAGAGAAGGAAGAAATCCGACAGCAAAATATAACTGCATAATGAACCCCAAATACGGGGAAAGGAGTCAACAGCAAAAATGAAACCATCAGACTTATTATATAGAAACAAACAAGAAATAGCTCAGAGGATTGACATGGTCTAGCTTAACTACAGAGGGAGAAATCTCTTTATAACATCACTTCTCCCAAAACATGCCGTAACTTTATATAACTTTTCATCAGACGAAGAAGGTTTATTTGTGGGTATGTCATCATGGCGTCTGCATAGTTAAGATTCTTTCAGAGCATGAGAAAAAAAAAAATCCCATGGCAGGGAGCAAGCTAAGAATCAGCCCAGTGGATCGAAACCTCAGATAAGGGAGAGATTAGCCATTGTCTCATTGGTGTGCGTATTTCTGATACAAAAAAAATCTCAGGCAAAATTACATGCACTTCTCAAACCACATTTGGTAACAGGTCTCCTAAACTGTGCAGTTAAGGTTTTACAGATCTCTTGAATTATAAAGAGCTTGACTGTATGTATTTGAAGAAAGTAATATCGGTTTTAGTTAAAGGAGGAATGCATTGGGCCTTCCAAAGTGGGTAGGAGGCATTACAAGCTTAAAGTCGAAGCTATTTCTTTCATGGTCTACTGAGGTTGGTTTGATTGGATAGTTGGGAAAAGGTTAATTCTGTCAAGCAATAGTTCCAATCGGATCATTGTCCTTGCTTGACACTTGATGGGTCAGAACACCCAAACCATCTCCCAGGTGTCAAAGCAAATGAAAGCAAAATACTGCAGCCGCTGGAAATCTGAAATAAAAACAGAAAACGCTGCAGAAACTCAACTGATCTGGCAGCATCTGTGGACAGAGAGAAACAGAGCTAACATTTCAAATCCTGTATGATTCTTCATCAGAACCCTTCTCCAAAAGTTATATCGAGCTCAAAATGTTCACTCTGTTTTTCTCTCTCTGTTTCACCAGACGAAGGAGCAATACTCCGAAAGCTTGTGATTTTAAATAAACCTGTTGCCCTATAACCTGGAGTCATGTGACTTCTGACCTTGTTTAGATAAGTCAAGGTAATGTAACCAATTTGAGAAGGGCCTCCTTGCACCTACTTCACTGTGAGCTCTTAATTGTATGATTCAGCAAAAACGATCAGCATCGAGTAATTTGATGTCATACCAAGTACAATTTTATACAATGGACAGGAGTAAATTGATGACTGTGGGATAAGTATGGCAAACTACCTGGATACATTAAGAAAAACTTGCAAAAATATTCCACACAAACCTGGTGAGCTAGTCAGTCGGAAACCCATTAACCTAACTGCACCAATTAATCTCGGAGTCATTGAATGCGAAGGGTTAAACAAACTTTCCAAGATCACGGATGCAGCTGAATTACAAAAACATTCCAAGTGTTGCAAAACGATTGAGAATTGAAAGGAATGTTGCTTCTTGTAAGCAGAATGGAAGGCTATAATGTCCTGTGTTAAAACAGTGCTTCAAAATAAGCAAATGTACAGGACACAGGCTATGGCCGTACTCGCCTGACATCGGAAGCCAAGTAAACTCAGGCCTAGTCAGTACTGGGATGGGAGAAACAAGAGTTTTGTCCTGCAGGAGTAGAATGTACCTCAGAATGTGATAGCCACGGGATGTAGTGGGAAGGGAGCATCGAATGTTCATAGTCCATGTAAATACCAATGACATAGGAAGAACCGGGAAAGAGGTCTACGTGGGGAGTATGAGGAGCTAGACAAGAAATTTAAAAAGCAAAACCTCAAAGGTTACAAACTCTGGATTATTGCTTGAGCTGCAAACACTTGGCAAACACCACATTAAATTCAACAGACGAATAAGCGGCTGAAAAACTGGTGTGGGTGAAATGGGTTCGAGTATGTGAGCAGCTGCAGTACTGGGGACAATGGACACTCTACCAGCGTACAACTGAAGAAAACTGGGGAAGTATCCAGGATTCAAAACAAAACAGTGGGAGCAAGTGATTAAAATGTGGTAAAATGTGGTGTATCAATGAGGAGAGATAAACAATGTCCAATGTTGTTGGTACCTACACGAATGGTGAACATTGGATGGTCCCCTCCCACTACATCCATAGCCATCACATTCTGAGGTACATTCTACTCCCACAGCGCAAGATCCTTGTTTTTTTCCCCACCCCATACTCACCAGGAATGAGTTTGCTTGGCCTCTGATGTCAGATATTTTCACAGAGTTCTGCCATGGACAGTCTCTTACACATTTATTTATTTCGACGTACCATATTAAAATCTGGTTTGCCCTATAAGTAGAAATGTGGGAAATTAGTGGCAGGGAATGGCAGGCAGGGATAATGACAAGTATACCAACAACCAGAACATAAAACCAAAGGCTCTGTTTCTGAATGTGTACAGCATTCATAAAGTAATTGATAGCACATAATAAAGTAAATAAATACATTCTGATAGCTATCACAGGGAGATGGTTGTAGGAGGTCAAGGCTTGGGCCCTGAATATTGAGCAATTTATTGCATTTTAAGAAAAATAGTAAGCTTTGCAAAGGTGGAGGGGAGCCCTATTTATCCCAATGTGTGTGCCCTAAACAGTTGCCAACTTATTTCCCTTCAAACTGAGATGAAAAGGGTTTCTGGAAGACAGATTTCAACTCCAAGGCTTTATCACAAGAGATTGAAGGCATCTGCTTTGCTGTAAGTTCAATGCAAATGTCAGTTATCGAAGACTTCACACGACTGGCATCACTTTCCCTTCCAGTCATGCCCAACAAATGTGATGTCTTCTGTGGTTAAATGGTCAACTATCACTTACCTTATACATGAAGGATGGTTGCTTTACCAAGGAAATGGATAGCTCCTCTCTACCTTCGGTGTAAAAGTTTGCAAAGGGCACTTCAAAAACACTAGACAATACCAAAGAAAGTTCCTATCAATAAGTCTAAACATAATCCGCCGCAGTTTCGTTTTACCTGTGCAAGACCACCTGCATGAAGCAATGCCAAGTCAGGAAGCCAGGAACATCCAGGAATAAAGAGACCATAAAGGGTTATGATGCAGAATGGGACAGAGTAAAACATGTATACCAACATCTAGGAGAAAGACAAATAGGTAAAATTCAGCCAGCAATCTCAGGATCTTCCAAATGGACAGGTTTCAGTGAAAAATATGATGAGGAGATGCCCATGTTGGACTGGGGTGGACAAAGTCAGAAGGCACACCACATCAGGGTTTAGTCCAACAGGTTTATTTGCAATCTCAAGCTTTCAGAACGCTCCTAAAGGTGGTGCTTCCAAATAAGCCTGTTGGACTATAACCTGGTGTCGTGTGACTTCTGTCAATGACAAACAGCAGTGTTTGCACATATATGGAATTCATTCTACATTTCGCGTAACCCAGCTTTAGAATTATTACAGAATGTCAGACACTAGTCCCAAAGTAATGACCAGGAGACAAGAAGAATGTGTATTTGGCCCCAGTGCACGGGTTCAGCTATTTCTTTAAAAATAGCATCTCACTGTTTCTCGCTGGGCCATTATTTCTTGTCAATCTCTAATTGCCCTGGAGAAAGTGAAGCCACTGCCTGAACCACTGCGATCCTTGGAGGGTAGATACACCCACAGTGCTGTTAGGAAGGGAATTCCAGAGTTTTCTCACAATGACACTGAGGTTAACGATGATATATTTCCAATTCAGGATGGAGTGTGGCTTGGAGGGGGAACTTGCAGGTGGTGGTGTATCTGCTGTCCTTGTCATTCATGATGCTACGGGTCACCACTTCAGAAGAAGGTGTCAAAGGACTTCCCCATTTTTCCAGAAATTTCCCATCTTTAATATCTAAATCCAGCACTTCCCATTCCGCAATGGTCAACCCATTCCTAATGCTTACTTCAGCACTAGTCTATCACCTTACTGTAAACCCTGCTCTTGAGCTGAAAGGGCACTTTCCAAATAAGGATGGCAAGATTCAGGAGCCTTGGATAACAAGAGACATTGAAAGTTTAGTCAAAAAGGAAAAGGAAGCATATGCAAGGTTTAGAAAACTAAAATCAACAATGGCCCTTGAGGAGTGTAAAGAAAGCAAAAAAGAACTTAAACAAGAAATTAGGAGGGCTAGAAGGGGGCTACGAAATGTCCTTGGCAATTGGGATTAAGGAGAATTCCATGGCATTTTATACACATATGAAGAGCAAGAGGGTAAAGAGGGAAAGGGTAAACAGATCCACTCAAAATCAAAGGAGGGAATTTAGGCCTGGAGCCAGAGGGTGGCATGGTGGCTTAGTGGTTAACACTGCTGCCTCACAATGCCAGGGATCTGGGTTCGATTCCCCCAGCCTTGGGTGACTGCATGGAGCTTGCGTGTTCTCCCCATATTTGTGTGACTTGCCTCCGGGTGCTCCGGTTTCCTACCATTGCCCTAAGGTGTGCAGGTTAGGTGGATTGGCCATGCTCAATAGCCCTGTAATGTCCAGGGACAAGCAGGCTAGGTGGACGAGCCATGGTTTAAAAAACATACCACATATGGCTGGGGTTCTGAGTGTGATACTCTGTGGAAGGTCAGTGCAGACGTAATGAGCCAAACTGGCATCTTTCTGTACTGTACTGATTTTTAAGTGGGTGAAGTCCTCAATGCACACCAAGGAAAAGGACATGGATGATAGTAAGATTGGGGAGGGATATGTTGATATTCTGGGACATGTCGACATTAAGGAAAAGGAGGTGATGGGTGTCTTGAAAAACATTAAGGTAGATAAGTCCCCAGTGTTTGATAGGATCTAAGGGAGGAGATTGCTGGGGCCTTGACAGAATCCTCTGTAGCCACAGGCAAGGTCCTAGAAGATTGGAGAAAACCAATGTTGCTCTTTTGTTCAAGAAGGGCAACATGGATAATCCAGGAAATTATAGGCCAGTCAGCCTTACATCAATGGTACAGAAATTATTGGAGAAGATTCTTAGGGTTAGGATTTACTTGATTTTGGAAAAAAAAAAGACATATTAGGGATAGTCAGCTTGGCTTTATGCAGAGAAGGTATGGTCTCAAATGTGTTTTTGATAAACTGATGAAGATGATTGGTGACGGCAGAGGATGATGTCTACATGGACTTAACTAAAGCATTTGACAAGGTCCCTCATGATAGGCTGGTTCAGAAGATTAAGTCACATGGAATCCATGATGAATTAGCATGTTGGATATAAAATTGGCTTGGTCTTAGAAGACAGAAGGTAGCTGTGGCCAAGTGTTTTTATGACTGGAGGTCCGTAACCAGTGGTATTCCAGTAGGATCAGTGCTGGGACCTGTTATTTGTAATATGTATAAATGATTTGGATGAAAATATAGGTGATCTAACTGGTGAGTTTGCAGATGACACAAAAATTGGTGGAGTTGTGGATAGTGAGGAAGGTTCATGCAGGAATGGAAAGTTCAACAGATGGTATTCAATCAAGACAAGGTTGAGTTGATGCATTTTAGGAGGTTAAAGGCAGGAGGGAAATATACATTAAATGACAGGACCCTTAGAAATATTAATAAACAGAGGGATCTTGGAGTGCAAGTCCTCAGCTCCCTGAAAGTCGCAACAAAAGTGAATAAGGTGGCAAAGAAGTTGTATGACCTACTTGCCGTCATGAATCAGGACAATGAGTGAAAAAGTTGGCAAGTCATGTTATGGCTGTATAAGACTTTGGTTCAGCCACATTTGAACTACTGTGTACGGTTCTGGTCACCACACTATAGGAAGGATGGGGAGCCTCTGGAGAGACAGCAAAAGAAGTTTATCAGGACGCTGTTTGGATTGAGTGTATTAGCTATAAGGAAGAGGTTGGACGAACTTGGATTATTTTCATTAGTGGATTGGAGGGTGAGGGGTGACCTGATACATAAAATTATGAAATGCATGGATAAGATGGCCAGTCAGAATCTCTTAATGCCAAATATTCAGGGGCATAGTTTTAAATTGAGAAGGGGAAAGTTTAAAGGAGATGTGTAAGGCAATTTCTTTACACAGGATAGTAGTTACTGCCAGGGGAGATGGTAGAAGCAGATACATTAGCAAAGTTTAAGAGGCATTTAGACAGACAAGAGATCAGGCAGAGATTAGAGAAATATGGACCATGTGTGGGTAGATCGGATTATCTTAGAATGGCATCATGGTTGGCACAGACATGGTGGGCCGAAGGGCCTGTTCCTGTGCTGTACTGTTCTATTCATCTATGTATCAAAGAAATGCCTGAGTTTTTAATCCATAAACTGGAGATGTGTACAATAACTCACTAATACATTCCAAATTAAGATCTTGGATCAAGCTGACTGACAAGGTAGCAGGTATCTACCAGGAATTCCTCATGGTTTGGTGAAAGGTCATGTTTAATTAATTTTATCACCATTCTTTGAGGAAGTAATATGCAAGTTGGATAAAGGAGAACCTGTATTTGGATTTCCAAAAGCATGATGTTGGAGGGTAAGCTATTAGTATGGATAAAGAATTGGTTAGCTGACAAGAAACAGAGTCAGGGTATTTTTTTTCTTGGATACACAAATAGCTAGTAGCATAGGATCAGTGCTGGGACATCAGTTATTTAAAATCTATATCAATGATGTGAGTGAAGGATATAGCAGTTAACTATACTAACAGCACCAAGATGGGCAGGACAATGAGTTATCAAGAGGATGGAAAGGGATTGCATAGAGGTATAGGCTGGCCAATTGAGTGGGGAAAAATGAAGATGGAGTATAACACAGAAAAACGTGAACATGTCCCCTTGGGTAGAAAGAACATAAAAGCAGCGTAACATTGAAATGGAAAGAGATTGCAGGGCTCAGTGATACAGAAGGACCTGAGTGTCCTGCTACACAGAGAGAATAGCATGCAGGTATAGCAAACAAGGAAGATGACAGATGAAATGTTGCCATTGCTTGCATCAGGAACGCAATATAAAGTAAGAAGTTTTACTGTAATCATAGAGGATGCTAGTAAGACCACTTCCAGGTTTCTGTGTAGCTTTGATCTCTTCATCTGAAAAAGGACATAACTGCATTCGAAGCAGTCCACGGAAGGTTCACTTGACTAATTCCTGGGATGAAGAAAGTATCTTACGAAGAAAGGTTGAACAAGTTGAGCTTATATCCCTTAGAGTTTAGAAGAATACAAGGTGATGTTAACAAAACATATAAGACCCTGACATAGTAGGGGAGAGATGATAGGGTGGTAACAGAGAATATTTTCTCTTCTGAGATGAGAACTTGTCATTGTGGTTTAAAAATAAGTGGACTTTCCTTTTAAGACCGAGACAAGGAAAACTGATTTTCTCTCAAGAGGGTGGTTAGTCTTTAGAATTCTCTTCCCAGAGGCTGGGTCATTGAATTTTTCTGGACTGAGTTTGACAGGCTCTGAAAGACAAGGGAGGGAAGAATTATAGGGAGCAGGCAGGAAATTGGAGTTGATACCTGAAATAACTCCACAGAGGACGGCATCCTGTCACCAAGTCACCCTTTATTTACACACGGAAAGTCCTTGATGCTGATCCAGTTCCCTCAGAGCCAGCTCTCTGAGTGAACAGATCCTCTGACAATCCTAATTATCTGTCAGCCAGCGTTCCCTGATTGGACCAGATTAACAACCCCAATCAGGGATCTCATATTCTATGAGGTCCACCTGGCTGACCCCGTTACAATCACTATAAGAGCACAATTGGGGAAATTTGATCTTATCAAATGATGCACCATTTGCAAATGGCCTACTCTTGTTTCTGTGCTCCTGTGTGAAATAAGTGGGCAGGTTTATTCAGCAGGTTCCAGTGGGAGCAAGTGGGGGCACTATTGAGTGGATTAAAAAGGTTCCTCAAGTCAGGGTGCTCTCTATGTTGAGGGTAAAGGGGTTCAATTAGCTACTGGGAGCCTCATAAGCCCAATTTTAGGGACCAGCTTATACCTGGCACCCTCATTGGGTGTCAGAGAACCCACATCCCCCATCACTGGGTGGTATAGAGCCCACGTCCACCATCACTGGGTGGTATGGAGCCCACGTCCACCATCACTGGGTGGTATGGAGCCCACGTCCACCATCACTGGGTGGTATGTAGCCCACGTCCACCATCACTGGGTGGTATGGAGCCCACATCCACCATCACTGATGAAAAACACCAGCTGAGGCCATTTGACATGAGGCATGAGACACCTCATCATTTCACACTCCTTTTCATCTTCACCACATCCTTACCAACTGCCAGCACAGTCCTGAGTTGTGGAGGAGGGGGAAAGTGTTTGAAATAACTGCACAGAGGCTGGCATCCCATCACCAACTCACACTTTATTTACTTGAGCCCAGTACATTGACTGTGGCCAGCCAGCTTGGAGTTCAGTCCCCAAACTGAGGAGATTCGAAATCCCCTGTATAGCTTTTTCATAACCAAAGTTTTGTCTTTTTTTAAGTAAGCCTATTTTCCTAACCAACCTGTTCAGCCATGTTGTTACACACCTCCAGAGCAGATTAGATTAGATTAGATTAGATTAGATTAGATTAGATTAGATTACTTTACAGTGTGGAAACAGGCCCTTCGGCCCAACAAGTCCACACCGACCCGCCGAAGTGCAAACCACCCATACCCCTACATTTACCCCTTACCTAACACTACGGGCAATTTAACATGGGCAATTCACCTGACATGCACATCTTTGGACTGTGGGAGGAAACCGGAGCACCCGGAGGAAACCCACGCAGACACGGGGAGAATGTGCAAACTCCACACAGTCAGTCGCCTGAGGCGGGAATTGAACTCGGGTCTCTGAACTCAGGTCTTTTGGTCAGGGGTAGGGACACTACCTCTGTGCCACAAGTGGGCCCCATCTCCTGTTTACATTGGTCAGCCAGGCCTTCCTGGTTATCAAACCCAACCAATGATCTCATAGTCAACAAGTAGCACCATCCCTCTCGAAGTTGTGTCACCAAGCGACTGTCAGATATTAGGTGATAGGCTTGCCAAACGCTGGATCCCTCTTTCCTTTAGAGTAAATCTCATTCTTGATCTTAATGATCTTAATCATTTATAGAATTCAAGATTTCCACTGTCCCTTGAATGAAAAAGTGAAAAATTGCTTCCATTTACCTATAAATGGCTCAGCAAAAATGAATGTAAGGATGACATCATTTTTTGTTGTTAATTGGATATGTCTCATGCTTACATTGTCGTGAAACGCATTTAAAAATACTGTTTCATCACTTGAAAAGCTAGGGGCATGTAAAGACATGTATTTTGTTTGAAAAATAACTGAAAATGGAAGTTTGGACTGTGATGTTGCAAAAGAAGTTGTTTTTCTTACAATTTGATTCAAGAGTAGAACTTTGTGGGTGTTGACTCATTGTACACAAGAAGGGAAGAGATTGCTGGGCCCCTTGCTGATATATTTGTATCACTGACGTGCACAAATGAGGTGCCGGAAGACTGCAGGGTGACTAATGTTGTGCAATTATTTCAGAAAGGCTGCAAGGAAAAGCCAAGGAACCGGTGAGCCTGACACCCGTGGTGGATAAGTTGTTGGATGGGATTCCGAAAAAACAGGATTTGTATGTATTTGGAAAGGCAAGGATTTATTAGGGATAGTCAGCATGGCTTTGTGTGTGAGAGCTCATGTCTCACAAATTTGATTAGCATTTTTGAACAGGTTACCAAGAAGATAGATGAAGGCAGAGCGGTAGACGTCGTCTACATTGACTTTAGCAAGGCCTTCGACAAGGTCTCCTATTGTAGATGGATTAGTAAAGTTAGATCACGTGATCAGGGAGAGATAGCCAATTGGATACAAAATTGGGTTGATGGTAGAAGACAGAAGGTGTTGGTAGAGGGTTGTTATTCAGACTGAAGGTTTGTGACCAGAGGTGTGCTGCAAGGATTTGTTCCACTGTTGTTCGTCATTTATATCAATGATATTGGAGGTAAGATTAGTAAGTTTGTGAATGGTACCAAAATTGGTGGTACAGTGGACAGTGAAGAAGGTTATTTAAGAGTACAAAGAGATCTTGATCAGATGGGCCAATGGGCTGAGAGGTGGCAGATGGAGTTTACATTATATAAATGCATTTTGGTAAAGCAAACCAGGGTGGGACTAATACATTTAATGGTAGGCCGTGGGAAGTGTTGCTGAACGGGGGGGGGGGGGGCCTAGAGTGCAAGTTCATAGTTCCTTGGAAGTGGCACTGCATGTAGACAGGGTGGTGAACGTGGCATTTGGCATGCTTGCCTTCATTGGTCAGAGCATTGAGTATAAGAATTGGGACATCATGTTGCATCTGTACAAGGCATTGGTGAGGCTACTTTTGGAATACTGTGCACAATCTGGTCAACCTGCTATAGGAAGGATATTGTTAAACGCGAAAGGGTGCAGAAAAAAATTTACAATCATGTTGCCGGGACTGGTGTTATCGAGAATGGAACGTTTAAGTTACAAAGGAGAAGCTGGATAGGCTGGGCTATTTTTGCCTGGGAGCATTGGAGTCTGAGGGGTGATCATATAGAGATTTATAAAATCACGAGGGGCATGGATAAGTTGAATAGCCACAGTCTTTTTCCAAGGGTAGGGGAGTCCAGAACTAGACAGCATGGGTTTAACATGAGAGGGGAAAGATTTAAAAGGGAGGTGAGGGGTAATGTTTTCACACAGAGGGTGGTGTATGTATGCAATGAGCTACCAAAGGAAGTGGGGACAATTACAATAATAAAAAGACTTTTGGACAGGTACATGAATAGGAACAGTTTAGAGGGATATGGACCAAACACAGGCAAATGGGACTAGTTTAATTTGGGATATTTGGTCAACATGGATGAGTTGGATATGGCTGTTTCCATACTGTGTGACTCTGTAATTTTAAGAACATAGCTTTTACTTTTATATTCTCTATCAAAGATAATTATTTACCTGGATTTATCCCTTTCAAAGTCACATTTTGATTAGATCTATCTTTAAAACACAACGAAACACGACCCTGGTTTATTTCCCTGTATTTGTACCCATTTTAAGTCTCTTTATCCTGTCTTCTAGAAGGACAAGGGCAGCTGCTCCTAAGAACACCATCACCTGCAAGTACCCCTCCAAGACACTGACTTGGAACAATATCGCCATTCCTTCACTGTCACTGGTTCAAAAAGTTGGAACTCCCTTCCAAACAGTACCGTGAGTGTCACAATGCCCCACGGATTACAACAATTCAAGATGACCCACCACCACACCAATTTGGGATAAGCAATAAATATTGGCCCAGCCAGTAACACGTGTCATTGATGGGTGTATTTCAGACTTATCTACTATCATTGGATTCTCTTTGTTCATTCATTCCTTTCCTTTTCCAGGCCAACATGAATACTTCCTGCCTAGCACTAATAGTGGATGTTGAGGTTAAAAAAGAGAGATCACACTTGGATTTCTATAGCACCTTCCCTTACCTCAGGATGTGCCCAAGCTCTTCAGAGCCAATGAAGGACTTTTGAAGTGACATAACTCTTACAATCTCGGTAACCCATAAATGTACAACTGATCTTCACTTATCATTTCTGGGAGAGTTTAGTAACTCCTGACTGATGTGGTTCCAATTGGCGAATGACAACAGCAAGTGGGAGAGAAATACAAATTGTGCGGGTTCAAACAGTGAAGACTGAATGACTGGGCACAGCATTCGCAGTAGTTTTTATTTAGTCCCTCCATGGCATGGGCTCACTGGCGGGGACAGCATTTGTTGACCAGGCTTTATTGCCCTTGAAATTTGTGGCTTGCTTATACCCTTTCAGAGAGCAATTCAAAACGAATTGAGGACCTGGAATCATACAAAGGCCAGACCAGGTAAGGACGGCAGATTTCATTCCATAAAGGAAAAGAGTGAACCGAATGGTTTTTATAACAATCAACGATATGTTTGTGGTTCACCCTTACGGAGACTAGCCTTAAATTCCAGACTTTTAATCAACAGAATTTAAATTTCACCAACTAAGTCAGTGGGATTCAACTCATGCCCACAAAATTATGCCCACTCGTGATCACTCCGCCAATGACATGCAGATCCTTGGCCTCCTCCATCGCCAGACCCTGACCACACGACGCCTGTAGGAAGAGTGCCTCATCTTCTGCCTAGGAACCCTCCAACCACACAGGATGAATATAGATTTCTCCAGCTTCCTCATTTCCCCTCCCCCCGCCTTATCTCAGTCCCAACCCTCGGATTCAGCACCGCCTTCTTGACCTGCAATCTTCTTCCCGACCTCTCCGCCCCCATCTCCTCTGCGGCCTATCACCCTCACCCCTTTCCACCTATCGTATTCCCAGCACCCCCCCCCCCCCCTCCCCAATTCCCTTTTATCTCAGCCCGCTTGGCACACCAGCCTCATTCCTGAAGAAGGGCTTATGCCCGAAACGTCAATTCTCCTGCTCCTCGGATGCTGCCTGGCCTGCTGTGTTTTTCCAGCACCACATTTTTCAACCCTGGTATTCCAGCATCTGCAGTCCTCACTTTCTCCCACAAAATTATAGCCTGGGTCTGCAGAAGAGTGGAGAGTGTGGTGCTGGAAAAGCACAGCAGGTCAGGCAGCATCCGAGAAGCAGGAAAATCGACAATTTGGGCAAAAGCCCTTCATCAGGAATCATTCCCGATGAAGGACTTTTGCTCAAAACGTCGATTTTCCTGCTCCTTGGATGCTGCCTGTCCTGCTGTGCTTTTCCAGCATCACACTCTCAACTCTGATCTCAAGCATCTGCAGACCCAAGTTTCGCCTCTGTAAAAGCGTGGTTCAGGGACATTCCTACCATGCCACTCTGACTTATTTCTTAGAATCTCTGCAGTGTGGAAGCAGGCCATTCAGCCTATCAAATCCACACCAACCTTCTGAATGGCATCATACCCACAGCCATCCCCCTACCCTATCCTTGTAACCCTGCATTTTCCCATGGCTAATCCACCCATCCTGCACATCACTGGATTCTATGAGACAGTTTAGCATGGCAACCCACCTAACCTGCACATCTTTGGATTGTGGGAGGAAACCCATGCAGACACGGGGAGAACGTGCAAACTCCACACAGACAGTTACCCGAGGTTGAACCTGGGTCCCTGGTGCTGTGAGGCAGCAGTCCTAACCACAGAGCCACCTTGCCACCCTGAATTTGGCACTGGATGCTACAACCAGCATTGAAGCCTAAATTAGTTTGCAAAGCACCTAACTCCGGTTTCAGGTAAAAGACACCAGCTTCCTATTTATTGGCTGGCATAGCCCAAGGGAAGAGAAAGAGCCCAAATTTTAGTACCCACAAGGTTTATAATTGGGTACCGTGATGATCAATTTCTCTGCAAGTGAATAAAGCTCCAAAGACTAATCTTTCCCTCTAACTCCTATATATCACAATATGTAATCCGACTGGCTAACCAAAGCCATAGTCCAATCCTACCTGTATCTTTGGGTAGGCTGCAGGGTCTCGCAGGTACGGCTCCTGGAGCTGCAGGTATTGTCGACACACCTTGATCGGACAATCCAAAGCCACCTATGGCCATTAATATGTAATTAGTACAGCCCACTGCGATAACTGTGAAAACATGGTGAGTGAACTGCACGGTCTCTCCAAGTTCAGCTGTACACTCAACACACTCAAAATAATATGGACTTTTCAGACACTCCTTCACTGTAACATTTGCAACAAAGCAACTACCTCGGGTCAGTTTCAATGCAGCAAGACAAAATGAATTAGCGAGTTCCTGAAACCAGTGGATAGATAGCCACCAGTTACAGAGTGGAATATTGAAAGGAATAAAGACTCTGGTCTGGATTTTCACAACAAGGGACAGGCAGTGGAAATGGCAGACGGAGCAGGTTCCCAACACAGCACCGACCATTTTTATAAGGGCAGGTCCCGTTTCATAGCTGTGGGATTGCGGAGCAAGTTCCTCATAGAGGTCACCCAATTGTGTCTGGTTCTTGGTGACCCAGGTGTGTAAAATATGGCATGTGCAGGTTAGACCTGCCAGGAGCCGTTCTGAGGTCAGTGGGTTAATGACAGTTAAGGTAGCACTTTGTATCTGGCCCTGGGACTTATCTGGGAAGGTAAGCTGCCCTTTGCAAGAGGTGAACTGTCCCTTGGCAGAGGTAAAGGCACACACTGGTATTGTAGGAAGTAGACATGAATATTGTGTAACAACTGCATATAACTGTGAAGATCATTGAAAACATCAATAAATTTGTCAAAGGAAACTGTCAAAAGTGTCAAGTGGACCTGCCAAAGGGAAGTGTGAAAACATGTGAAAAAGGCCTGTCAACAGAAATGGTCAAAAGGAACTGTCAGGCATTCCAAGGTATTTAAAACTTTTGCCCTTTGAAACATTGCAAAAAAAAATTCTGTTAAGGTCTAGAGTGGTAAAAACACTCATACCATTGGCTCACTTAAGCCTCAGGACATCTGTTACTGTATTAGCTCTGTATAACTGATTCACAACCTTTCATTATCACAACAGGAAGCCTGCCATTTGATAGTTTCGTTGACAGCATGATGAGGTTACAGACCCTTTGAAGCGAGACTATCAATTAAAAGGAAATACACACTGGAGTGAAATACTTGTTGTTAAGTGGGGTAGTGTAAACTAAGGAATGTAAATATAGTGAGTGGAATTTTATGAATTAAAGTTTTTTTTAGAAAGGTCTGCATTAAAAATTTGAATTCATCTCAATAGGAGGGCTAAAGTCTGGCTTTTACAAGGTTGGTGGGCTGGAGAACAGGTTGGCACGAGTTGATGAGGGGCTGGAAAGTGGACAGAGTTGTAGGTTGGCATGTGTTGAGGAGAGGGGGCTGTTTTCTACTTTAATCACTTTTAAAAGATAAAACTCAGTACAACGCTAGAGCACTGAGGTAGGCCTATCACCCAGCCCTGCGTCCACACTCCAGTAAACTCCACGTGCATTCCCAGGATCACCAGCCTGGCTCTCAGCAAAACTGGCTGCCTGAAAACCATAATTCCAACTTCAGGGCGCATTTGCCCGGAGCAGGCCTGTGGAGCCACCTCAGCGTTCCCAATTTTGCTGGGAATATCCAGGTCAGAAAGCTGTTGATTCAGGGAAAACAAACCGGAAAAAACCCCACTGAACCTCTTAAGCTACAACTCCTCGTGACATTGCAGTGATTGTGGTAGTTCAGAAAAAAAGTATCTTTTAAAGTTCTCTTACCAATCCTCTGAAGAGGCTGAATCCAATCGCAAAAAAGAGGGATATGGTCAACAACAGATCAAGAGGTCTCTGTAGCAGGTTCTTCTTTTGAACAATTTCAACAGCCTGAAATAATGGAGTAATAAAATAACAGCTTTGCTTCAAATTAATCTGAGCCTGAAAATATCTGTGAATTAATATGTAATGCATGCAATTGATATTTCTCTGCTGCTTTGCGAGAGATAACCAGTTCATTAATGAGGGAAACTGTTAGTCTTGCTTATAGCTTTCTTACTTCTGAATCAGAAGATCCCTCCCTCAGAATCTCCATCGCAAAAACCCACACTGATACCCTGAGTATTGCTGGAGGAGGTGATGGCTCACGGGTGAGATATATAAGCAAGGCTGTGCTTTCAGTGGGTGTAAAGGATCTCATAACACAATTTCAAAGAATAGGGTCCTAGGATGTCAGAAAAATCAATTACCTGTTCACAGTCACATGGCTGTCTCAGGCTCTCTATTTCCAACATTGTAACAATGGCTATGTATCACATAAGCTCACTGTTTGCTGCAAAGCATTTTGATGCAACCTAAAGTTGTGAAAGCATGCATTTTTTTAAACAGCCTCATTAAATAGGCAACAGATTTAGTAAGTGCTGTCTAAAGACCTGTGTTGAGTTACTGCAATGTATCTTTTACATAGTACATGCTGACACCACTGTACGTTGGTACTTTAGGGAGAAAAGGTTCAAGGTGGTGGATTGGGTGCCATTAAAACAAGTTGCTCTGTCCTAGTTTGCTTGACTGTTGTTCAACCAACAGTCAAGCAAATGGAGAACATTTCACCAAATGCCTGATCTCTGCTGTGTGTGGATGGTGGGCAGGCTTTGTTGATACAGGTGATTTATTCACCGCCGAATTCCCAGCCTCTAACTTGCTTTTGTAGCCATAATATTTAGAACGGTAGTTAGTTCATTTTCTGAACAAAGGTAACCCCCAGGATGTTGACAATGGGGGGACTCAATGATGGTTATGCTGTTTAACATCAAAGGGAGATGATATTTGTATTCAGTATTTGTCATAAGCCTCAATTTGTTTCTTAATACCAACCTTTATGTCCTTTGAGATCTGGTGTTCTCTGGTCTAGGTTCTACCCTTGGTCTTTGAGGGAAAATATTTGCCAGTGCTCCTTCTCACCACTCCTTTTAAGCCTCACTGCTGTATTCCTAAGTCCCACACAGGTCCCATACCAGACTTTCTGCTTCTTTGTAAGGGTCCTCACTTCACCTGCTCCTCAGTTTTCCCCAGATTTCCCCGGAGCCATGTCTCGCAGGGGGTCCTCGACACTGCACTCTGTCAAACATGGCTTTAATGTAGGGGAAAGTCGCTCTCACCTCACCTCTGGAATTCAGCTCTGTTATCTGTAATGATGACAGAGCTGATTGGTCCTGTCAATCCCGAACAGAGAATCAGTCAGCAGCTTATTGCTGAGTAAGAGCAATCCGATCTCACTGTCAACGATCCCTTCTATCATTCTGCTGATGACCAAGAATAGACTGATGGGGTGGTAACAGGCGGGGTTGGATTTCTCCTGCTTTTGTGAGCAGGAATAGCTGGGCAATTTTCCAGTGTTGTAGCTGCACTGCTTGGCTAGGGATGATGCTAGTTCTAGAGCATAGGACTTCATGCTACTGCTGGAATGTTGTCAGGGTCCAAGTCTTTGCAATCTCCAGTGCTTTCAGCTATTTATATCACATGAAATGAATCAAGTTGGTTGAAGGTTAGCATCTGTAATGCTGGAAGTCTCAGCAGGAGTCCAGGATGGGTGATCCACTCTGCACCGTTGGATTAAAACGCTTCAGTCTTATCTTTTGCACTAATGTGCACCACTATTAATGGAGACTTTTGCGACACATCATCCTCATGTGAGTTTTTTACTGGTTCCCCCACCATTCAGGACTGAATGCAGCAGGACAACAGAACTCAGACCTGACCCGTTATCACTTACATAACCATTACAAGAGCCAGGTCTTATCTATCCCCCTCCATCCCCATGCATTGGTCCCCTCACACCCACACAATGCTTTCACTTCAGTCCCAAATCTCCCATTCTTATTCATCAATAACACCTTCCAACCCAACCACTAATCTGGTCTTCACTTTGCTTGCAATCTGATCACCTCTGGTTTCACAAAGGAATAGCTCTTTGGATATTTGCTACCAAAACAAATGATCAAAGCATAACTGTTAAGGGGAAATGATTTGTAAATTTGTGCAAGGTAGAGAGATACGTGCAAAAGCCATGACTACACTCAGATCAAGATGTGTTGAGGCATTGGGTCTATGATTAACAAATAAGGTTTAATGTACAAAAGTCTGCTGTTATGTGCATGGACAGGGTGAATAGTGATCAAGGACAATTTTCAAATAAAACACTAAAACTGATTTAGAAGAAAAGGAATCTGGGTGTGACAGTGCATCGATCTCAAAAGGTTTATGACGATAGCAGGGATATTGTAGCAAATCAGCTGCTAGGATGTATTAACAGAACTATTCATGACAAAATGTTTTGCCCTTTTGCAAGATCTTAGTTAGGTCTCAGTTAGAATACTTTGTTCAGTTATGATTTGGAGATGCTGGTGTTGGACTGGGGTGTACAAAGTTAAAAATCACACAACACCAGGTTATAGTCCAACAGGTTTAATTGGAAGCACACTAGCTTTCGGAGCGATGCTCCTTCACAACCACCTGATGAAGGAGCGACGCTCCAAAAGCTAGTGTGCTTCCAATTAAACCTGTTGGACTATAACCTGGTGTTGTGTGATTTTTATCTTGGTTCAGTTATGGTGCCCCTCACACAGTGAGTCATATTGAGACTTTTGAAAGGATGCTGAAGAGAGACACTAGATAAATTCCCAGCAAGGAAAGTCTTTCAGTTGCCCAGATAGTCAGAGTCAAGTCTCTAAAAAATTGCACATATGGACTGCCTCAGTCAAGATCTAGAAGATGAAGTGACTACATTGATTTTGCATACACCACCAATTTTTTCAACTGAGTAGTTTAGGGAGGATCGACAACAGTCTTTAAAAAGTAGTGCAATGACAGGACGAGGTGAAATCCTGGGAGTACGTTCCTCTTGTCCCGATGACTGCCGATCCCACTCTGTAGGGTGTCAGCCTGTACAGCAGATATTCATTTGCTGAATTTCCCCGAGCAAGACCTGGGCTTATTTTTCACAAGAGGCAGAAAGGAGTAGGATGGGTCCTCCAGTCAGTTTGTATTCAATATCAAGGGTACGGCTAAGAATTTTCCAAAATTTTGTGCACCTCAAGGTTGTTCTGTTCACCTTTAAAAGGAATACGCGATGGGGTAGGAAGCATGTGCACAATGTGTTCAACTTGTATGGGACTGGATAGAGCAGATAATTCATTGCTGTCCATCAGCACTTAGATGTATCACACTGATCACCTTGAGTGCCTTATTCAACTTGCATTCAAATGCAAGTTATCCACTTATGGTTAAATAGTTAATTCCAAAACATGCAACAGCTGTTGAGCAGAAAAACAAATGTGATCTCACACGTGCAAATATTTTTCAAATGTTAAAACAAATCATGGATGGAGGTTTTCCAATTGAATAAAAATTCTCTGTTTTTGAAGTTTGCAAAATTAATTAATAATGAAGATTAAACAAAACATAAATTAGGGAGGAAAGTACTTTTCATATGTTGTGGGTGAATAACGCCATTGGGTCATTAATATTTGTAAAAAACTAATACAATCTTGTAAAAGATTAGGTGATAGCCTAGTGGTATTATTGCCAAACTATTAATTAAGTAATGCAGATAATGTTCTGGGGGTACAGGTTCAAATCCTGCCCTAGGAGATGGTGAAATTTGAATTCAATTTTTTAAAAAAATTGGAATTAAGAGTTGAGTGATGACCATGAGTCCGTAGCTGACTGTCTGAAAAAACCCATCTCGTTCACGAATGTCCTTTAGGGAAGGAGACTGCCATCGCAGTTTCAAATGTCATATGAAAATGCCAGGTGAAAGTGAGTACTGCAGATACTGGAGATTAGAGCCAAGAGTGTGGTGCTGGAAAAGCACAGCAGGTCAGGCAGCATCCGAGGAGCAGGAAAATCAATGTTTCAGGCATAAGCCCTTCATCAGGAATGCGGCCATCTGAAAATGCCACCTGGTCTGGCCTTCATGTGACTCCAGACCAACAGCGACGTGGTTGACTTTTAACTCCTAACTCTCTCTGGGCAATTAGGGATGGGCAATAAACACTGGCCCAGCCAGTGATGCCCTAATCCCATGAATAAAAAGAATGATGTTTCTTTAAGGGCACAGGTTTTATGGACATAGGTTACATAACCCAGTCTTGTGTGTCCTTGAATTCTACAGATTGAGGGGGTGATCTAATCAAGACGTTTAAAATATTAAACAGATATTATAGGGACAACATTAAATGATACTTCCTGTGTTGAGAGCATCCTCTCTCAATTAGAGAGAAGCCATTTTGGAGGGAAATTAGGAAACATTCTTCCATACAATGGGTGGCAGAAATCTGGAACTTTCCATCCAAGGCCATGGAGGTTGTTTCAAAACAGAAATTGATAGGTTCTTCATCAATAAGGGATGTGGCGTGAAGGCGTATTAATGGAATGGAGGTACAGATCAGTCATGACTAACTGCAATGGTGGAGCTAAACATCCCTGTTCCTGTTTGTCTCAAGCTATTCAAGTGATAAATTAAAACGGATAATAATAAATGCTGAATGTACCCCAGAAACTAGCACCATTTTCTGCACCTGTACAAATATTATAGGCTCTAAATATTTATCATACTTTAAACACAAAACTACCAAAATTAGACACATGTTTATGGGAAAAGGGTTCACAAACATTCTAACATTCAAAACTTCAGTAAAATGAAGCTTTAATATATCCAATTAAGACTGACAAAAAGAGTTCAGAAAGCAAACAACATTGTCCTGTAAATCAGTGTCGAAATGATTCTCAATCTATACAAATCTATGAAGGAATCGGTTACTCAGTACAGAGCCTCCCACTATTTACTCTTCTGCAGTGATTTAAACTGAATGCCTAACCTCGGGTCTATTTGTATATTTGCTTCCAACATACAGGAAATCAAGCTAAAAAACCCACACAGAGCACACTTTGCTTATCACAAATCTCTCAATCAGAAAGTTTGAATACCAACAAAAATGGAATATCATTTTTGTTCATTCACATTTTTATAACCTGATAAATTACCAAAACATTTCTGTTGGGAATCATTTGAGACAAGAATCAAAAATTTGGGCATTTTGACAAAGCTGCTGAACCCCCCCACAGCAGGTCCACCATCCGAAGGTGTATCAAGGTCTTCTCCTTTACCTGTCTCTGTCTCAACTCCACATCCCACCAGCAGAACACACAGGGACAGACCTGCAATTCAACCACTGCACTACATCTGAACTTAGTGCCTTGTGGCATGGTGTACTGATGGAAAGCTGCAGTGGGGAAGCTGAAAACAAACAAATAATTTGATACCATCCGTCTGTTCAGTGATGGATTTGCATAAACCATATCCAGCAGCACTGCTTTGTACGAATGGATTGCATTTCCACCATGTTTTCACCCGATCATAGTTAGAACCTAAGAAATAGGAGCAAGAGTAGGCCATCTGGCCCATTGAGCCTGCTCCAGCATTCAATAAGATCACAGCTGATCTTTTGATGACTCACCTCCACTTACCTGTCCTCTCACCACAACCCTTATCTCCTTTATTGTTCAAAACTCCAACTATCTTTGTCTTTAAAACATTCAGTGAGGTAGCCTCAGCTGCTTCATTAGACAGGAAATTCCACAGATTCACAACTCTCTTGGGTGAAGAAGTTCCTCCTCCACTCAGTCCTCAATCTGCTCCCCTTTATTTGGAGGCGATGCCCCGCTCGTTTTAGTTTCACCCACCAGCGGAAATGACCTCCCTGATTCTATCTTATTTATTCCCTTCATAATTTTATATGTTTCTATAAGATCTCCCCTCATTCTTCTAAATCCAATGAGTATAGTCCCATTTACTCAATCTTTCCTCATAAGCCAACCCTAATGAGTCCGGAATCAACCTAGTGAACCTCCTGTGCACCCCCTTCAATGCCAGTACACCCTTTCCCAAGAGACTAAAACTGTACACAGTATTCCAGGTGTGGACTCACCAGCACCCTATACCGCTGCAGCATAACCTCCCTGTTTTTAAACTCCATCCCTCTAGCAATGAACGATAATAGTCCAACTACCTTCTTAATTACCTGCTGCACCTGTAAATAGTTGCCCTAGTACTTCCTTTCAGAACTGATGACTTCCACATGTAACACGTCAGTGAACTCAATAAAATATGGTGCTGAAAAGGGCACAGAAGGTCAGGTAGCATCTGAGGAGCAAAAGAGTCGATGTTTCAGGCTTAACCCTTTGTCAGTCCTGATGAAGAGTTTATGCCCAAAATGTTGACTCTCTTGCTCCTCAGACACTGCCTGACCTGCTGTGCCTTTTCCAGCTCCACACTTTACTGACTCTGCCTCTCCAGCATCTGCAGTCCTCACTATCTCCTGTACGTCAGTGCCCTAACAGATCATCGCTATACCTGGGATCATGTCCCAAGGCTCCAAGGGAAGGAGAGGAAGTGCACTGCTCACTGCAGCTCACACTGACAAACGTGTTTGATCTTGAAGCCTGCCGCCTGGAGGAATGACTTCAAGTTTTCAATTTTAAGTTGAGTTGGAGCCTTGTGGCCTGTGAAACCACAGAGACATTTGTGTTAGCCCTGCATCCATAGGAAGAGGTTGGGAGTAACATCTATAGGATTCCTCATGGAAATTTCTTTATTCTCCCTACTTTAATAAAAGAGGAGGAACACATTATGGACGATAGTAGAGGAGAATGACATTTGAGAAGGATGTAGCATTTAAGATATTACTCCACTATCCATAAGAAAATTACAAGATGCACAGATGCACCAAGCTCTGAATGGGAGAAGTGCCTTTTACCAGAGAGAGCTGTTCCACTGTCCACATGAAGGTCTCATGTCAGGATTGACATAGACTCCTCATCATAGAGTCTTATATTGCAGATACAGACCTTCGGTCCAACCTGTCCATGCTGAACAAGTTTCCCCAAACTAAACTAGTCCCACTTGCCTGCATTTGGCCCATATCCCTCGAAACCTTTCCTATTCATGTACCTATCCAAGTTGTATCTGCTCCAACTTCTAACATTTCCTCTGGCAGTTCATTCTACATGCGAATTACCCTCACGGCCCTTTTAAATCTTTTTCCCCCTTACCTTAAAAATATGTTGCCTAGCTTTGAAGTCCTCAATCTAGAGACAGAACCTTTGCTATTCAATGTCACTCATGATTTTATAAACCTCTCTGAAGTCACCCCTCAACCTCCTATGCTCCAGTAAAAAAAAATTCCTAACACATGCAGCCTCTCCTTATAACTCAAACCCTCCAGTCCTGGCAAACATCCTGGTAAATCTCTTCTGAACCCTCTTCAGCTTAATAATATCCTTCCTATAGCAGGACAACCAGAACTGGACACAATACTCCTGAAGAGGCCTCACCACTGTCCTGTACAACCTGAACGCAATGTCCCAATCCTGAACTCAAAGATCTGAGCAACACTTTTTAGCCACCCTGTCTACCTGTGATGCAACTTTCAAAGAACCATGTACCTGAACTTCTAGGTCTCTCTGTCACTCAGGTTTTGAGCCACTGGCTCATTTCAAGCTGCCACAAAGTGGGTAGGCAGCAGCAGGACAGGGAGAAGGGAGGATCTGAGTGATATCACCCAGGGTGCACATCTGCCAAGTAGCTGGCACCAGTCGTATTGAGGACAAACCAGCACGATAAAGGAAATGTGTTAGACCCCTGCTTTACACACACAAACACCTGAAACCTAGATGCACCTCTTGCTGCCTGTACCAATGTGGCAGATGGGACATGCTGCCTACCATGCTGGATGCCCTATGCCTCCTCCAACTATATCATCTTTGTAAGCATTTCAATTTTCTTCCTCCAATTACTGGGGAATGGTATAGCCCCTGCTCCCTACAGGGCTGGGCAGAAGATCAAGGGAATCATTGTCATATCGGACACAATCTCCCAGCATCCGTAAGCACCTGCTTCTCTCAGTTCCACACTCACATTGGTCTTTTCAATAAAGTTGAGAATATCTCATTTGGGTGCAATATCCCCTCACACTATAGAGCATGGCAAAGCATGGCCTGAAAGCCAAAACTGAGGTTCAAATTGCCAAATGCAGCACACTGACCTGACTTCTTGGATTTGTCCACACAACCCTCCTCCTCTACACCTGGCAGAGGTGGCACAGTGGTTAGTAATGCTGCATCACAGTACCAGGGACCTGAGTTCAACTCTAGCCCTGAGTGACTGTGTGCGGAGTTTGATTGTTCTCACAGTGCCTACATGGATTTCCTCTGGGTGCTCTGCTTTCATTCCACATTCCAAAAATATGCAGTTTAGGTGGATAGGCCATGCTAAATTCCTAAAGGGCTTTTGCCCGAAATGTCAATTTTCCTGCTCCTCGGATGCTGCCTGAGCTGCTGTGCTTTACCAGCACCACTCTAATCCTGACCCATGCTAAATTGTCCATAGTGTTAAGGGATGTGTAGATTAGGTGGACTGTCCATGGGAAATGCAGGGTTACAGGGATGGGGTTGGTCTGGGATGCTCCTTGTTGCGGACTTGATGGGCTGAATGGCCTGCTTCCACATTGTAGGGTTTCTAAAACACCCTTCCTGAGGTAAGGAAACTAAAACAATATTCTAAATGTGGCCTCTCTAAGGACTTAAACACTTTCATAAAACATCTTTATTTTGATGATCCAAATTCCATATGCCATTTGCTTTCCTTATTGCCTGCTGTATTCCATGCTAACTTGATTTGATTTGAGTACAAAGACTCCCAGGTTCCCCTGACTACCATCATTTACCAATCTTTGATGAAGCTTCCAGGATACTCCCAGAGGACGGGTGCCCCTACTCATAATTATTTCAATCAGTCTCTATAATGATAAATAACAGAAAATGTTGGAAATAAGATAAACAGTCACCATGGATACAGAGAAGAAAGCCTTTCATTTAAAGAGCTCAATTAAGACAACCACGCAAACCCAAAGTTTAAAAGATTGTTAGTTCTTCATGATTGTCTCTTTAATTTCAGATAAAATGTAAACTGTAGAATTAAACATGCAGTCATAAGTCTTGTTCTGAATTTACCCAATCAGAATACTTGTGGCTTGGTTCTTTAAACGGTGTGGTGAAGTGCAAGGTATTTTATAATGAAGAATGTGCCAGACATTGACATATGTAAACAATTGCCAAAACAATGGCGGTGACTTTGAGTAGGCTGTTTGTCTCCAATTCTCATAGGGAAGTGTTAGGGATTGTTGGTTTTATGAAGTCATACTTTAAACTGTCCATTTAATTTCAAGACAGAATGGAACTGATTAAGCTAAAGGACAGATAATCCACATTTCTACGACGTTATAGTGCACGTGTGAATAGTATTGCCAGGGAGATGGAATTTCGGAGAGAGTAGTGCACAGGAAGCCATTGTAGAATTGGATTGCAGGTTTTCCTAAACTTTCCAGAAGATAAGTCTGCAAGAAAAAGAGGGACCAGAAAGATAGAAACAATCATTCTCAATGCAGAATGAGAGGTGGAGCTCAATTCAGACGTGACCAGGTTTAAGAGGATCTAAACAAGACTGGAAGATTTGCCAAGCTTTGGCTACTGGGAGGAATCTCTGCAACTGTCAGGGCACAGTTAGAGGTTATCCACCTGGAAAAGGAAAAAGAAAGGAATGTTTCCGGAGCTGAGAATAGCATTAAGTGGTTCCTGGAGAACAGGGCAGAGTAGGGAATATCTGTGGCCAGCTTTTTCCGTAATTTGAAAAATTAAAGAGAATATTTTTTCTGTAGGTGAATATAAGTTATGTATTGAATAAAGTTTGGACAAAATTGCTTTTCATTTGTTTGTTCCATACAAGTCTTAATATTTGAAATCTTGTTGTGCAATTCCTCCAGTCGCTCACCAATTTCTTTTAACAAGCTAATTGTCTCTGCAGAGATTGTAACACTACATACAAAATTAAAAATCACACAACACCAAGTTATAATCCAACAGGTTTATTTGGAAACACTAGCTTTCAGAGCTCTGCTCCTTCAACAGGTGGTTGCAGTGCTCTGAAAGCTAGTGCTTCCAAATAAAGCTGTTGGACTATAACCTGGTGTTGTGTGATTTTTAACGTTATACACCCCAGTCCAACACCGGCACCTCCAAATCATGACTACATACAAAACAGCTTTATACAGAGTTTACTCAGTTTAATGTCCCAAATTGGATGATATTTCAGAGGAGCAATCATCCCTGCTTCTTCCATAATCATTTTTTCTTAAAGAATGTCCCTCAGCCTTTCTTCAGACCTTTCACACCGTTTCTTAACTCTGTATTTATTCTCATCTACTTTTCTTCCTCCTTTTCCATCTTTTCCATTAGTTCTGCCATCTGCTCCCTCAGTATAGCTCTTGTCCCTGTCCCCTTTACTTTACTGCTTTTTTCTTCTTATTCTGTAAAAGGTTTGGACACACAAAAGCATTGTAACCGATGCGTGCCAGGATAAAGATGGCTGCCATGGTCAGACAGGGAAAGGCAATAAAGAAACTATGGTAACACACAAAGGTGGGAAGAAAAATGATGGGCTATGCATGGCTTAGAAATAACCTCTCCCCAAGAGACTGTACTATCTACTGGTGATTTTACTAAATCAACCTGAAACTGGGATTCCAAGAAATCACTGCAACACATGTGGATGGGAGGTCAAATTGCCAAGGTTTTGTTTGATAAGATTGGAAAAGCTGGTTTAGGGCTACATTACACATACAGATACCATGGGTATGATCAAATATGTGAAAAATTTACCACATAGCAAGTCGGGTGACTAGAAGCAAAGCTTTTTAATTATATATAAATGGATAAATGTTCTATATACATACACACTAAGTTGGTCAAGTTACACAGGGTAGTTCATCTAAATATGGCTCTCCTCCATCAACACTAAGCAATGTTCACATTCTTAGCAGACCGTACACTCTCTCTGTTTAAAAATAGGCTATGCAAATGTGAACCAGTTCATGAAGGTGTAGTGGGGAACAAATCACTCCTAGAATTGTCCAAGCTAGAATAAGTGCATGCTAAAGGGGAATTTAAGAGCAGTATATAATAGTAGCTTGTTCATCATTCTCATCATTGCACTATTGTCTATTTTCATTTTGGGATGAATATTGAGTTATATTAAGTAGTGATAATGGTAGTTAGCAATAATCCACAAAGGATGAGAGACTATCTTTTTCCCAATAGGGATCATAAAATCATAAGGAATTGGGGCAGGAGTGGACTATTTGGCCTATTGAAGCTGCTCTGCCAATAAATAGGACCATGGCGGATCCACGTTGTATTTAGCCCACTTCCCTGTATCAACCATAGTCTGACTCCCTTGTCAATCGCTTATCTGTCTAACTCAGCCTTAATAAATCAATGACTGAGCCCGCACTGCTCTCAAATGGAAGAGAATTCCAAAGAAGAATGAAGGAATGAGAGAAGAATTTCCAATTGCTGCCCACAAAAGCAACCATCCACTCAGCACTTTCCCCAAAGTCTGACACATTTCATTAAGTGAAGAAGGCATTTGGTACGTTTGCCTTTATTGGTTGGTGCATGGAGTATAGGAAAGATGTTGTTAAATTTGAAAAGATTCATAAAAGATTGACAAAGATGTTGCTGGGGTTGGAGGGTTTGAGCTATAGGGAGAGGCTGCATAGACTGGGACTATTTTCTCTGAAGGTTTGGAGGTTGATTTGTATCTTGTAGAGTTCATAAAATCATGAGGGACATGGATAGGGTGAATAGTTGAGGTGTTTTCCTAGGGATATGGGAATCCAAAACTAGAGGGCATCGGTTTAAGGTGAGAGGGGTAAGATTTAAAATGGATTTAAGGGGCAACTTTTTCACACAGAGGGTGGTGCAGGTTTGGAATCAGCTGCCAGAGGAGGTGGTGGATGCTGATAAAATTACAACTTTTAAAAGGCATCTGGAGGGTATATGGATAGGAAGCGTTTAGAGGGATACTGGCCAATTGCTAGAAAATGGTACTAGATTAATTTAGGATATCTGGTCGGCATGGACAAGTTGGACCAAAGGCTCTGTTTCCCTGCTGTACATCTCTAAACTCTGTGACTCTAAGAATCACCTCTAACTGACAACTGAGCAGAGACTGACAACTGGCCTTATATGGGTTGAGGGGCACAACTCTGCAAGCATGGGGCAAGATGAGATAGCCAGCTACTGCAGCTGGCATTGGATTGAATCTGTTGGCATCATTCAGTATCACACTGTAGCCAACTGAGATAACCAACCAAATTACGAAGGAAAAATACTATTCAAGACTGGATACCAAAATCCTTCAAGACCACTTACTGGTCTTGTTATTAATGGTAACAACTTTACTGAATCTCCAATGTGCACAATGTTCCCTTGACCACTTAGAGGAGTGGGTAGAATCAGGCAAGGAGCTGATACAGGAGCAAGGAGCCACCGCACTGATTTAATTCATTTGGATTCCATGTGTGAAATTTACTTAGTACCAAGGACAAAGCCACACGTCGAGAGGACTAACCTAACTTCCAAAACTTGTTTCTCCAGTCTGTTTGTTCAGTCTGAAATATTTTAGGAAGTTCCTCTACATCAAAGATTCCAAATACACAAGAAATAAATGACTATACAATAGGTAAAGTTCTAATTCATTATTAATCTACCCAGCCCATTTTCCCCTCCCCAAACCTTTCCCTTCTCCATTCAACATGCTGGAATGTTATTTCATTGATTCAGCAACCTCTGCTATTTGATGTGCTCTTTGCCCGATTTTAGATATCAAGACTGCTGAAGATCCTACTGGCAAAGAACAATGTCATGGCCATAGCATCCGATGCACCTTCCAACAAGGGCCACAGAATGAATCCAAATCATCAGGATCCCACCCTCCCCTCCAACCCCATCCCCATCCCACTCACAGGATGCTAAAGACAACTGCAGGCTGTGTGTTAGAATGCCCCAATTTCTTGGATGGCTGCAAAGACAGGCAAGAAAGTCAACACCATCCAACATGAAATGTGAACACCGGCTATCACTGGAGGACAGTGGCAACAAGAGCTAGTCAAGGCTTCTTCAGCTTTACCACCCCAAATCCATAACCTGGAACAGCAAGGGTAACTGGTACTCGGAAACACCATTGAGTTTGTTTATCTCTCCAAGTAGCACACCATTCAAACTTGGCTTCCCCACATGGTTGCTAGGTCAACAGTCTGGAATTCCCTACCTGACAGCCTTGTGGGTATACCTACACTTCAGGTACTTCAGCACTGGAGACACCACCACTTTCTCAAGAGAAACTCGTATTGAGCAACTAATGTTGTCCTTAATGTAAAAAAAATGAACTATGGAAAAAATAACATGTTGGCTTCTCCTGATCATGTCAATTAAACAAACTCTTATCCGGCACTCATAGTTGGGATCCTTCCCAACTTTATCCTCAACATAAAAGTCAATTTTTTAAAGTAAACGGTTGACGATTAATATGAGGTACTGACCTTAGGTGCAGATTCATTCTCAAGAGGCTGGTGATAAATCTGGAGAACAGCCCACATGGGAAGGACAAGGTACGGTATAATCAGGAGGCTGACTGGACCAAGTTTGCTGCCATATTTCCCTAGTGAATATTTCAAAACAAGGAAGATTCAGAACTAGGCCTTGTAGCCAACAAATTTCCACTAAGAAACATTAAGAAGAATTACATCAAGTCCTTTCTGCTCATATTCTTCTCAATCTAGTCTTGGATATTTACAGATTAAATGACTTTAAATCAACACATTTTCATACTAATGTTTTCTATTATTTAAGACCTGTTATTGAAACTTCATAAAATGACTGAAGAAACAGAGTGAGTAAGAGGGAGATATATAAATGCACACATGTGCGTATATACTGTCAAAAAACATGATCAGAGAATATGTATGCAAAATGTAAAGAGAATTCCCATGATAGTCAAAGAGAGGCAAAAGACACATGAAGGCAGAGATAGAATAAAGTTGAACCTACCAACAAGGTTTCCCGATAAGAATACAAAGGTACTCATTAGAATTGATCCAACCCAGTATAAACCAATGGTTCTGTAACTCTGCCTGCAAAATATAAACTAGGTTACTTACATGTAGCACCATCAACAGTCTTATACAGCACAAGTTAAAACCACCGTCTTCAACAGTCATTATCTCCACCACCAAAGCACAATGTGTAACATATACAAGATGCACTGCAGTAATTCACCATAGGTTCCTCAGACAGCACCTTCCAAACCCACCCCCTCTACCATCTAGAAGAACAAAGAAAATGAAACATGGGAACACCACCAGTATTTCCCTCCAAGTCAAACAAATCCTGTCTTGGAGCTATATCGATGTTCCTCCACTATTGCAAATCACTATGTATTTTTAATCAGAACATTAACAGTCATACTTTCCTGTATAACTTTGGGAAATTTCTAACAAAGACCATTTTCTTGCAACATGTTCTCTTCAACTTTCCTTTCTCATACCCACCCAATTCTGCAGTCTTCTTATTCCTTGAAGGTGCTAACTCAAGTTGGATTTTAATTCTCCCAGTTCCTCCTGAAAGTGCCCATTTCTTTTTTGCATGCTTGAACAGGAAGTGTCAGGATGTTATTCAAACATGGACTGCTCTCAGCCCAGACTGCTTCTGATGGCAAACACCCAAGCAGATTTCCAAGAGAGCTTGAGAGAAATTAGTCAAATAATAGCAAAGTGCTCTGCATGCTGTAAACCTGAAATAAAAATAGACAGTGCTGGACAAACTTAGCAGGACTGGCAACATTTGTGGAGAGGGAAACAGCATTAATGTTTCGAGCCTTTTTCCCAGGGTAGGAAAGTCAAAAACTATAGGGCATAGGTTTAAGGTGACAGAAGAAAGCTTTAAAGGAAACGTAAGGGGCAACTGTTTCACGCAGAGCGTGGTGCATGCATGGAATGAGAGGAAGTGGTGGAAGCTGGTACAATTACAACATTTTAAAGGCATCTGGGTGGGTATGTGAATAGGAAGGGTTTAGAGAGATTATGAGCCAAATGCTGACAAATGGGACTAGGTTAATTTACGATAGCTGGCCAGCATGGACAAGTTGGACTGAAGGGTCTGTTTCTTGCTGTACAACTCTATGACTGCAAGTCCAACATGGCTCTTCCTTAGAACTGGTGTTACTGGATTTGAAACTTTAACTATTTCTCTCTCCACAGCTGCTGCGAGAGCTACTGAGTTTCTCCAGCACTTTCTGTTTTTATTTGAGGGAAATTAGCGGTTTGATTTTTGCCAAGGAGCATAATATATCTCCCATACCATCATCACTGTGCAGAGCAGATCAAATAGGGACCTACCCTTCACTACCTTACCAAGCAATATATTTATCACTGCTCGGTGCTCTGGATAGACCAGGTTATCAGAGAACATGGAACTTACTTCACCAAAGGAATTTCAAACGCCATCTAATAAAAATTAAAATGTTCTAATCTTTTATGAGGCACATTCTCTTTGATTTAAAGAGCAAGAACCTTTGATTGAGTACTTTTCTAGGACTCATGGCTCAATAAATTCATAGGTGCATCGAATAACTTGCAGCCAGTTAATAGGTTTCCATTGTGATGAATGCAATGTCAAACATTACAACAAATCAGGTCAAATTGCAAACAAAGTCTGCTCTATATTTCAATGCTGCATCAGTGGAGAACACGCAGAGGGTTTGGAACAAAAACCTATTACTGAACCATGAGGTGTGCATTAATTATTAGAAGCCAGCACGCTAATTATAGCCTTTGAAGGTCAGTTCCCATTAATTCAGGGTTCAGTATTTAATTGGACTGCAGAAAGGTTTAGATTTTAGGAATTAGAAACAATTGGCTAAGCTTTAGGAATGTCACATTTAAAGATATGGAATGATACCTTTTGCCAAATCAACATAGTTCCATCTTTTCAACCTCTCCCATGCACTGTCAAGGATGGACAAGCATTGGTAGAGTAGTAATATCATTAGGAGAAAGTCAGGAAGAAGGGCTCATGCCCGAAACGTCGATTCTACTGCTCCTTAGAAGCTGCCTGACCTGCTCCGCTTTTCCAGCAACACATTTTCAGTAGTAATATCATTAGGCTAGTAATGGAGGCACCCAGGCTAATCTTCTGCAGACAATGGGTCAAATGGCAATTGGTGGAATCTAAACTTAATCTGGACTTTGGAAGCTAGTTTCATCGTGACCATTAAAGGTTGGCATGAAAATCCATCTGGTTCATTAAAAGCTCATAAAGGAAGGAAATCTGCCTTCACAGCTGATGTAGCCAACGTGTGATTCCAGACTCTCAGCAATGTGGCTGGCTCTCTCCAAAATAGATTTGCAAGCCACTCAGTTGAAGGGCAATTATGAATGGCCAACAAATACTGGCTTTGCCAGCAACAGCAAAATCCCACAAAAGAATTTTAGAAATTAGAAAAAAGGTGTTTTTGTCACTCTCTTGTGGGACGTGGATGTCAATGGCTGGACCAGCATTGAGAAGATAGTGGTCAAATTGCAAACTGACTGAAGGAAACAGAGTTCATCAAGTCTGTGGAGCTAACAGTGGAATATGGCCATTTTGTGAAACTGGCTATGTCTAGAATGGTTGTTTCATTAATTTTCAGGATGGAGGCATCTTTGGAGAGGCTGCCACTTATCACCCATTCCTCATAAACTTGGAACTGGCAATAACATGAAGTGCACTGAAAACACAGAGCGTGCCGTGTACGGATGTTTAAGTGGTTTTGTGTACTGATAGAATGAGATCTTAACTCTTTCACTTGGGCAGTTAAAACTGAGGGCCTTTTCAGTGTCCTAGTTTTGAAAACATGCCAAGAAATTAATGAGCCTATTACTTCACATGTCATGTGTGATGACACTCTTGGCTTTAAGAGGTGTGTTTTGTCTTGGTTACTTTTAGAAAGAGATTGGGGAATAGATGGCGAGCAGTCCATGAGAAGAAAAACAACTTTTGAGGCCTTGGCGTTTTTTTTTTAAGTTGGAACAATAGAAGCAGCCTGAGTGGGTGTGGTCAAGCTCTCACAGATCCAGGATTTTTAGTTAGCTTTCGGCTGTTGTTGCTGGAGTCTCAGCAGGGTTGGTAGACAGTGAATTTCTCCCAACTGCTACACACACTCTCTCTCTCAAAATTGTTGTTTGATGTTCTTGCCTCCCAGATTGGAGAATTGCATGTGAGACAATCTGTTTTCTGAATTTGCCTTTTGCCACAGGTGTGCATGTAGGATGTTACTATATTGGAACAGTTAATTAGTAATAGTTACTGCAGCTGTTATCCTGTTAAGTTTTCCAATCGAGTTAAGTTCTTCTTCCTTTTGTTGTACTTTAACTATAGTGTCTGAAGAAATTGTATTTAGCTTAAGGTCAAGTAGTTTGACCAATCAATACAGCACCTCACATTTACCTTTAAAATAAGAAAAACTTAGCGTCTAAGCTTCCTTCTTAAAATACTTTGAGGGGGTCTAGCCTGGTCCAGAAGAAATGCTGTACAGATGGATATTTGCATGCTCTCTTTTAGGAAGATATTTCCTCTGAAACTTACTCCCATGCAATAGCTGCTACCATCAGGAGATACATTAAGTAATGTGCTGAACCATCCCAGTAGCAAATCATATGTCCATGGCCTGTGCTCAGGTAAGGTTCACCCTGCATCATGAAAACAACAAACATTTTATTTGCAGGAGTCAAACAACAGTGAGCATTAGAGAGTCTGAAATTATTACTTGGTTATTTAAAATATTCTTCATACATGACACTATTCATAAATTCAAGAAAAGATCATAACTTTCAGCCTTTACTGTCCTGTCAAATTTTAAACTAATTAACCTACCAATTACACAGTAAGTGCTTGAAAACCATTCTTGGAACTTGTTATATATATATATATATTCCTATTAAACTTCCAGTCCCAAACCAAAGTATAAATAAATCTGATGGCAGGAAATTGGACAAGTTGAAAATTTATCTACAAAGCCATCACCAAGGTCACTGGTAATTTTTTCATATCGCGCATTAATTGCATTAAGATCTTTCACTAATGTTGCAGTGGTGGCTCAGTGGTTAACACTGCTGCCTCACAGAGCCAGGGACTTGGATTCCATCCCAGCCTTGGGAAGCATCTGCTGGAGTTTGCACATTCTCCCTTTGTCTGTGTGGGTTTCCTCCCACAGTCCAAAGGCATGCTGGTTAGGTAAATTGGCCATGCTAATTGGCTCATTGCATCCAGGAATGTGCAGACTAAGTGGACCAGCCATAGGAAATAGAGGGTTGGGTCTGGGTGGGATGGTCTTTGCAGGGTTGATGTGGACTTGATGGGCCAAATGGCCTGCTTCCACATTGTAAGGTTTCTAACAGTATAAAATTTTTCTTATTTCACCATTCTGTTTCTAACATTACCTCCACAGTATAATGATGAAAACTAGACAGGTTATAGAATTTGAGTTGAGAACACAGGAAATAGGAATAGATCATTTACCCCTCAAGTCTACTCCATCTTCGGACAAGATTATGCCTGACCTGTAGCCCATATCCTGACACCCGCCTTTTACATTAACGGTCTCTTAATACTTTCACACCTTTGGATAATTTAAATCTTAGTTGGAAAACAATTGATTTACCATCAATCATGGAACTGCAGTTAGTGAAAAGAGAGTTCACTTGGAGGTCGCCACTGTTGATGTTACCTAGCCAGGTAATGAAACGTCTGGATATCAAACCTACAGCTCAGCGAGCATACCTACACCCTAGAGAGTTCCAAAGTCTACCTTTGTGTACTGAAGTGCTTCCTGGACTGGATTTTGCAAAGGCTTCCAAAATGAACATAATGGCAGGGGACCAGGAACAATCCATTCAGGGTATCTGCACTGGATTCCCAATGTCAGGTTAACAGTGCCCAGTTAAATTGGGGTGGGGACGGCCCTCTGTGGGAGTTCCAGCCAGTCAGAAGGTTATTAGGCTCATTTATGAATCAAAGCTAATTATCCCTGAACTTACTGGTGCCTCATGATGGCATTACTGGGTCTTCTGAAAGCTGTCCTTTTCCCCGATATGTGGTCAGGTATGTTCCACTCAGTGTCAAATTGACTCAGCCAAAACCAGGAAGAAGGTGGCCCGCTGAAAGACATCCTCGTCCTTAAACAACACTCCCTTCCCTCAACTCCATCATCACCTCGGCTGTCCCTGGGATCCAGTGTAGATCCCAGTGTGGGACCTCCATGTGTTACCGGCAGTGACGCCAGTCCCAGTTGCACTGTAGATTATGGTGATCGGCTGGCCATTGACGATTAATATCAGAAGAGAGTATATGTTGCAGGGATACTTAAGGGATAAAACTAGACAAATCCCAGGGCCTGATAGCCTACATTCTAGAGTTCCAAAAGATGTAAGGGTAGAGATAGTGTATGTGCTGGCTAAGTCAAGAGTGTGTTGCTGGAAAAGCACAGCAGGTCAGGCAGCATCCGAGGAGCAGGAGAGTCAATTTTTCGGGCAAAAGCCCTTCATCAGGAGTGAGGCTGGGAGCCTCGGGGGTGGAGAGATAAATGGGAGGTGGTGGGGCTGGGGGCAAGGTGGCTGAGAGTGCTGGATGGAGGTGAGGGTAAAGGTGATAGGTCAGAGAGGAGGGTGGAGCGGATAAGAGGGAAGGAAGATTGACAGGTGGAACAGGTCATCAGGATGGTGCTGAGCTGGAAGTTTGTAACTGGGGTAAGGTGGGGGCAGGGGAAATGAGGAAATTGGTGAAATCCACATTGATGCCCTGGGGTTGAAGGGTCCCATGGCGGAAGATAAGACGTTCTTCCTCCTGGTGTCGGGTGGTGAGGGAGTGGTGGTGGAGGAGGCCCAGGACCTGCATGTCCTTGGCAGAGTGGGAGGGGGAGTTAAAATGTTCAGCCACAGGGTGGTGGATTTGATGGGTATGGGTGTCCCAGAGATTTTCCAAACTTCACTGGATTTTAGAATGGTCAGGGGATTGGAGTAGAAGAATAAAAATGTCTTTGCTGCAACTGTTCAGGACTTTGTGAGACAAACTTTGAATAATGTGGGCTGTTTTGTTCTCCATTTTAATGAAGGATATCTGTCCATTGAAGGCAACACAAATGTTCACTCGATTGGTCCCTGGGATCAGATGATTGTCCTGTCCTGCCAGCCTGAATAAATTGGTCTGGAATTGAGTAGATTGAGAGGCGATCTCATTGAAACAGTCAATATTCTGAAGGGGTTTGACAGGAATTGTTTCCCATGGCAGGGAAATCTCCAATAATGAAACATAGTTTCTGAATTCGGGGATGTTCATTTAGGACTGAGGGATTTCTTCACCCTAAATGCTGTGATTATTCTGGAATTCTTTAACCCTGCATAGATTATTTAACAAAGCCAAGTAACACAACTTTTGGTCAAATAGATAATCAATAGAATCAGGCTGGAAAGTGACTAGAAACACCATAAACTGTCGGAGCAGAAGGAGGCCATTCGGCCCATCATGTCTGCTCCAGCATTTAATAAGATCATGGCTGATCCAATAATTCACAACTCCACTTTCCTGCCTCTGCTCAATGATGCTTGATTCCCTTCCTGATTAAATATCTGTCAATCTCAACCTTAAATAATGACCCAGCCTCAACAGCCCTCTGCAGCAAAGAATTCCACAGGTTCACATGCCTATGTGAGGAAAGAAATATTCTCTTCTGTCTTAAATGGGAGGCCCCTTATTCCAAGATTATGTTCTCTGCTCCTCGACTCTCCCACAAGTGGAAATCGAGTTTCCACATCTACCCTGTCAAGCTCTCTCAGATGTTTGCATCTTTCACTAATGTCACGTCTCATTCTTCTATATTCCAATGAGTACATGCCCGAACTACCGACTTCTCATGAGAAAATCTCTTTGCACATGGAATCAACCTCATGAAACTTCTAAGTACTGCCTGCAGTACATCTTTCCTCAGGTAATGGGAACAAACCACATTCAAGGTGTGGCCTGACTAGTGGTATGCACAGTTTCAGCAAGACCTCTCTATTTCTATGCTCCATTATACTCTCATCTGGTCCAAAAGATAAAAGTCCCATGGGGTGAGAGACAAAAAGCAGAGAGTGCATAAGAGTTCTGGTCACCACATTGTGCAAAAGAAAAGATTGCACTAGAGAGGGCACAGAGGAGACTGACCAGGATGGTGCCTGGGCTGAAGGGTCTGAGATATGAGGACAGATTGGTCAGCCTGGAGTTCCTTTCCTCAGAGCAGCAAAGGTTGAGAGCAGACTTGATTTAGATGGATGAGATTATAAGGGGCATGGATATAATGGATGAGAAGGCACTTCCTCCATTCATAGTAGGCTCGATAACCAGGAGGCATAGACTTACGGATAGAGACACAGGCTAGGAGGAGAGTTGAGAAGATTTGCATTTCACTCTGAGGGTGTTGGAGAGCTGGAACTCACTGCCTGATAGAGTGGCTGAGTCAGAAACTTTCCTAACATTAAGTAATACTTAGACATTAAGTTGTGTTGCCATAGCCTCCAGGGGTCTGGGCTAAAAGCTGGAACTTGGAATTAGTTGTCATCAAATCTTTGTTGGCCAGTACAGACAATGGGTTGAATGGTCTCCTTCTCAGTTATAGATGTCTAGAGGTCCAATCCCTAGGAACTAAAGGTCAACAATCAATTTACCTTTCTTGGTTTTTGTTGAATTTGGATGTTGGCAATTTGTGTTTCATGCAGAAGGGATCCCCAAACCCATTTGTGCTGCAGCTTCCTTCAGACTTTCCCTACTTGAACAATACTCTGCACTTCTCTCTGCCCAAGTGCATAGTCTCTCATCTCCCATTAACCCGGTTGTGGGATAGATACAGTACACCAGCTATACCACTTAAAAGTGCCATCGCAACTTCTCTATCTGCCTAAAGGTTCAAGCCATTTCCTGTCCAAGTTAGACTTGGCTTTCGGTAATGGAGTTAGAATCTGCGTCCTGGTACAACAATGTCTCAAATTTAAATTGGGCATTCTTGGGTTTGAGTCCGTCTTACCATCCATTTCAGTAACAGCCTCCAGCCTTACTACCCCCGTGACTTGTCATCCCTCCAATTCCAGCTCTTGAACACTTGTACTTTTTCACGCCTTGGTTGATGGTAATTTTTTGTCCAGGCCCAAAGCAGTAGAATTCTCACTGACTCTCAGCCTATCTCTCCTTAAAAATACTGTATTCAATTTACCTCTGTCCACTTTAGATTACTTTACAGTGTGGAAACAGGCCCTTCGGCCCAACAAGTCCACACCGACCCGCCGAAGCGCAACCCACCCAGACCCATTCCCCTACATTTACCCCTGCACCTAACACTACGGGCAATTTAGCATGGCCAATTCACCTAGCCTGCACATTTTTGGACTGTGGGAGGAAACCGGAGCACCCGGAGGAAACCTACGCAGACACGGGGAGAATGTGCAAACTCCAGACAGTCAGTCGCCTGAGGCGGGAATTGAACCCGGGTCTCTGGCTCTGTGAGGCAGCAGTGCTAACCACTGTGCCACCGTGCTCACTGTACTCCTGTACTTGAGTACACATGACAATAAAGCTTAAATCAAACCTCTCCTAATGTTTCCTGATGTAGCTTGTGTTACATAATGTCGCATGGTATTTCTGTGAAGTGCCATAGGAAGTTGTATCATCCTTAAAAACGCAATGTAAAAGTAAGCTGTTTTTAAGGGTAGATTAGATTCCCTACAGTGTGGAAACAGGTCATTCAACCCAACAAGTCCACACTGAACCTCTGAAGAGTAACCCACCCAGACCCATTCCCCTACCCTATATTTACCCCTGACTAATGCACTTAACACTATGGGCAATTTAGCACAGCCAATTCACCTAATTTGTACATCTTTGAACTGTAGGAGGAAACCAAATCACCAGGAGAAAACCCACAAAGACACAGGAAGCATGTGCAAACTTCACAGAGACAATCACTGAAGGATGGAATTGAACCTGGCTCCCTCATGCTATGAGGCAGCAGTGCTAACCACTGAGCCACCAAGCTGTTGTAGACAGAGCTCTGTGTCCAGTAGTAGCTTCACGAGGCTGGGTTTGTCCCAGACCTACCCATTCATTTTATTGGAAGGTGGCATTTTAAAAAAAAAGGCTTGAAGAATTGCTGCCTGTTGAACATTTGTGCTTATCACCATCAATTCACAAGTTTGCAAGGATTAAAAGATCCTAATCTATTTATGGTGCAGAAGGATGGAAAAACAATCATTGTCCATTCATTTAAAGTTTTGTATTTTCCAAATCTGATTGGTTTTGATCCAGTTTTCCTTTAATCGGTTCTGCGCTCAAAATAAAAGCTACACTGTACTACAGGAAGCAGGAGCTATTGACCACATCCAAGATAAACAATGCACACCCTGGATTAAACAATGGAAATAGCAGCAAACTGCATTTAGATAGCACCTCTAATATAAAACTAGGGCTCAAGTTGTTTTACAAAGGCATAATTAATAAAATGATTGGGAAAGTGGCATATTAGGAGGAGATGTGAATTGTGTTTCAAGTGGTCAAATGTTTGTTTGAGAGAGCACACCTTTAGATGCCCAAGATAAATGAAAGTTGTTGTTGCTTTAAGAAGGAGTGGAAGGTGCAGAGATTTCGGGAGGGACCTGACAGCTGAGGGCACAGGCGCCAATAATGTGGGGAAGGATGAAGGAAGCTTTGTAAAGAGGAGAAAGTGAGAGGTAATGAGTCCTCTGGAGAAGATGTTGTGATGCTTGAAGAGGATGTTTTCATGTATTCACTGAATGTGAGCTTCATTGACTCGGCAAGCATTTACTGCCCATTCCTAATTGCCTAGAGGCATCTTGCTGTGGGTCTGGGGTCACATGAAGAACAGGCCTTTTAAAGGAAGTCAGTTTCTTTCCCTAAATGATATTGGTGAACCAGATGAGTTTTTCCAACAATCCTTAGACTCTTCGTTTCAGTTTTTTTAATTGAATTCAAATTTAAACGCAGGTCCCCCGAACATTACCTGGGTTTCTAGATTAATAGTTTAGCTATAATATCACTGGGCCATTGCATCCCTTACAAGAAGGGAATTACAGGATTACGGAAGGCATGAATCCATCGGGTCTTAGACAATAATAAATCCAAAAAGTAGGGCCTGCAGCTATTCTAGCTGTGAAAACACAAAACGGAATGGCTGAATGAGACTTGAGATGTTTTGAATTTTGACTTGAATTTTATATGGATGTGGTACCCCACAACAGATTTTCAAAATTGTGGCAATCCCACCATCTCTTGGGTAGACCATCCTACTGCGAGTAAGTGACTGCAATACTGTTAATTGGTTTAGACTGAGACATCACCTCCATCTGGGAGGAAGTCCCACCTCCCAGAGATGCCAGCCAATCACATGGTCAGCAAGTCACAGGAGTGGCACCAGGAGCAGTGGCCACTGCTGGAATCCCATGCCATCCCCGAAGAAGAGCTGCAATGGATCTCCAGATCCAGGGAAGTATGGCATTCAGTGAGGCCAGCCTGGCAGGATTCACGGAGGGGTGTAGGGGTCCAAATTCAGGTGCAGAAACTAGAAAGCAGTGGGAGAATCACTCAAAGGAAGTGGACTAACATGGAAGCTCAAACTTCAACACTGGTAGCCAACTAGCCAGCAAGCCAGTCAAAAAGAGACAGGATAAAGAATGTCAACTAACATCCACATCCAAGAATCTCAAAATCTCTATTCCACTAACGACCCAGTGACTTAACAATATATTTTTTAACTGTTACTTTTCTTAGACTCACTTCTTATTTCTTACTTTCTTATTTCTGACTTTCTCACTTCTTAAATCTAAAATATAGATTGTGTTATTTCTTCC
Organism: Chiloscyllium plagiosum; assembly: GCF_004010195.1. NCBI lineage: Eukaryota > Metazoa > Chordata > Chondrichthyes > Orectolobiformes > Hemiscylliidae > Chiloscyllium > Chiloscyllium plagiosum. Next base: position 27,822,459 of record NC_057745.1, on the reverse strand, counting down.
CAAATTTATGAATTATTAAACGCATTTTTTTGTATATTCAAGAAAGCCTGGTTAAACTGGTTCTTAAAGAAACAAATTAATTTAGTCTGGTAGAAAATTGTCCACAAGGACACTTGTAAATTTAATCTTGCTGTGTCCAACAAAGAGGCAGATGAATGAAGGAGGGAAGCTAATTCATCCCGCCTTACTCATGAACTAGACAATTTGGGGTATTCCGTAGTGTATGTAGTCACTGTGGAATCTTGGCCAGGCTGTACGCAGAGGAGCAAGTGCAAGGTGATGAGTTCCAGGAGCTGATATAGCAATGCAGAAGGAGATTACGTGTATGGAATGAGCTGCCAGAGGATGTGATGGAGGCTGGTACAATTGCAACATTTAAGAGGCATTTGGATGGGTATATGAATAGGAAGGGTTTGGAGAGATATGGGCTGGGTGCTGGCAGGTGGGACTAGATTGGGTTGGATCATGGCAGTGGGAAGACACCTTTAAGTGGCTAGAATAGTAGGGCAGGCTGCCTTATGTCTGCCCAACCAACAGTAAAGTACCAGTGGAGTCAGGTAGCCAATGGGCAAGATACTGTCACCATGGCACCCAGCCCATTACTAAAGGTGTGGTAAAATTGCCCCCTTGGTGTAGGACAGACAGCAGAGTTTTTGTTGAGTTTCTCAGGGCTGAAGGATGGGGATCTGCTCTAAATTAAATTGGAATAGTTAAATATGTAGATGAAAACGGATATCCCATAGAACCAACAGAAATGTATACACAAAATTATACACTCTACAACAAAGAATAATTTCACAAACACCAACTCTTAAAGATTTAGCTTTCAAAATTCACATTACTTTCACTTTCTATTTTTTGATTCATTTATAAATCTAGTCTGAAAACAGCAGGTTCTAAAGTCAATTCATTATTTTCATTTCCTATAAACTGTTGGGAAGAAAGTGAGGTCTGCAGATGCTGGAGATCAGAGATGGAAATGTGTTGCTGGAAAAGCGCAGCAGGTCAGGCAGCATCTAGGGAACAGGAGAATCGACGTTTCAGGCATTAGCCCTTCTTCAGGAGAAGGGCTAATGCCCGAAACGTCGATTCTCCTGTTCCCTAGATGCTGCCTGACCTGCTGCGCTTTTCCAGCAACACATTTCCATCTATAAACTGTTAGCTCTTATAAAAGGAATGTGCTCTGATTTCAAAGTTGAACAGTGTCCAACGTTTCCATCATAGAATTAGATCGCAAACATGACATCAAGTTTTCATTCCTACCATCTGAATGAAATCAGAGCGCAACTTGAAAATGTTGATGGGATTAATCGCTTCATCAGCTATTTCAACAGCAGCTAATTTAGTTCAGCTTCAGGAAGAAATCGCCTAACTACAAATTTTATTTTCTGAAGTATACTTCATAAACTTGGATGTGCAGGTCACGTAGTGAATTATTATTATTTCCTTATTACTATTTACTACATTACAGCGCAGAAGGAGGCTACTCGGCCCATTGTTTCTGGGCCAGATCTTTGCTAGCACAATCCTGTGCACATTAACTTGACGGTCTTTCTTCCACTACTCTGTATCTTATTCTGCTTTGAATGTTTATCAAAGGTAGATCTTAATTAGCATATTAAAAAATTAATTTTTAATTGCAATTGTAGTGAACCTGTTTAAATAAAATGTTTGCTATTCCTGGGTTTCACATTGTCTCAAATATCTCATCCTCGGGTTCATCAGAGTTATCGTGAAGAGCACAACTTTCCCTTTAAATACTGGACTCAAGCTAGCTGCAACATAACTAAATATAACTATGTCCATAAAATGGACCTTTATGCAATTCTCTCCAGCAGGGAAATTAAACATTGAAAGTGAATGAGGGATAGCAAGTGGAGAGATCAGTATAAGAAGGGAGAGAAAGAGGTAGAATGAGATATAGAGATTGGGAGGGAAGTGAAGGTCTTATATTTATAAATTCTCATTCTCACATTTTGATTACTTGATGTCCTTGTATATCTGTGATTCCCCTGATTCCCAAGAACCACATCCAGAATTCTACTCTGATCGGTCTATTGGGCTCATTCTGTCACCAACCATTGATGCCCTTGAGCAACTGAAACGTTGCCATCCAGAATTGCTTCACCACCATTCTACACTTCCAAAATCTTCTTAAACAAGATCTCTTTGAACAAAACTTGAAAGTTTGGGAAGGTTTCCTCACTCATTACTTCTGGCAAAATATAAAATGCAATCTTTTTTGATTTGGGTTTATGATTTCACTAAAAATAACCAAAAGGAAATCTTCACCCAAAGTTATTCAAGGGATAAAGAAGACAAATATTATCTCTGCCTAGTCTCAGGGAGCAGAGAGAGATATCACTTTCTGGAGATGTCATTTGCTGAAAGCCTGTCATTAGCTCCCCTCATTCCTGGAAGAAAGCTACTTAAGATGATTTGACCTAATTGATACACTGAATACAGTTTAAATAGGGAATTATATGCGGCATCTGAACATAATTGCACCTTTATTCAGCAATTTTGCCTCTTTAATCTTAGTTTTCATTGTGCTATCGTAGCTCAGCAATTCCAAAATAGTATTCCCTAAGAATAAGATTTTTCTGACACAATCCACCAGCTAGGAACTCTTTAGCTGCTAAAACTGATTTCCTAAATTCTCAGGCTCATTTTCACTTTGGGAAATATCGTTTTCATTTTCAGGTAGGGTGAACCTGTACTCATTGGAGGTTAGAAGAATGAGAGGCTATCTTATTGAAACATCCAAGATGGTGAGGTAGCTTGACAGGATGGATGCTGAGAGGCTGTTTTCCCTTACAGGGAAGTCTAGAGATAGGCGAAACAATTTAAGAATCCTAATTAATACTGAGATGGGAGATTTTTTTCCCCCTCTCAGAGAATTATTAATCTATGGCACCCTCTTCCTCAGAGAGAAGTGAAGGACAAATGAATACAGTCGAGATAGATTTTTTGATGATAAGGAAGTTGACAGTGAAAGGGGACACAAAAAAATTGCAGTTGAGGGAACAAGCAGATCAGCCATGGTCTTACTGAATGACAGAGCAGGCTTGAGGGGTGGAATGGAATATTCCTGTTCCTAATACTTGCGCACTTTCAGGCAGGAAGTCAATGTTGTTTCACATTATCGCCCAAGACAAAATTAGCCCCAAATTCATTAGTAGGGGACTGATAGTGCTTTTGCCTACCTCCTTCAAGTAAAGAGTCATGAATCCATCAATAAGTCCATCTTGTTCAAGTCCAACTATAAGGTCCACCACACTGGTAAACGCAAAGACTGCATAAACTGCCGTGAAGATAATAGCACACCATTATCAGGGAATGTGTTTTGGGGTTTCCCAGATTATAAATTCTACAGAATAATTGGATTTTCATGTGATTATTTTCAGCATAATTCAACAAAACTCACGGTAGAATAAAGGATCCTTCGGTGGTTTCTTTCTCGCCAGAAAAAACGCAATTGTTGCAACCGAGATCAAGATCAAGAATCCAACAACGAGGATGGTCCAGGGGCTGCCAAAGTACAAATAAAAGTCACCTAAACTTTAAACAGAAGCTCCATTTCATTATTTGACGCTTTGTCAAAAATTCTGACATTTACTGCAGAAAACAAATGCAACAGCAACATTCAACAACAAGTTGCGTTGATGGTGTGCTTGTGACATAGTAAAATACCCAAGGAACTTCAAAGGTGCATTAGGGAGCAACATTTGGCACCAAGACATACTGAAAATAGTTGAGAAAAGCATGATCAGTGAGTTAAAAATCACACAACACCAGGTTATAGTCCAACAGGTTTAATTGGAAGCACACTAGCTTTCAGAGCAACGCTCCTTCATCAGGTGATTGTGGAAGGAGCGTCGCTCCGAAAGCTAGTGTGTTTCTAATTAAACCTGTTAGACTATAACCTGGTGTTGTGTGATTTTTAACTCTGTACACTCCAGTCCAACACCGGCATCTCCAAATCATGATCAGTGAGGGAGAGGAAGAGATGCTAGCTAGACAGAAAAAAAGATTTAGGGGGAAAGTTGCAGACCAAAACAATTGAACAGCCACCAGTGGGGCACCCAGTTAAATGAAGGTGTTAAATATGACACAACGTAGAATTTAATAGAATTTACATCATTAAAGCATGTTACTAAGACCAACTGGACCACAATGTGGTTATGCCCCACAGGATGCGTTCACCCTTTTTCATTGAACCTATCAGCAAAACCTTTCTCCCTCATGTGCTTAGCTCACTTTCTTTAAATACACCAGTCCTTCGTTTTCCCCAACCATGCAAGTTTCACATTCTAAGCCTTATTGTTTCAGTCATGGTCTCTGTGATTAATTTATTTTACATTCTGAATTGAGACAACTTCACAGTTACCACCATTTTAAGATCTGCCACAGTAAATTTGAATTTAATTCAGACTTGTGCTTCAATATGATGATCCCCACAGTGACCAGCAGCCTTTAAACAGAAGTTCAAACTTTAAATGAGAGGTTAAAAGGATCAGATGGCAAGATTTCAAGTTTTAAAGCTTTTATTGTAATGAAAAAAAAAACACAGCAACATTGACAAATCATCATTTCAGAAGGCCACTTGTATTCTAAACAACAGAAAAAATCCAGATTTAATGTTGAAAATAACCAAACAATGCTCCTCCCATGCTTATACTTTGTCTCTGAAATGAACATTGCATTCTCCTGGAACTGTTCCAATGTGCTTCTTAGATCCCAATGACTTGTTTTCTTTCTTTTCCTTTCCAAATCGAGTAACTCCTGATCCCAGAAATGACTGCTATGGTGAGGGATGAATTGGAAATTCTCCCATCTGGGCAAACTGGGCAATTCTTCAGGTTTGTTTAACCCTCATGAATTCAGATTCTTCAATCCAAGAACAAGCTCCTACCTATATCGTCCATGACACAAAACACTTGCTGTCTCTAATGCTCTGCTCTCCCTTTCATTTCGGAAAGCCTGCAACCTAATTCTACTATGGCTTCCTATGTGTTCTTTCTCTCTCAAAGCCTATCTCAATGGCATTAAGAGTCACATGGGCCCTATATCCAGGTAGAAGTGATAATTATCTATTGTTAAATCATCCAATAGCATTTTATCTTGGCATTAGACAAGGGTGGCTCAGTGGTTAGCACTGCTGCCTCACAGCACCAGGGACCCACGTTTGATTCCAATCTCAGGTGACTGTGTGGTGTTTGCATATTCTCCCCACATCTGCATGGGTTTCCTCTGGATGTCCTGGTTTCCTCCCACAATCCAAAGATGTGCAGGTTAGGGGAATTGGCCATGCTAAGTTGCCCATAGTGTTCAGGGATGTGTAGGTTAGGTGCATTAGTCAAGGGTAAATGTAGAATAATGGGTTTGGGTGGGATACCCTTTGGAGGGTCAGTGTGGACTTGTTGGGCTGAAGGGCCTGTTTCCATACTGTAAGGATTTGATTCTATAATTTAAAATAAAACTATTTATAAACCTGAAATTACTAACACCTCCCAAGGAGTCAGAGATGAACCAAATGTCCACAATCAGCAGAGCTGTCTTGGTCACCATTTACAGGTACAAATATCTTGCACCTTTTTTCCCAACAGCTTGGGCCCCTCTTTAACCTTTAATAATTCAGCAACCCATCCATGTTGTTGGGCAGGATTCAAAACAGGCCTCGTGATCCCCTTCACTCCTCGATTTTACTCTAAGTTAAAGCCCCAGGACTGAATCATACCTGAAAATGGCTCTGTCATCTTTATTGAGTTTCATGGAATGTTTGTCTTTGTGAGGCCAAGTGACTGTTCCCAGGCTGTTGTTCCATACTCACCTAATGAACCATGCATCACACCCTTAACAGCACTCCACTCATCCAATACTAGCCTAATTCTCTCACACACCAGAGGCGAAGTACTTGCCATTACTGGACAAGCTATCATCTTGACTACCTCCCTTCAATGCTATCTGGGACATCGCACCCATTACATATCAGTATTAAGACAGTTATGCTCTGACTGTTACAAATTGCTCAGTGTCACTCATAATGGCTAGCCAAAAAATGATCTGGGAACCCTTTCTGTGGGACTATATTCCTGGAGGCACTACCTTCAGAAAGCTATCACAGGTAGGCACTTCAAAGGGAACATGTGAATCTAAAAATCAGTTACCGAAGAAGAATGTGTGGAGAGTTGAGTTCTTATAAACTCAAATCATTAAACATAGACCAGTGGTACAGGGAAAAGGAAGTCAGTTTGCAGCGACTGATTACACAAACCCTTCATATTGCAAAAGGTTTGTATTTCGTTTGTCGGTCAGAAATTTCAGTGCGGTTCTGAATTAGTGTTGCTACTTTTCAGGTGAGACTTAAAACCAAGGCCTTTCAAATGGATGCAAAAGATCCCACTGCAATGCTTCCAAGCTGAGGAGATGAGTTGACCTCAGCTTGGCTAACATTTCTTATTCAGCCACAATCACTAAAACGGATTCAAAAACAAACGTTGCTGGAGAAACTCAGCAGGCCTGGCAACATCTGTGGAGAGAAAGCAGAGTTAACTTTACGGGTCCCATGACCCTTCTTCAGAATTAAAATGGATTATCTGGTAATTATCACAATGTCAATCTGGGTGTTTACTGTATGCCAATTGGGTGCCATGTTACTTACTAATAGTGACTGCACTTTGTAAGTATGTAGTACATTATTGGCTTTGGGATGTCATTGAACCATGAAAACCACTATATAAAGTCAAGTTGTCAGGTCCTTCAAAACAGGCTGTTCCTCCCTTATCCTCTGGTCTGACAACTTTTATGGTCTGGCACCCACTGTGACCCAATGGGAGGGAGGTGGGGATGGCAATGGTCAGGCCAGTGCAAGGCTAATATGCTCACATTGAGAACCAGGGCAACAGCCCTCAGCTCTGAGCGGGACCTTAATGCACACGACCTCCTGTGTCCTGGCATGTTCTCTACTCCAGCATGGGCATAATTCGGAGGCTGCTTGGTAACAGAGGTATATCTGTAACTGGACATCAAAATCTTCATGTGAAGAATGTGTTTGTGTCAAATTCAAAACTCCCCTAAATAAGAATCAACTTAAAGGACTATTTTCAGATACATGGAATGGTTCATGTGGGGAATGTACTTCCAGAGGAACTAGTGGATGCTGGTATATATACAACATTTAAAAGACATTTGGATAAGTAAATGAATAAGAAATGCTTGAAGGGATATGGGCCAAGCGCATGCAGGCAAGTGGGATTGTTAAGTTTGGGATTATGGTCAACATGGACTAGTTGGACCAAAGAGTCTGTTTCTGTGCTGTATGACTATGATTCTATAGGTGAAAGTGAGCACTGCAGATGCTGGAGATTAGAGTCAAGAGTGTGGTGCTGGAAAAGCACAGCAGGTCAAGCAATATCCGAGCAGGAAAATTCCTGATGAAGAGCTTTTGCCCGAAACGTCGATTTTCCTCCTCCTGGGATGTTGCCTGACCTGCTGTGCTTTTCCAGCACCACACTCACGACTCTATGATTCTACGACTTTCTGATTAAAAACATTTCGATCTTTGTACACTGCTTGTGCAATGGGTCCGACTTCTGTTGAAACATCCGGTACTAAGACTTTTGTCAAGATTTTTCACGCTTGTTTGATATAATTTTGACATAAGTGTGGCACAAACCCTGCCTACATAAACTGAAGACTTTGTCAAAATTAGAGTGAAGCAGCATAACTGACGATATTCATTTTCAGTACTTTTTAAGACAACATATCAATTCGCATTTTAAAAGGTCTGGTGGTGCAGTGGTAGTGTCCCTGTCCCTGACCGAAGAGGCCTGGGTTCAAGTCCCACCTGTTCCAGTGGTGAATAATAACATTTCTAAACAGAATGATTAAATAAATCTATGAATTTGTATAAATACAGTGTATGTAACACAGCAAAGTATCCCAATGCTTTTCACTGAGAGAGGCAGTGGCTTAAGGGTACTGTCACTGCACTAAGAAAACTCATCCTGTAGGGATATGGGTTCAAATCTCACTACAGTGGTTAGATGGGAATTTAAATGTATTTAATATACTTAGAATGTCAAGCTAGTCTCAATAATGCCAACCATGACTGATTTGTTATGGAAGTTCGTATAATTAATTAATTAAGGGTGGAGATGTACCATCCTTATCTGGTCTGGCCTGTAAGCCCTAAGCCGATAGACTCTTAACTGTGCTCTGAAATGGCCTTGTAAGCCCCTCAGTTCAAGGGCAATTAGAGATGGACAACAAAATCTGGCTTTGATAGTGCTGCACACATAATTGAAAAATAAACACCAACGAGCTTATTCACAATCTAATCAAGTATCTTTGGAGTTGCAACACAAAAAGGGACACTTTAATTCCAAACTTCTTTCTCAAATAAATACTCCAGATTTGATATCCAAAACTGGCAGAATGAAAATCAGATCAGAACCTGTATGGTCTTCATCAATTGTACCATGTTTGATAATACTTGTTGTGGCATGCACCTCCAGTAATGCAGCACTCACTCAGTTATTGCACTGAAGACTGTGACCTGCAAACTGAATTACAGTCTGATTTCAAACTGAAGGGCTTATTAAACCAGCTGATGCAAACCTGCTTCCAATTTCCCTGTATCACGGGACTATATTTGAGGGATGAGTTCATAAGAATTGAACTCTTCACACATCAGCTTCCATATTCTGCAATAACTGAAACGAAACATCACATTTCCCCCTTTAACTCACTATCTGATTCAGAAGTTAGGACCTTCAGCATTAAACCACACAGCAGACTGTAGGATAAGAGAGTTGATCCAAAATGCCACCTTGAGAGAGCAAGTTCGAAGAAAAGTGATGAGGCAGGAAGGTTTCGGGACTGAATCCCTCGAAGCCCCTGCCAAATTGAAGGTCGACAATTAGTTATTTTAAAGTCTCAGCAACACTCCTGCTTCTTCAGCTGAACCTAAGAATTCTGTCATTCCAAACTCATTCCCTAGTTATTATTAGGTCATTTCAGCAGGGAAGTGATTAGGCCACTGCAGTTTGACCCAGTGCCCCTCAGCTAATGTTAGGAAAATGAGCCAGGCATCCCATGTCAGATCATTACCTAATGAAGTCTGCTGAAAGATATGGACAGGTTTTGCTGCCTCTGTGAGCTGACTGCCAACGCTCAACGTCCACTGGGGTTAGACAATGGAAGACAGCTAACACCTGTTGAACAATACCATGGCAAGAAGCCAATACCTTCTATAGCAAGGGGTCCCTCACCATGATGAAGGAGCAGCACTCCAAAAGCTTATGATTTCAGACAAACTCACTGGACTATAACCTGGTGTCAATTGACTTCTGACCTTGTCCATCCCAGTCCAACATCATCCCTCACCATGAATTGCAATAGCCAATCATTTGGCAATGCAAGCTCCCAGGCAGTAATTGTGATTTCAGGTAGAGACCCTGGCATGGACATTGATTATTTTTTCTAAATGTTTCATCAATGGGACAATGTTTTCACTGTCCTGATTGGTAGCACAGTGGTTAGCGCTGCTGCCTCGCGACACCAGGGACCTGGGTTTGATCCCCGCCTCGGGTGGCTGTCTGTGTGGAGGTTGCACATTCTCCCCATGCCTGCATGGGTTTCTTCTGGGTGCTCCAGTTTCCTCCCATAGTCCAAAGATTTTCAGGTTAGGTGGATTGGCCAGAGGAAATCCAGATTTACGGGAATGGGGTAGGGGCTCAATTTGGATGGGATTCCCTTCAGAGGGTTGGTCCAGACTCGATGGACCAATTGGCCTCTTTCGGCTCTGTAGGAATTCTGTGATTAGTCCTTTTCTCACTACTCTGATTCAGCTTTTTGGTTCTGGGCTCCAATTGACTAATTTAGGGTTTTCCTTAACCTTACCAACAGAAGGCATTGGCGTAGTGATAATGACACTGCTTCAGAGCCCCAGGCTGAGTGTCTGGGAACATGGGTTCAAATCATGGTGCCATGGCAGATGGTGATTTTTAAATTCAAAGAAAATCTGGAATTACAAAGTTCAGTGATTATGTAAACTTTGCAGTAAAACCACCTGATTCATTAATTACCCGCCCAAGGCAGGAAATCTGCCATCTTTGTCTGGCCTAGCTAGCAACATGGTTGATTCCGAACTGCCTTCTAGGCCACTGGGGATGGGCAATAAATGCAGGCCCAGCCAGTGAAGGTATGAAAATTGTTTGTAATGCAGAGTGTGCTCACATGCTCTGACACATGTTGTGGGAACAATCCTGGAAGCAGCACTGAAACTCCATGACAGGCACGTACCCAGTTGTCAGCTCCAAGGCCCCTTCACTCTTCAAAACTATCATGGACAGAAATAAAAGCATCTCTGCACAATAACTCCCCGCTTCTTCCCTGCCCTCAGTCTGGGGTCACAATGGGAAACCATTTGGGAAGCACAGTTTGAGGGACAGAGAGAGAGAGAGAACTTGTATTAATTAGAATCACCCACAATCTCAAACCATATTGCAGCCAGTGAAATAATTTTAAAGGACACTCACTTTTGCAATTTGTACAAGATCCCACATACCAATAAAAAAAACGCCCAGATAATCTGTTTTCATAAAATTCCTACAGTATGGAAGCAGGCCACTCAACCCTCCAAACAACATCTCATCCAGACCCACCCCCTACATTTCCCTTGGATAACTCACCTAGCCTGCACATCTTTGTGGACTGTGGGAGGAAACAAGAGCACCCAGAGGGAACTCACACAGACACAGGGAGAATGTGCAAACCGCACACACAGTCGTCCAAGGCTGGAACGGAACCCAGATCCCTGGCACTATGAGGCAGGAGCGCTAACCATTGTACCACCCATGAGTTTAGCCCCCATTGCTCCTGCCTGCAGAGGGTGGGTTGTTCTGAAAAGTAAAGGCTCCAGAAACTATGGAAAATAAACTCATTGGTGAAAAATGTGACTGCATTCAAATTGCACACAGCGACAATTAGGTCAGTGATATGCAGAATATAAATGGCCTATATTCATGATATCTACGGTAGTGACAGTACAGGAGCTGACCAAGTATCAAGCACTTCATTTTTTGAAAGACTCATAACAAATAGCTCTCCTCAAGTGAAACAGCTTCTTGGTAATGATTAATATTCCAGATTCGGTATATTTATCTGACACACAATATACAGATCCAAGTTCTAATAAAGTACAATGAATGTCCTTCATGGGACTCAGTTTTTTAAAAAGATATTAATTTAAGAAGTACTAAACCGGCTTATTTTGACCCAGTGTTTATTTAATCAAACACATGACACATGCCAGCCCAGATGGTAATTGTGCACCAGACAGAACGCACAGCTTTCACTACAGCTGCCTAACAACTTCCAGTGGCTGCTTTAGCAATGTTCAGCAGCCTGTTAGATGTTTTGCCCTGGACTACCCACCCTTCCTGCAGCCGCGACCTCAACGGATTTCCAACAAGACTGACTTCCTCTGTTTTGCTGCCCTTCAACACTGCACATGGGCGAAACAGAAAGAAGACAGGCCGAACATTAACATTGACTTACCTGCAGTTCGCGGATAAGAAATTAAAGAGATAGCTCACTGGAATTGACACCAGAGATAACATGAAGACCCTCGTGGCGGAGGAAGCAGTCATTTTTTTCTTTGAGAAATTGAAATGATTGTGTGTCACGCTGCTGCTATAATTGACAAAACTGCTCTCCTTCGACTCCGTTATATGGTACTCCAGGATTTGTACTCTCTCTGATCCCAGCTCCTGACAAGGTTATAACAAAGGGAAAGCAGTGTGTCGCTCCTTCCAAAGAGAACTGTAACTTCCTCTTGTCTTTCCCTCCTCTTTCTCTCACTCTCAACCAGCAAGCCCCAAAATAATTGCAGCATTAACAGTGATGAAAGCCCAGTAGTTGTCCTGGGGACCGGTTCTCTGTAGGGATGAAGGTTTCTGCACTGAAACACACAAAGGGCTCCTGGCCCGGGTCCCAGAGCACAATCACATTCCACTTCTGGGTTCTGGGAAGCTCTCCAAAATCCCCAGCGTCAGCACATGGGCCAGCTGTCAGTCAGAGCCGAGGATATATAGCACATTGAAACCCTTTTGGGTTACCGTTTCTCTGTGTTTTATGGCAAAGTGCAGTTAAGAGGATCAAAAAGCACAGTGCATTTGACAGGGAGATTTTGTACGTTCATTTCAGTCCCAGCTGCACAGCGCCACCATCATCTATTACAGACTTGCAGCCAATGTACAATTAAAGCTATAATTAGCTCTTATCTGTCTCTCCCTCTGTGATTGCGACTGCAGGTACTGCTTGAAGGTCGAGCAAGGCGCCCCCATCTCTGGGCACCGGTGTCTGACCCTTCAAAGTCATGTTTCCATTCTGCATGTGTCAAAGTGCAGACTAAATTAAGGAACATGTCGGCGAGGGAGATGGCGATTGGCAGCTGATATGTGGCATGCAATTCTGATGGTGCATTTTGAACAATAAGCAACATAGAGATGTACTTCGAATAGTGAAATTCCTCAAGGAATTGGTGCAGTTGGAGGGAATTAATTTGCATTATACAGGAAGAGGAGGTGGCCACATCCTTTAGGAGCTTGTTTTGTTTTTAAGTCTGATCTGTACGTTAAACCTATTTAAGTATTTAACTTCGTTCCAGATCTTTCAGAACAAAATCTAACAATCTCAGAGTTAATGTTTTCAATTGACCCACAGCCTCAAAAGGTGAGAGAAAAAAATTCAGATTTCTATCTCGCTTTGAGCAAATAAGGGTTTCCTGTCCTTACCCCTGAACAGTCCAGCTCTAATTCTGAGGACAATGTTTGGAAATATATATTCACTCTGGATGCACAGGTTCTCCAAAGTACCAGGACTAGATTGTAGTTACTTTTCAAAGAAAAGAACAATACAGCACAGGAACAGGCCCTTCGGCCCTCTAAGCCTCTCTGGAAATACGTTTTGCTCTTCCATACTGAAACTGTCTTCACTTACAGGGTGGGTCCCTCTATTTCGTCCCTGTTCATGTATTCGTCCAGGTGCTTCTTGAATCTTGCTATTGTGTCTGCTTCCACCACCTCCTCTGGCAATGCATTCCAGGCACTCACCACCCTTTGTGTGAAAAGTGTGCTTCTCATATGGCTTTTAATCTCCCGCCCCTCACCTTGAACCTGTGCCCCTGGTAATTGACCCCTCCACCCTGGGAAAAAGCCTCACTCATTTCACTTAATCCATGCCATTCACAATCTTGTAAACGTCTATTAGGTCACCCCTCAACCTCCTGTGTTCCAGTGAAAACAAACCCAGCCTATCCAACCTTACTTCATAGCTAAAATTCCCCATACCAGGCAACATCCTGGTAAACCTTTTCTGTACCCTCTGCCAAGCATCCACATCCTTTTGGTAGTGTGATGACCAGAACTGTACTCAATATTCTAAGGGTGGCCTAACTAACATTCTCTAAACCTGCAGCATAGCTTGTCTATTCTTACACTCAATGCTCTTTCCAGTGAAGGCAAGCATATCATAAGCCTTTTTTAACAACCTTATCTACCTGTGCTGCCGCCTTCAGTGGTCTGTGGACCTATACAACCAGATCCCCTGCAAATCAATACTCCTAACGCATTCTGAAAGATGAAGAGGCAATCTGTGGAGGCCTTGGATAGTGATGCTGCCTCTACCCCTATCCCTGCCCCTGCACCAGTTAGGAACTCTTAAGTTCACGTCCCACTTCAGGAGTTGGGGGTTAAAGAAGGTTATCCCAATTTGTATTGCATAACGCAGCCACGCAAGCTGATTAGCAACCTGCAAACCCTTCCACCATACGCCAGCCTTGATAAGAGTGGGCAAGATTCCTGTTCTGCCATGTACCAGTACTCATAGCCCCAGATTACAACAGAGGTATAAAATACTCACTGTAATACACACAATAGGGGAAATCCAATTGAACTGCTTAAGATAAGGAAAAGGGTTTGATAAAGTATGTGTGTTCCTACTAAATCACCAAACTGTCATGGACTATTATTGCTACTCTTTCATTATCATTGGACAACTTGTGGTTCAGGTGGTAGCAAAACAATCTCTGAACCAGAAACTCTAGGTTCCAATCCCATTCCAGGATGAAGACCTTATGCTCAAAACGTCAACTCTCGTGCTCCTCAGATGCTGCCTGACCGGCTGTGCTTTTCCAGCACCACACTTTTTGACTCTTATCTCCGGCATCTGCAGTCCTCACTCTCTCCCATTCCAGGATTTGTTGGCAACAGAAGGAGGGATTCAAAGGAATGAATGATACAATTCGAAAGATTGACAATCAGCTTGCCAACCATTCCAATATTTCCCCGTGCTTCCCCAAAGACAGAAGTATGTGCATGAAGATACGAAACAAGCTGTTGTCATGTCAATATCTTGGTACTCCCTCTCCAAAAGTATTGTGGGTCAACTTACACCACATGGACTGCAATGTTCATGAAGATGACTCACCATCACCTTCTCAAGGGCGGTTAGGAGTGAGCCATAAACTCCGGACCAGCTAATGGCACTTACATTATATACTCAAGTTAAAGTCAATCTCATGTAAAATTCAATCCTCTATTTTTGGTCAAAACATCTAGAATTTTCCATATATCTCATGTAAAAGTCTACCCTGTTTGTTCACAGATAACAGATCAATGTATTACCCTGTACGTAAGTGTTACAATGAGGAAATGAATTCGGTTTTTGTGCTATTATGTGTTTTGATGTACAATTCACACCAATTTGGTGCAAAAGTTTAAAACATATCAGGTCAGAATCAGGTGACAACCTTTTATTATGTGCAGCTGAGCTGAACACAGTTCCCTTGTAGCACTTGTGGATATAAGATTCATGGGAAGGCATGACTTAGTACTTCGGCAGAGAACTAAGATTGCACAAAAGCTGCCTGCTGAACTAGTAAATAAGATATTACAGTTTCAAGAATTTGTAATCAGAAATAGGCAGGTGGAAGGCAACAAGTTATCGTGCATTGGAAACATGGACAAAATGCCTATTACTCTCACATGCTGGAGAATTAACTGTGAACCAAAAAGGTTAAAAAACAGTATTGATGAATTACCATAATTCGTTGTGTTTTTTTTTATTCGTTTAGAAATCAGTTGTGCCTCTGCTAATGATTTGGTATTTTGGACTGTAGCATGAACTTTAGCCCCTCAAAAGTAGTATCCATGTAATAATTGACGCCTTAAACCTAATCTGAAAAAAGGCTAAAGAAATTCAACTTTTATGGAGTATATGTGGTACATCCCATAACCAAATGAGGAAAATAAGGATAGATAAACTTTTTTCCTCTGTTTGAGATTCCTATATCAATGTTTGAGTCAACACCATGCACCTCCCTAACAGTACTATGGCTGAACTTTCACTGCATGGATTACAGTAATGTGAAAAGGTGACTGTCCAATACTTTCTCAGGAATAATTATGAGTATTATATTAATATTAAAGTGTATTAATTTAGAATATTAATATTAAATGCCAGCAATGCCCACATCCTGGCAATAATCAATCCAAGTTTAATGCATATGCATAACACTTGGTGTTTCTAAGGGACATTCATCATATTCTCTGGATGAGTGATATGTTTTTGGCTAGAGTCTGTTATAGACTTGTGAGAAGAAGCAAACCTTCAAAACTTGCTGAGTAATTCACCGGAAAGGAATGGTTTCAATGTTAATGGAGCAAATCTTCCTGGAAATATTATGGCACATTAGTGGGACTTGTTGCTATTAATGTGCAACTTGGCCAACAAATGGAACATGAAAGGATTGAGATGAAGAACTTACTAGTTGCTTTATGCAATTCCTCTATTTGCTTTTCAACAACAGCATTTCACCTTTAATTATTCTGCAGAATTTGCATGTTAATTCCTCATTAAGATTGCTACAGAAAACTAGGCTCAGAATTAATAATGTAAATACCTTTATAATGACATATTAATTGCTAATATGAAATTCTAAAACAAGGAATGATTTTAAACTATAGAGTCTAAGTTCCACTTATAGTAAATTACTTAAGATTCTAAAAGTGCAACATTTAAAATTTTTAATGGCCATCTTAATTTTCTCCTCTTTTCTCTCTCTCTCTGAATCCCAGTCCTTTTGCTCTCTCAAGTTGTCTTTCTTTCTGGATCTGCTTTGTCCTCCTTACTTAAAGCCCTTTGGCTACGGTGATGCACTGTTAGTTCAACTGTTCCTCAGGTTTTGAAAGATGCAGAAAAAAGTTAAAGAAGTGGGCACTGCTTTTGATGTCCTCCTTCACCAAGGTCTGCACCAATTTATCAGTAAACTGTACAGTAAGAGGCTTGAGCCTTAGAAAAAGAGCAAAGCCCACACATACACAGTGGAACTAGCTGTGGTGTTCACTGGTGAGAGTAGAATTATTTGGGTTCTCAACTGAACACATTGATCAGTTAACTGAACACATTGACTAGTTAACTGAAGGAATCAGTCCATAAACAGGAACTGCAACAAGCACAAAATCTTCAAAGTGTTATGAAGTTGAAGGCATGTACTGTACCTTTAAGAGAGAGTGAATGCAGTTCTGAACTGAGAACTTACAGGCAACTGTCACGTAACTAACTAGCTGTCTCAGATTGTACTGGAAAATTGAAAATATATAACATTTGGCTGAGTTGGTTGCTGTTTTGACAACAATCCGAATTTAACCAATCAGTTTAAATTATGCCCTAGGATACGAAAATCCAATCAAGTTTGAATTTATTGTTTTGCCAACATCGAACCGATGAGATGATCCGATGTTAGGGGTATAAAAGAGGCAGGCAGTTTAAAAGTCATACAGAGTAACTGCTATCACGAGAGTAACTGCTATCGAGAGAGTAACTGCCATTGACAGGGTAATTGCCATGAAATGCTGTCCATCAAAGGTAGTTTTTCATATGGAACATATCCACAGTAAAAGAAAAAAAGGCAACCCAGGGAGATCTTCAGTCTGGGTCAGAAGAAAGACACCAACAATGACAGCCACTGTATGGTTTTGAAATTAAGTTGATGTAATTTTAATAAGTGTTTTATTGGAACAGTATATTCTTATAGAGTTGGAGGCAGATAATAGGCAGTTAAGAGAAAGGGGGGCTTAGAGTTGTGAATAGTTGTTGTTTGATGTTCACTTTTAGAGTTAAATAATAAATTGATATTATTTTCTTTAAATAGTGGAATTTGGGAATTCTCTGTCAGTCATATTTTAACAGATTACAAGGCAAGGTGAGCTTTTCCGGGTATTTGGTTTAAATAACAGTAGGGTTCACTGCTGTGTTGTAACAAAAGGAAACTTACAAACTTAAAATGGCAATTCCAGAGCTGATGGTCAATTCCAGCACCATACTGACCACTAATCGCAGAAGGCCTCAAGTGTGCCAGCAGATCTTGTCATGGACAAAATGTAGAGAATCACCAGGAGACGCAGAGAGTTCTTCAAGAAGTAGGTCTTTTAATTGCAAACAAAAAACCGCAACACAGAGAAAGCAGATTCTCGAATGCCCACAAACCTCAGAGTCCATTTTCCTTTATCATGTTTCTGTTAGTTATCAGCATGTCCAACTATATTAATCAAAGTACCTCACTCTCACTACACAATAAACCAGAGATGTTAGTTCCCATTATCTCTTTAGTTGCACATTCTACTTAATGTTATTCTAATGTCACGGTTAGATATTTAGTGCTAACTTTTGCAACAATGGCCTTTCATTCCAGAACCTACTTAATATTTTCCTAATGTCACGATTAGATATTTATTATCATCTCTACTACAGTGATATTCCATTCCAAACTAACCTGTCATTAATAGATATTTAGCTATTCCATCTATTACAATAGTCTCCTGTCTCAAGCTAATTCTACCAACTATTAATTAGATATTTAATGTCATGTCCCAAATATTTATGATCCCAATCTTGTCATAATGACTCTTGACAGGGAAACTACCTCGACTAACTATTATCTCCTCTTGCTTTAGTGACCTTTCAGTGTTAATCTTACTCTGCTAATTGGTGTAAGAGTATTCCACTATTCTTCCATCCTGCCTTCCATAGACCACAGATTGCCAGTGGTCTTCATGCTTTAACCCTTCCCATGCTTTCATGCTCTTTATCTTCCATAATCCCCCTTTGCAGGGACACCCATGTGTAGATGTAACGACAACAGCAGGTAGTTCGATTGTAACATTATAAAGATGCTCAGCAATTGGCCAATGGTCAGTGTGGATTCATGTGAAGCAACAAAGAGTCACCAATACAGTTATTAGGCTACAGTAATCTTGGGCTTGTTGAGTTCGGCAGGATTGATAAAGATTTATGGTGTTGATTGCATGTTAGGTTGTACTGATGAAACAGAAGGTATTAAACTTGGAAAGCAGGAGTGTTCTCCAATCCTGAGTTCCACTTCCAGCTCTTAGCTACCTCCTCTTGATTGTGCTGTCCTTCCAAACAACCCTCATGATCACATCGCCCTCCCTGTCAATAATCCCTCACTATTGATTGTCCCTGTCCTCTCGATCACTCCTTTACTCTAGGTCTTGCTTCTTTCTTAATTTCAGCCTTTTTTCTAGAACACCCAATCTCTCTAGATCACCTCTTCTCTCTAAATCACCTTGCACTAAGATCTCCCTCAGGATCCCTGTGAGCAATGTAAATGTGCACCCACTTCCACTTCATCTGAGGATGTGCAACAATTGTCTACAAGCTGCTATATTTGGATTGAGTTCTGTATTGGGTGTGCCCTGAGCCAATATGGGAAGCATTCCTCAGCCATATGACCTGATTGCAAGCTCGCATTGTCCACTTTCACCCCTGGACCTGCTTTGTCAACGACCCTTCCCCCATCAGAGAGTCACAAATGTGGATCGTCACGGAGTCAGTCCTCATTGTACTCTGACAATTTGTCCCATTATTTACTTGGCATGTTTTTATTTCCTTATTTCTCTTTAATTAACTTATTTTTTGAACAAATCTTCCTACTTTTAGCCTGAGCGTAATCATCTGACAGTGTAGTGTTTCCCATGATTGAGTCTGGAGGTTCTGAGAGCTATCCCATGCAGTTCTCCAGTGTAATCAGCCAAAGCCAAAGTTGAAGACAAGTAATCAGCACTGTGACATGTCATCTCATTCAGAGTTTGTATAAAGGCAAAATCCACAGGCAATGGGTAGAAAAGCAGAGAGTGACGTCAATTGGATAGCTCTTTCAGAAAACTAAGGCAAACAAGAGTCTACAAGATAAAAACCGAAAGAACAGTGGATGCTGTAAATTAGAAGCAAAAACAGAAATTGCTTGAAAAGCTCAGCAGGTCTGGCAGCATCTGTGGAGAGAAATTAGAGGTAACATTCCTCAGAGCTGATGGTAGCTCGGAAAATGTCAGGGTATGGGTTGGAGTTAAGGAATAAATGATTGGTGGAGATAGATCCCAAACAGAGAACAGTTGGAGAGACAAAGAAGGGGATAACAATCTGGCTGGGAGGGTGAATAGCTATTAATGTCGACTGTTTGTGGCTAACGATCTGTTGGGTGTAATAGCAGACTGTGTGATAACAAGGACTCTGCAGGATTTGATTTATGGGCGCTTTGGAAACTGTAGTCCCCACATCTTGGGAGAAAGCCCAAATCTTAACTTTTAAGAAGAACCACATATCACCTCCCACAGTTGATGAGTCAGTACTTCTCCATGTTGAATGCTACTTCAAAGAAGCACTGAGAGCACTGAAAGCTCAGAATGTATTCAGAGTGAGGACTCTAATATCCATCATCAAAGGTGACTCAGTAACACCTCTAATGACTAATCTGGCTGAAGAGAATATTTGCAAGACTAGACATAGAACAAGGAGAATGAACGCAATGAATAATCTACCTGACCTTGCCCTACCTGTCACAGATGCATTTGTCCATGACACTATTGGCAGAAATGACCACTGCACAGCCCTTTCTTTTCATTATTTCATGGGACGTGAGTGTCGGCATGGCCAGCATTTGTTGCCCATCCTTAATTGCCCTCGAGAGGTTGATTGTGAGCCACCGTCAGGAAGCACCATATTCGTGTACGCAGACAGAGCAGTTAGAAAGGAGCTTTGGCAGCTGTGAAGGAACAACAAAATGAGGACGGTTTGTGGTTTGGAGGGGAACTTGCAGTTGGTAATGTTCCTGTGTGGTTTCCTGGGTGGCTGGGTGGTCAGGTTTGGGAATTGGTGTCGAAGGAACCTTGGTGAGTTGGTGATCTTCTCCCTCCTGCCATCTGGCAGAAGATACCGGAACATTCAGTCCCTCACAGACAGACTGTGCAACAGTTTTATCCCCCAAGCCATCAGGCTCCCGTATGATCAGACTCTTTCCCGTCTGAAATTCTTTGTACGACTTCAAATTGCTGCTAGAAAAATGTCTATTATTTATCATTCTTGCATGTTTTGCACTTCTAGTGCACTTTATGCCGTGTGCGATTGTGTAGTTTGTGCTGTCCATTGGTAGCAGCCTCGGTCGACCTGGAGGAACGCTGTCTCATTTTTACTGTCTCAGTTGTATATAGTAGACATGACAAATAAAGAGCTACTCTACTTTATTCAGTGCCTCTTGTTGGTGATACGCCCTGCTACTACTGTACATTAGTGGTAGAGGGAGTGAATGCTGAATGTGGTGGATGGGATATCAATCTGATGGGATGCCAATGAGTGGGTGGCTTTGTCTGGATGTTGTTGAGCATTTTGAATGCTGATGAATCTGAACTTGTCCAGGCAAGAGGACAGATCTATGCAAGGTGATATACAAATGCATTTTTCCTCTGATATTCTCCTTTCAGACACTTTATGTCACTCTGTTGAATTGTTCAATGCTACCATTCCATGACTGGTTTTATCACAATGCCAGATGGTGATGATTTCCATTGCTTACTAGGATCTCTACAATCTGATAGAAACAAACTGTGGTTCATTATCTGCATTGATAGTCTCCAGCAATCCCCAGTCTGTAAATTCAATGATCAGAGTGGTTATGGTGTTTGCTATAGCAATTTCTGGCCATTTGCTACATAGGTCATGAACAAACAGCAAATATTGTTGAATTCGAGGGGCTACTTGCACTTCTCCAAAACCATAATCGTAGAATCCCTACAGTATGGAATCCCTTCAGCCCAACAAGTCCACACTGACCGGCAAAGAGTAATGCAACCATACCCTATATTATCCATCCCTGACTCAGGTACTTAGCCTACAGATCCCCAAACGATATGGGCAATTTAGCATGACCAATTCACCTAATCTGCACATCTTTGGATTGTGGGAGGAAACCAGAGCACCCAGAGGAAATCCATGCAGACACAGGGTGAATGTGCAAACCCCACGCAGGCAATCACCTGAGGCTGGAATTGAACCTGGGTCCCTAGTGCTATAAGGCAGTAATGCTAACCACTGAGCCACCATGCTGCCATCAATGAGCCTCATAAACAATCCACATAAAGTTGTGGCCATGATTTTCATGGCCCTGGGGATAATTGGAGAAATGCAGGACAAGTTTTGTCAGATTTCCCATTCAGTGTACAAACTATGCTGTTTCTAATGAGTTCTTCCACATGGTGATCCATTGTTGACCACCAGGCTACCTCATTGTGGGATATAAATGAATTAATGTTATTTCTGCAAGTATAAATTCTGATACAGAATAGGAATGAGAAAATACATATTCAGCAAAAAGAAAGGATATGTGAGCATGAGACATGAATACAGAACAATGGTGGATATATGGGCAAACAGGAAAGCATCTGTTTCCCCCTTACTCGGAGACACAGGAACAAACCCTAATTAGAGAGGTCAAAGTGGCCTCTGGATGGAAATAGATGCTGATAGAAGAAAAGATATGCCTAATCAATAATCTATAATAGACTGACGTCAAACACCCTTATGGGAGTCAGAGATAAGAGTTTGTCACGGACAAAACAGGATAAACAGAAGTTGTGGGATCAGTCTTAAGGAAATGAGTGACGTAAGCGAAGCAGGGAACAGACAATGGAATAAGGAAAAATATGGGGATTCAAACTGTATAAATTTCGAGAGTTTGTTGGATTTAGTGTGCATTTTCTCATTACCTTACCTGGTATTGAGACAGGGCACCCATCTATAGATGTAAAAATAAATGGCGGATTCAGATATTTGTCTCGGACTGAAATTATTAAAGTGAGTGAGCTTTTGTTTCTCACACTCATGAAGACTGAAGGATATAGTGTAATACATGTTGCTGCTATACTTTTGAGATAACCATCTATGTCCTGTGTGTGATAAAGTTGTCACTAAATAATGCAACTTCATTGCATATTCAGCAGTGACAAAATCTTCCTCTATTTCATAAAGCCACTTAGTTTCTTGGAAATGATTTATTTCTTGCAACATGATATCTTTTGTTGATTTTGCCTTCAACTCCTCACATATAAAGCTAAATTCTTAGCTGCTTCTAAAGTCACCACAGTTATATAGTTCTCAATGTCACAAATCATTTTTCTATTACTAATGCTGACTACGATAGCAGCACAACTCAGTACTTAAGCTACTTGGTTGTGGGAACCTGTGAAACATTCAATCTCAAAGTTATATTGATGAAAAGGAGCTGACATTTGTCAGATCAATAACTAGATTTTTATGTGGCTTGATGCTACCTGGAATGGAGGGTTTGAATTATAAGGTGAGGCTGGACAGGTTGAGACACCTTTCACTGGAGGATAGGAGACTGAGGGTGACCTCATCGAGATTTATAAAATCATGAAGGGCAGAGCTAAGGTGAGTACCAGGTGTCTTTTCCCTAAGATGGGGATTTCAAGACTGGGGGGCACATTTTTAAGATGAGAGGGGAAAGATTTAAAAAAGACACAAGGGTCAACTTTTTTACACAGAGAGGGGGTCACATTGGACATGGATAAGGTAAATAGACAAGGTCTTTTCACTGGGATGGGGGAGTCCAGAACTAGAGGGCATAGGTTTAGGGCAAGAGGAGACAGATATAAAAGAGACTTAAGGGGCAACTTTTTCACTCAGAAGATGTGTGTGTGTGTGGAATGAGCTGCCAGAGGAAGTGGTGGAGGCTAGTACAGTTGTAACATTTAAAAGGCATCTGAATGGGTATATGAATAGGAAGGGTTTAGAGGGATATGGGCCAGTGCTTGCAGGTGGGACTAGATTGGGGTGGGATGTCTGGTCGGTATGGATGAGTTGGACCAAAGGGTCTGTTTCCGTGCTGTACATCTCTATGACTCTATGTATGTGGAATGAACTTCCAGAGGAAGTGGTGGATGCAGGTGCAGTTACAATGTTTAAAAGACATAAGAAACGTTTGAAGGGATATGGGCCAAGTGCAGGCAGGTGGGATCAGTTTAGTTTGGAATTATGGTTGGCTTAGACTGGTTGGACCAAAGGGTCTGCTTCCATGCTGTACGACTATAACTCTAGTAATGTGGCCAGTGTTTGGTGAACAGTACAGAGTGTAGAAGTAAAGTATTGATGTTCCCATGTGTAGATGCTTCCTCCTCTGCAATAGAGTATTTGAGTTTACATAAGCAAAGGGTTGTGTGCTTCTTTTAATCTACAGTGAGAGCATGGCTCTGATTGCGCTACCTGATGTAATGTGTTGTGGTGTTTGTTTCCCAACATTCCCCTGAAATGATGAGGACTGATGGAGACTCTATCTACCCCTTTAACATCTCAAATGCGGTTTGTTCTGTGATTGTCCATTCTCAACTTACACAGTTGGGGCAGTATCTTCTGGAGAGGCTTCATGATCTCTGCATGTTTAGGAAAGAATTTGCGACAACTCTTTCACTTTAGTTGTCATCCGATGTGGATGGTTGGCATTGATGTTGTTGTGGTTTGGCTTGACTCCAGCTGTTATCACTCTGTTCCTTAGAAAGTCAACCCTGGAAGCCACAAGTATCCAATTGTCAATGCGAAGCATCAAATTGTGCAGTTCAAGTTGAATGAGCATCATTGGTAACAGCTGATCGAGTTCTGCCTTATCTCTTCCTTGAACAACGATGCTGTGAAACAGATTAAGCAGCTCCTCGACTTCTGACAGGCTGACAAAACAATATTCTGGAATGTATAATTTGGGCCTTCTGCAGAACTGAAACATGAGTAACAAAAGCTGGTATTTGGATATAGCTCCATCTCATTCTTTGCTTCGTCTGTGGAATCATTAAATGATGTTGGTAGTTATTGGATCATGCCACGTGGATAGCTGACTGGAAAAATAGCTTTATTGCTCCCTTTAACATCACTGCAAATTCCAAGTTGTTACACGCAGACAACAAGCAACATGAATTCGACTGGGACAACACTACTATCATAGGGCAAGCCAGACAGAGAACAGCCAGGGAATTCCTAGAGGCATGGCATTCATCCACAAACTCCATCAACAAACACATCGACCTGGACCCAATATACCAACCACTACAGCGGACAGCTGAAACTGACAACCGGAAGCGGCAGGGACAGACCACTATAAACACCGGAGGAAACATCAAAGAAGCGCTTCGCAGGAGGCTCCCAAGCACTGATGATGTCGCCTAGCCAGGGGATGAAACGTTTGCAACAAAAACTTCCAGCTCGGCGAACAGAACCACAACAACGAGCACCCGAGCTACAAATCTTCGCACAAACTTTGACGATGGATATTTGTGTGTACAGTCTGCATTATCTAGCATTATTGTACAGTCATAGGGTCATACAGCATGGAAACAGACCCTTTGGTCCAACGCGTCCATGCCAACCAGATTTCCCAAACTAAACTAGTCTCCTTCGCTTACATTTGGCTCATATTCCGCTAAATCTTTCCTATTCATATACCTGTCCAAATACTTTTAAATGATGTAATTGTACTCACCTCTACCCCTTCCACTGGCAGTTCATTCCTTTTATGCACCACCCTCTGCATGAAAAGTCCCTCAGGTCCATTTTAAATCTTGCCCCTCTCCCTATGCCCTCTAGCTTTGAACTTCCCTATCCTAAGGAAAATACTTCTGCTATTCACCTTATCTATGCCTCTCAAGATTTTATAAACCTCTACAAGGTCACTCCTCAATTTCCTACGCTCCAGTGAAAAACGTCCCAACCAATCCAGCTCTCCTTATAACTCAAACCATCCAGTCTCATTACCATCCTTGTAAATCTTTTCTGCACCCTTTCCAATTTAATAGCGTCCTTTCTACAGCAGGGTGATCAGAACTGTACTCAGTACTCCAAAGGTGGTCTCACCAATGTCCTGTATAGCTGCAATATGATCTCCCAAATCATATACTAAATGTGTGCTCCAGTCAGAGTTTGAAGCCAAGCCTTTTGAAAAGGTTTACCCTCTTAAGGCTTCAGCCTATGTCTACAGAGATCATGAGTCTATTCAATGTGATGTTTTTGTAACATAGTGCAACTGTGACAATTTCTAACATCACAATGATCCAGTTCATAGAATCAGAATCAGAATCACAACAGGCCATTTGGCTCATCTAGTCACACCAACCTTCCGAAGAACATCCCACCCAGACCCATCCCCCCCTTACCCTATCCCTGTAACCTTACCTTTCCCATGGCTAATCCACCTAGCCTGCATATCCCTGGACACTATCAGCAATTTATCATGGCTAATTCACCGAAGTTGCACATCTTTGGGCTATAGGAAGAAACTGAAGCATCCAGAGGAAACATATGCAGCCATGGGGAGAATGTGAAAACTCCTGACAGACAATCACCCGAGGGTAGAATTGAACCCTGGTGCTGTGAGGCAGCAGTGCTAACCATTGAGTCACCGTACTGCCCACAGTTGTCATAGGTTTGAAGAGTGTCTGTTGCAGGAGTGAGAAAAAGTTGTGCAAAGTACCAATGGTAGTGTTTATCTTTCAATTTAGATCCTTTCACATTGGCCTCAATAAGAAGCGACACTGTGATCTCAATTGTTCATTCATTAAAAAGGCAGAATGTTTCACCCATACCTCACTCTCAGGAATAACTCCTTTATGTGTGGAAACAATGATGTCTTCTTCATCAACCTGCGCACCATTATGAAGTGATTCCACTTTATGCATTAATCAGGGTTATAGAATCATAGAGTTACACAGCTCGGAAACAAGCCCTTCCGTCCAACTTGTCTATGCCGGCCCGATATCCTGAACTTATCTTGTTAGTTAACATAAGGATTTATCATTCTTCTCTTCAGCTGAACGTGGTGTTGTGAATTGATCAGCACATCCACAATTTGGGCATAGTTTTAATGGTACCTGACCATTTGCGCAGGTTGATGAAGAAGACATCATTGTTTCCACACAAACAGGAGTTCTTCCTGAGAATGAGGTATGGCATGGGTGAAGCATTCTGCCTTTTTAATGAATGAACGATTGAGATCACAGTGTCGCTTCTTATTAAGGCCAACGTGAAAGGATCTAAATTGAGAGATATACACTACCGTTGGTACTTTGCACAACTTTTTCACACTCCTGCCACAGACGCTCTTCAAACCTATGACGACTGCAGGATCAGTGGTTAGCATTGTTGCCTCACAGCACCAGAGCCCTGGGTTTGATTCCACCCTTGGGTGACTGTCTGTAAGGAGTTTGGACATTCTCCTCATGTCTGCATGCGTTTCCTCTGGATGCTCCGGTTTCTTTCTATAGGGAGCTCCGGGATTTTGAGCCAGCGATACTGAAGGAATGGTGATATATTTCCAAGTCAGGATGGTGAGTGGCCTGGAGGGGGGACTTTGCTGGAGGTGGTGTGTCCGTGTATCTGCTGCCCTTGTCCTTCCAGATGGAAGTAGGTTTGGAAGGTGCTGTCTCAGGAGTGAAAAATCTTAAAGTGTTACAAAACGATTTTAGGCAATATTTGGTTACCCCCTAAATGGTCAGTTTAGGATGAATACAGGTTAATTGGATCCCAGTCTCACTTGGCACTGATCAGCTTTAATGGGCTCACTCCCCTGTAGGACTGTGCCAATTAAAGCTCATAATCATTTTTATTGCTATTTGCCATGGCAACCATCCCATGCCAATACTTCTCCACCTCCTTGTCTGGTCTCTACGGTATGTGATCAGTCATTGATTGCTTCAGATTGAATTGAACTTTAATTTAAAATGTTTTACGGAGAAGTATTGGCATGGGATGGTTGCCATGGCAAATAGCAATAAAAATGATTATGAGCTTTAATTGGCACAGTCCTACAGGGGAGTGAGCCCATTAAAGCTGATCAGTGCCAAGTGAGACTGGGATCCAATTAACCTGTATTCATCCTAAACTGACCATTTAGGGGGTAACCAAATATTGCCTAAAATCGTTTTGTAACACTTTAAGATTTTTCACTCCTGAGACAGCACCTTCCAAACCTACTTCCATCTGGAAGGACGAGGGCAGCAGATACACGGGCACACCACCTTCTGCAAGGTCCCCCCTCCAGGCCACTCATCATCCTGACTTGGAAATATATCGCCATTCCTTCAGTATCGCTGGCTCAAAATCCTGGACCTCCGTCCTTAACAGCATTGTGGATCAAGAAGTCAGCTCACCACCACCTTCTCAAAAGTGACTTGCACTGGGTCATGAACTCTAGCCTATTAGTCTGGGGAACGTGAACATTTCCTGTGTAATTGGAGTGTTCAAATTGCCAAGAGTTTTGGTCTCTTTCCCAAAGGATATAATTGCCTTAGCAAGAGTGCAACAAAAGTTCACTTGATTGATTCCTGAGATGAGTGTATTGTCCTATGAGGAGAGGCTGAATAAGCCAAGTTTAGATAAAAAGGACATTGAATAAAAGAAGACCATTCAGCCCATCAGTACCACTTCTCTCCCTGTAGCCCTGCAGATTTGTTTTTTCTTCAGGTAATTTTCCTATTGTTATTTGAAGCACTCAACGAAGCTGCCATCACCATACTGTTAGATCACACAGTCCACTTAATTGCTGTGGAAAAAAAAAGATTTTCCTCATGTTGTTATTTTTTTCTTTAGCCGAACACATTAAAGCAGTGTACCGTAGTTCTGGATCCCCCTCATGATATTCACATCTCTACTGAATATCTTTGCCATCTTCTCTTTTCTGAGGACAACCTCAGAGTCACAAAGCTATCCATGTAACTGATGTTCCTTTTCCCTGGAACCATTCTTACGAATCTTTTCTGCAAGCTCTTTACTACCTTCGTAACTTTTCAAACATGCAGTATCCAGAACTGGGCATAATACTCTAGTTGAGCCTAAGCCAGACTTTGGTGTATATCATAACGAGGAAAGGTATTGACCTGGAATGTTGGGCGGAATCTTCGATTTTTTTTAGCTAATCGCCTGTTGTGTGTTTTTGGAAGGATTCCCACACTAAGACCCAATGAGGTTTCTCACCACTTCTTACAAAACTCACTTCATTAACTAGACACCCCATTCCTACGATATCACCCACATCCAGTGCCAGCACCATCTTACCATGTGCCGTTCCTAGAACAATGTGGCATTGACTGGATATCTGCCAAGAGACCAGAAACCCTTCTACCTGCACCATCTATAGAAGCCCAATGTACTCCTGGACAAGCACTGTCGATATAGAGCTGTCCCAGGGCAGACCAGGGGAGATTGTTGCCCCATTTTGCAGACAGGGACTCCTGTGAATGGAGCCAGGAAGATGTTCTTCCCCCAGGACCAACAGCCATTGGGAGGAATGCACAGCATTGCAGGAAAAGATCAATGACCTTCACTACTCTGGTGCCATCTTCTCTCTGATGCCTCACCCTCTTTCTATCTCTGCTGCTGTATCCGTCTCCACTGAGGCTCAGAGTCCTTCACTGTTGCCTGCAACACCTCCACTCACTCGCTCTCACCCAGCCTGACCACTGACCCTGCATTCCCTCTGCGCTGCTCACTCACTCCCTCAGGACATCTCCCTGTCTCCACCAACAGTAAGAGCTCTTCCTCAAACTTTCACCCCTATTAGCAACTGCTTCTCTCTTAGGAAATCAATGCACAATGGAGTAAAAAGAGTCAAATTGCTGCCCATCAATCAGCTCCTCGCCCTTTATGTGGAAACCATCTTGACACTAACCAACCTGAACAGCTGACTAACCACATCCGAGCCCCTGGACTGGTATCGGAGACTGTCCTTGACTTGTACCCACGAACAAAGGCTATCTCCCTTGTATTGATTGAGGTCTGCTGACAACACTGAGAAGCTTCCTGGCTTTGTGTCTGCAGTAAATGGCAAGGCAAGACAAAAGTAATATGAGACTGGTATCACTGACTGAGGGACCAAAATGCATAATGATAATGCAATATCAGTGCAAGGATGCTGTGAGCATCCAGGTAGGCTCAGAGTGAGTGATTTGATTTGATTTATTATTGTCACATGTACCAAGGTACAGTGAAAAGAGTTGTCTTACATGCTTTACAGGCACATCATACTATATAAATTCATCAAGGTAACAGAGTCGAGAGTGTGGTGCTGGAAAAGCACAGCCAGTCAGGCAGCATCCGAGGAGCAGGAGAGTCGACATTTCGGGCATAAGCCCTTTGTCAGGAATGAGACTTGTGAGCCGAGGGGGTAGTAACAAAACAGAGTGCAGGGTACAATGTTACAGCTGCCAAGAAGGTACAGAGAGAGATCAACATTAACCTTAAAGAGGCATGTTCAAAACTCTGATAACAGCGAGGAAAAACCTGTTCTTGAATCTGTTTTTGCCTGTTTACAAACGTTAATATCTTCTACCTGAAGGTAGAGGGTAGAAGAGAGTCTAGCCGGTTGGAAGGGGTCTTTGATGAAGTTGGTTGCTCTCCAGAGGCAGTGGGAAGTACAGATGGAGTCCATGGATGGAAGCTAGTTTGCATGATGAACTGGGTTGTGTTCACAACTCTCTATAGTTTCTTGCAGTCTTATGAAGAGCAGTTGCCACACATATTGTGGTGCATCCAGACAGGATGCTTTCCATGGTGCATCTATATGAGTATAATGAGAGTGAGTTAAGAGCCCGGAGATACAGCTTGGTCCACTCCATGAGCTGGGTGTGTGTCCCTGAGCACAAAATGTCCTGGCTGCAGCGTGACAATAAGAGTTACTGGTGTATCCTGAGGTGCAGCTTTGAAGTGCAGAAATAAACTGTAAATGGATCAGAGATGCGCTATGAGGGTTTTTACAGACTGGCATAGGGACAGCAGGGTGGCACAAGTGACCACACAACACCAGAGACCCAGGTTCAATTCCAGCCTCAGCAACCGTCTGTGTGGAGTTTGTACGTTCTTTCCAAGTCTGTGTGGGTTTCCTCCAGGTGCTCTGATTTCCTCCCCAAGTCCAAAGACGTGCAGTTTAGGTGGATTGGCCATGCTAAATTGCCTATAGTGTCCAGGGATGGGAAGGCTCAGTGGGTTATCCAAGAGAAATGTAGAGATAGGGTATGGGGGTAGGATGCACTTTGGAGGGTTGATGCAAACTTGACAGAGTACATGATGTTTCCCAGCTGGAGAGTCTCGAACAAAGAATTGGAGATTCAGGGATCGACCATTTTGGACTCAGACAGGTAGAAATGTCTCTAAGCAAAGGGTCGTAAATCTTTGGAATTGTTGCTTCAGAATTGTCAATGCTTATTCATTCTGTATACACTCATCAGAGACCAACAGGTGTTTTGGATATTGAGGGAAGTGGGTTCTTTTATTGCAGTCAGTGGCCAGGCTGGATTTGTTGCTAATCTTGAATTACCCTTAAATTAAGTAGCTTGCTAAGCTAGTTCAGATGGCAGTTAAGAGTCAACCACATTATTGAGGGGCTGGAGACACATGTAGGACAGACTGGGTGAGGCTGGCAGACTTTCTTCTCTGAAGGACATGAGTGAACCAGACAACAGTTTCATGGTCATCATTACTAGTTTTATATTTCCAAACATATCAATTGAATTCTAAATTCCACTTGTTGCCATAGTGGGATTTAAACCCCAGAATATTAGCATGGTCCCTTGGATTAATGGTCAAAAGTCACACAACATCAGGGTTTAGACCCACAGGTGAAGAAGCAGCGCTCCGAAAGCTTGTGATTTCAAATAAACCTGTTGGACTATAACCTGGTGTCTTGTGACTTTTGACCTTGTTCATCCCAGTCCAACACTGGCACCTCAACACCCTGGATTAATATTCTAGATATATTGCCATAATGCCAACATTTCCCTGTCATGGGAGTAGTGCAGGAAAGTGGAACTGAGTCAGAGCCTCAGGCCTACTCTTATTCAATGGTGGGAAAGCTTCAAGGGGCCGAATGGCCTACTACCGCTCCTATTTCCAATGTTCAAGTATAATTAGCTAAGACCACAGTCAACATATTTTGCTGTGGTAACAGTTGAGGTGTTTGGAGCTAAGCTGGGTAAATAGAGCAAGGTATAAATCAGCCATGATTTAATTGAAAGAGTGAACAGGCTCATGGGGCTGAATGACCAACTCCTCTTCCTATGTTAAAATTGATGGGTGCTGTGTAACAGTTAAACCTCCTCAAGGGCAATTTCTCATACCTTCTGTGGTGATTGTAGTGGGGTCAGCCAGGTGAGCTTCATAGAATAGGGTAGGGTACGTTTTGGCGCCGCCCTTTTGGTGCCAATCATTTGGCCCCGCCCTTTTGGCTCTAAATTGTTTTGGCGCTCATTACTTTGGTGCTGAGCTGTTTTGGCGCCAGTTCAGAATAAAAAAAAAGTCTTAAAGAAGAGAGCATGACTAACGACCCGATGTAATTTTCTCAACTAGCAAGAGTTGATAGTCAAAGCTGTAATGACCCGCTGTAGATTCAAATCTCGTTTTGTAATCATTTTCTCATTTAACAATTTTTAATAGTCATCCACTGCCTTGATGATACTTAAGCCCTTCTGTCTTCACGTTGGAAAGCTGTGATACAATTTTATTTCTATTTTCTTGTAGAGCCCATACCAGAGAGACAAACCAAAATTTTCATGGTTATCTATAAGTATTGCCACCAAAACAGCTCAGCGCCAAAGTAATGAGCAAAGCAGTTTAGAGCCAAAATGGCGGGGCCAAATAATTGGTGCCAAAAGGGCAACACCAAATAGTCCCATTCTGCATAGAATATGAGTTCCGTCATTGGGGCTATTAACCTGGTCCAATCAGGGAGCCCTGGCTGACAGATATAAACAGGAGTGTCAAAGGCCCTGTTTACTCTGAGGGAGCAGGGTCAGTGTCAAGGACTCTCCACATGTGAGTAAAGGGTGATTTGGTGACAGGATACCAGCTGCTGTGGATTGATTTCAGTTTCTATTTAAGAAAAGTTATTACACATAGAGTCATAGAGATGTACAGCATGGAAACAGACCCTTTGGTCCAACCCGTCCATGCCGACCAGATATCCCAACCCAATCTAGTCCCACCTGCCAGCACCTGGCTCATATCCCTCCAAAACCTTCCTATTCGTATAACCATGCAAATGCCTCTTAAATGTTGCAATTGTACCAACCTCCACCACATCCTCTGGCAGTTCATTCCAAACACGTACCACCCTCTGCGTGAAAAAGTTGCCCCTTAAGTCTCTTTTATATCTTTCCCCTCTCACCCTAAACCTATGCCCTCTAGTTCTGGGCTCCCCGACCCCAGGGAAAAGACTTTGCCTATTTATCCTATCCATGCCCCTCATAATTTTGTAAACCTCTATAAGGTCACCCCTCAGCCTCCGACGCTCCAGGGAAAACAGCCCCA
>NC_057745.1:27786225-27789170 GCF_004010195.1 Chiloscyllium plagiosum | reverse complement strand
TCCATATAGATCACATCTACTGCTCTGTCCTCATCAATCTTCTTTGTTGTTTCTTCAAAGAACTCAATCAAGTTTGTGAGACACGATTTCCCACACACAAAGCCATGTTGACTATCCCGAATCAGTCCTTGCCTTTCCAAATACATGTACATCCTGTCCCTCAGGATTCCCTCCAACAACTTGCCCACCACCAAGGTCAGGCTCATTGGTCTATAGTTCCCTGGCTTGTCTTTACCGCCCTTCTTAAACATTGGCACCACGTTTGCCAACCTGCAGTCTTCCAGCAACTCACCTGTGACTATCGATGGTACAAATATCTCAGCAAGAGGCCCAGCAATCACTTCTCTATCTTCCCCCAGAGTTCTCGGGTACACCTGATCAGGTCCTGGGGATTTATCCACTTTTAATCGTTTCAAGGCATCCAGCACTTTCTCCTCTGTAATCTGGATATTTTGCAAGATGTCACCATCTATTTCCCGACAGTCTATATCTTCCATATCCTTTACAACAGTAAATACTGATGCAAAATATTCATTTAGTATCTCCCCCATTTTCTGTGGCTCCACACAAAGGCCGCCTTGCTGGTCTTTGAGGGGCCCTATTCTCTCCCTAGTTAGCCTTTTGTCCTTAATATATTTGAAAAAAACCTTTGGATTCTCCTTAATTCTATTTGCCAAAGCTATCTCATGTCCCCATTTTGCCCTCCTGATTTCCCTCTTAAGTATACTCCTATTTTCTTTATACTCTTTTAGTCATCCAGCATTCCCTATACCTACCAGCCTTCCCTTTCACCCTGACAGGAATATACTTTCTCTGGATTCTTGTTATCTCATTTCTGAAGGCTTCCCATTTTCCAGCCATACCTTTACCTGCGAACATCTGCCTCAATGGGTTCAGGCTGTTGCCAGTGATGACAACGATCTACTGTGGCATAACGATTAGATTACTTACGGTGTGGAAACAGGCCCTTTGACCCAACAAGTCCACACCAACCTGCCAAAGCACAACCCACCCAGACTCCTTCCCCTACATTTACCCCTAGCACAACCCACCCAGACTCCTTCCCCTACATTTACCCCTGCACCTAACACTATAGGCAATTTAGTATGGCCAATTCACCTAACCTGCACATTTTTGGACTGTGGGAGGAAACCGGAGCACCCGGAGGAAACCCACGCAGACACGGGGAGAATTTGCAAACTCCACACAGTCAATCACCTGAGTCGGGAATTGAACCCGGGTCTCTGGCGCTGTGAGGCAGCAATGCTAACCACTGTGCCATCGTGGCCGCCCCCAAACAGTTCATTCTGTTTCACTTTTAACATGTCACATGTAACAGGAAGGAAATGTCTGCGTGGATTTCCTCCAGGTGTTCCAGTTTCCTCTCACAATCCAAAGATATGCAGGTTAGGTGAATTGGCCATGCTAAATTGTCCATAGTGTTCAGGGATGTGTAGGTTAGGTGCATTAGCCAGGGGTAAATGTGGAGTAATAGGGTAGGGGAATGGGCCTGAGTAGGTTACTCTTTGGAGGGTCAGTGTGGACTTGTTTTGCCAAAGGGCTTGTTCCCACACTATAGGGATTCTATCGCATGTTAATATGATTGTATTTTAACTGATCTGAATACATTACTCCGCCTTTCCCCACACACACCATTGAGATATGAACACAGTGCCATCTTGTGGACTATTTTCACTTCATTTCCCTGCTCAGCTTTTTGCTGTCTGCAGTGTTTCTAACACAGTCACAGACCTCTGTTGTTCTCATTTCCTTCCTGTTACGCGACTTGACTAAAGTAAGTAAGGCTTAGTGATAGTAAACTTATATCTTATTGTGTTGCTTGGAGATTAGTGACCAGTATAAGAAACAAAAGCCACATGTTTACATCTGTGATATTTTAAAACTAGGAGCAGAGAAAAGCTCTGGCCTTTCAAAAACACTATGATTAATAATCTACCACAAAATTACAAATGCCGTTTCTTTGGCTCTGTATTAGGCAGTGAATCAGCTGAGTGATGCCACAGGAATTATGAACTGAGACCTAGTTTAGTACTAGGATGGTAATGTATGTGGCCTATAATTTAGCTCTGAATCACCTTATAATAAGCAACTCAATTGCAAGGATGGGTTGGACTCTCGCTTACCCCAAACATGTTAAAAGTGAAACAGAATGAACCGTTATGTGCCCGCTTTGCCACAGTACATCGTTCTAGTTCAGGGTGATATTACTTGTCATCATTACTCCCCATTGGCAACAGCCTGAACTCATTTACTGACATAAGCTGGAAGCTGTGACAGATATGGAAGTTATGATCAATTATGTTGCTCCTCCTTGCAGCCATTTACTCACTATCTTGCACAAAATCATTCTGTTCACCAGTGACAAGAACATTTCGTTGACCGCAAATCTGACAAGCTTCCTACAATTTGAAACTATCCGAACTCCCTCTTGGTGTTTCCTCTGTGTACCCTCAGCATCTCATGTCTCCAGAGGCGGGTTGTCCTGAGCTGACCCACTGATTGAAGATTCCCAGCCTCTTAGAGAATACAGACAGTGCTTCTGTATCTTTTGTCATGGGCAAGATTTGCTGAGGTTCAATTCTTGCACTTAGATATATTTTCTAATCAAAATGTTATTGCACACCTCTGGAGCAGGTGAGACTTCAACTCAGGCACAGAGGCAGGGACACTACCACTGCATCTAAGGAGCCGTGTAGATTGGCTTACAGCTTTTACAGCCTAACAATGTCCCAAAGTTATTTATAGTGAAAATAAACACTTTGGAAGTGTAGTCACCATTGTAAGTCTGGAGGTAAAAACAATGACTGCAGATGCTGGAAACCAGATTCTGGATCAGTGGTGCTGGAAGAGCACAGCAATTCAGGCAGCATCCGAGGACAGGCAAAATCGACGTTTCGGGCAAAAGCCCTTCATCAGGAATAAAG
>NC_057745.1:27761563-27784574 GCF_004010195.1 Chiloscyllium plagiosum | reverse complement strand
CTGGACTAGGGGGGGATAGGACAGTGTCGAGGTAGATAGAGATCAGTTCGGTGGGGCAGGAGCATGCTGAGACAATGGGTCGGCCAGGGTGGTCAGGCTTGTGGATCTTGGGAAGGAGGTAGAACCGGGCAGTGTGGGGTTCCCGGACTATGAGGTTGGAAGCTGTGGGTGGGAGATCTCCTGAGGTGATGAGGTTCTGTATGGTCTGGGAGATGATGGTTTGGTGATGGGGGGTGGGGTCATGGTCAAGGGGGCGGTAGGAAGAGGTGTCCTCGAGTTGGTGTTTGGCTTCAGCGATGTAGAGGTCAGTGTGCCAGACTACCACTGCGCCCCCTTTGTCCGCTGGCTTGATGGTGAGGTCAGGATTGGAGCAGAGGGATTGGAGGGCTGCGCGTTGTGAGGGTGAGAGGTTGGAGTGGGGGAGGGGGGTCAACAGGTTGAGGCGGTTAATGTCCCAGCGGCAGTTGGAAATGAAGAGGTCGAGGGCAGGTAATAGGCCAGCACGGGGTGTCCAGGTGGATGTAGTGTGTTGGAGGTGGGCGAAGGGGTCCTCGGAAGGTGGGCGGGAGTCCTGATTGTGAAAGTAAGCTCGGAGGCGGAAGTCTGATCATTACATTCCTACCTGCTTCACATGTACCACATAAAATTCTGTAACCCACTTTCTATTGCTCATGGAGAATTAAAGGTTATGCTGTTGCAAAGCACTCAGCTTGCTTAAAAACTGGAAAGGAAGTCCTTCCCTATTTGAAAAACTATTTATTATTCTAATTTTTACCAAATATTTAAAATGTCTTCATCATAGGTCCTTGATGTGTCTAGTTAAGGAACTGTAATTGTTTCCTGAGGGATCCTGGAGTTAGGGAGTTAGGGAACATAGTTTATATATTAAGGGCTTAAGAATGGGGTGGCATGGTGGCTCACAGAGCCAGAGACCCAGATAGCCTTGGGTGACTGTCTGTGGAGTTTGCACATTCTCCCTGTATCTGCGTGGATTTCCTCCAGGTGTTCCAGTTTCCTCTCACAATCCAAAGGTATGCAGGTAAGGTGAATTGGCCTTGCTAAGTTGTCCATAGTGTTCAGGGACGTGTAGGTTAGGTGCATTAGTCAGGGGTAAATGTGGAGAAATAGGGTAGGGGAATGGGCCTGATTAGGTTACTCTTTGGAGGGTCAGTATGGACTTGATGGGCCAAAGGGCCTGTTTCCACACTATAGGGATTCTATGAATGAGGTAAAGGGGTTATGTTTTCCTCAGATAATCATTGGATCTATGATTTCTCCTTCAGAGGGCAAGTGAGGCAAGGTTATTGATCATGTTGAGGGATGAGTTAGACCGATTTTTGGTTAACAACAGAGTCAAGAGTATGGGCAGGGGGCTTCCAAACAGACAAGTGGAATTGACAACGCAATCAGATCTTCCATGATCTTATCAAATGGTGAACAAGGGCCTCTAATTTACATTATATTCTTTTAAAGACATTTAAGAGTGAATCCTTGCATTAAAACGAATGACCAAACATTGAAACAGATGGAAAAAAAGTAGTCTTCCTTTATGAAATAATGCACATAAAAAGACCAAACTTTTAACACACATGCAGGAGGGAAGAAATAAACCTGAGGGAGATTTCAGGAGGAAGATTAAGAGTTTGAGAAATCAAACTTTAAAACTGAGAAGAAGTTAAGGGTTAACATCTTCAGATTGCCTCTCGCTTGTCAAGAAGCTAAAATTCCAGGTTTTTACCCAGAGGATCTGGGTTCAAATTCCGAGTAAAAGAATCATTCTTTGAGGAATTATTCTGTCCAAGAAAAATATTTAGTAAAATCCTGCATAAGAGAATGACATGAGGAACAAATTAGCTTCAATCTAAAATCAGGTATGATAGACAGCACAGTTATTGGTGAAG
Source organism: Chiloscyllium plagiosum (assembly GCF_004010195.1). Taxonomy (NCBI): domain Eukaryota; kingdom Metazoa; phylum Chordata; class Chondrichthyes; order Orectolobiformes; family Hemiscylliidae; genus Chiloscyllium; species Chiloscyllium plagiosum. The sequence goes on along the minus strand of NC_057745.1, from coordinate 27,782,673 downwards.
ATACACATATGTGAGAAATTAATAGATGTCAACATCTGTTGGAGCGACAAACAAAAAGAGGTGACTGTTTAATGTTGGTTAAAATGCAAGGATCCGATGATGGACTCAGGGTTCAAACTATGGGCAGCGAGAGGAGTTTCTAGTTTGGGAGACTTGTTTGAGGGGGAGGTTATGATGTCTTTTGAGCAACTGAGCCGCAAATATGGGTTGCCCAGCAGAGAGCTTTTCCGTTTTTTTCAGGTTAGGGATTTCATCCAGAAGACGTCTACGCTTCTCACTAAGCCCTATCAGCCCGATACAGAGAGTATGTTGCTACACTCCACAAGCACCCTTTCGGTTAGTGCCCTCTATCGCCTGCTGGGTGGCAGGGCCTGGCAGGATATTAACCGGTTATGTGAGGTGTGGGAGCAAGAGCTGGGAGTGGAGATCTCGTCTGAAACATGGGGGAATACTCGAAAGATCTCAATCTGTAACATGCGCTACGCAGTTAAAAGTTCTGCCCAGGGCTCATCTGGCACCAGACCATCTGCTGAAGTTTAAAAAAGGGGCATCTTCAGTGTGCCCCAAATGTAAAATAAGTGTAGGTACCCATTGCTTCTGGACATGCCACAGGCTCCGTGTTTATTGGAGCGCTGTGGAGGGAGAGATAGGGAGGGTATTGAGGAATGAAGTCAAAGTAGACCCGAAATCTCTCCTCTTAGATTTACCATCTTTAGACGGGCATGGGAAGAAACTATTTAATATTCTTGCGTACTGTGCACGGAAGAATATTCTGATGAATTGGGTCTCTGAGAACCCGCCGGGCTTGCTGGGATGGCAGAAATTAATTATAGAGCACATTCCCTTGGACTTTTTTACAAACATGGTGCACCACACAACAGACCATTTTTATAAGACATGGCAGCCCTACTTGAGTTATTTGGATATAGATTTATCAGTTATCTTAACTAGGGCATTTGTTTAACCAGGATGGTTAGATTTGTCAAGCCCTGGGCCCTGGAGGGGGTCTCCTGAGTTAATACGGGTATGTATACAATGCTCCCATTCCTTTGTTTGGAAGCTTTGCGCCGAGCATAACTGATCTGTATTTTGTGGGGTTTTTTTTTGGTTTTTTTGCTTTTCTTTCTTTTTTTGGTGTTGCTTTGCACAGTGCTAGGGTTTGCTTTGTATTATAGAGTAGGTTAGTAGTTAGTAGATAATGGTTGTATTGTAATTTGTGTTTTTTTTCTTTTTATTATACTGATATTTGTGATTGACTGTTCTTTTCAATAATTTTATATGTTTGTAAAGTTAAAAAAAATTGCTAATAAATATATTTACAAAAAAAAATGCAAGGATTCGTATCTTCGAGAATGGAGAGCATGAGATTATGTTTAAGTCGCGATGGTAATTGTTCTAACTGTTGAGTATCAGAGTTGGGACATCATGTTGAGGGTGTACAGGACATTGGTGAGGCCACTTTTGGACAGGTCTTGTCAAGTGGAGAGGGTTTGCTGCTCGTCGGATGCTGCCTGAATTACTGTGCTCTTTCAGCACCACAGATCCAGAATCTGGTTTCCAGCATCTGCAGTCATTGTTTTTACCAGGGTTCAGAAAAGATTTACCAGGATGTTGTCAGGACTGGATTGTTTGAGTTATAAGGAGAGGTTGGACATTTTTCCATGGACCATGAGTTTATACAGCTTTACAAAATCATGAGGGAGCATGGATAGGGTAAATGGCCAAGGTCTTTTCTCTAGGGTGGGGGAATTCAAAACTAGGAGACATATTTTTAAGGTGAGAGGAGAAAGATTTAAAAGGGACCTGAGGGGCAACGTTTCCACACAGAGGGTGGTTCGTATGTGGAATAAACTGCCAGATGAAGTGGGTGATGCAGGTACAGTCACATCATTTAAAAGACATTTGGACAGGTACACGAAGAGGAAAGGTTTAGTGACATATAGGCCAAACATAGGCAAGTGCAACTAGTTCACTTTGAGAAACTATCTGATGCATTTGGAAGGTCACGTACAGGTGGACATTATATAGTGAATGGCAGAACCCTTTGGTGTATTGATATACAGAGGGATCTGCTTGTGTAGGTCCACAGATGGCACAGAAGGTGGCAGCACAGATAGATAATGTAGTGGAAAAGGCTTATGGCATGCTTGCCTTCATTGGAAGGGGCATTGAGTACAAGGATGGATGTTATGCTGCAGTTTTACAGAATTTTAGTTCGGCCACACTTGGAATATTGTGTACGTTTCTGGTCACCAGACTACCAGAAGGATATGCATGCTTTGGAGAGGGTGCAGGAAAGGTTTACCAGGATGTTGCCTGGTATGGGGGGTTTTAGCTATGAGGAAAGGTTGGATAGACTGGATTTGCTTTCACTGGAATGCAGGAAGTTGCAGGGTGGCCTGATAGAAGTTTATGAGATTGTGAATGGCATGGATAGAGTGGAAAGTATGAGGCTTTTTCCCAGGGTGGAGGGGTCAATTACCAGGGGGTACAGGTTCAAGGGGTGAGGGGGGGGATGTTTAAAAGAGATGTACGAGGCATGTTTTTCACACAAAGAGGAGCTGGTGGAAGCAGACACAATAGCAGCATTCAAGAAGCACCTGGATGAATACATGAATAGGGGGGAAATGGAGAGATATGGATCCTGTAAGTGAAGATAGTTTTAAAATGGAAGGGCAAAATGTGTTGGGCGCAGGCTTGGAGAGCCACAGGACCTGTTCCTGTGCTGTATTGTTCTTTGTTCTCCTTGTTCTTTGGTCAGCATTGACACATTGGACAGGAAGGTCCGTTTCTGTGCTGTATGACTCTATGACAAGCTGGGATTCCCCAGAGAGAGAGAGAGATGGACATACTAAGATTGAAGCAATGTTACTGCTAGGGATGGCACTAAGTCTGCAGGCAAATTAGAGACCTGCACAAGACGTCAGAATGAATGAGCAGTTGTGTTCAACTCTGCAGCCCAATCACAGGATTGTACAAATCCAGACATGAAGTCACATTTGTCAGCATTCACCATGAAATATGTTGGGATGTACTTGCTGTTCAAAGCTGTTAATTACACAGGAAATCTCACCAGCAGTCTTGCTGACTCAAAAGATCTTGGACAATGAATTGTATCCTTATTCTATCATAAACAGAGCCCAGCTGAGGCTGAGTTATTGCGATATGCTGATTTTATTTCTGGGTCTGTATCAAATGAATTTCGTCAGTCAACCATGTTTACTCAGTCATGTCAGTGTCAGCTGAGGTTCAGTGATAGTCCTATGAGGCAGAGAATTGTGGATCATCTCCCACTGTAGAGATCTAAGTACATAATCCAGGCCCCTACATGGAAGACCTGTACTGTCTTTCGGCAGACTGGTATCCATGTTGCTATATTAAAAAAGAGTGGAGTTTTCCTGGTGGATGGTGTGATGGAAAAGAGGGTTATCACCAAACTTCGGTATGGCCAGTGAAGACCATGACATCAGATGGAAATAGTCATTCGGGTCATTGCCATTCCGACAGAAGGAATGCACAGCAGTTCCGTGAGAAAGTCAATGACTTTCCACGTTTCTCAAAAGTGTCTCCATTTGCTTTCTGCTTCCTCAGACTCTCTCTAACCCTACACTACACCCACCTCCCAAAAAGGCTCATGCTCTACCACTCTCACTATTGTATGTCGCATCTTCCCTCAATGCTCTCACCCACTTCAGCCTCCCAAATGGCTAACCCTTCCTGCCCTCTGTGCTTCCTACTAGCTCATTGAGAATGTTTCACCACCTTTTCCTGCTCCTGACTCATAACTAATCGCTCCTTCAACCACTTCCATCTCACTCAATCCCTTTTGTCTCAATGCTGGGGAAAGTATCTTAGAATGAGCCAGAAAGGGCTATGATGAGTGGCAGGGCAGTTGATGTTCAACTCCTCCATCCCCCCACCCTTGTGAGGAGAAGATCATTGAGATAGTAAAAGGTTTTTGAGACTATCCATGCAAAGATATTAAAATTTCCACAAAACTTAACAATGTTACACTGAACAACAATGGTTATTTATTACAAATAAATAGATTCTAGCAACAGAGAAAAAAAAGTTATGAACCGTTGCCATACAATTCTACTCATTAAAACTCTAACCCGCTAAAAAACTCACAATGAACTGGTAACCCAGGTAACCTTCATTGTGTTGCACTCCTGTTACCACCACAGTAAGTATATTCATAACATTCTCAGTATTCTCCCTTTATCGCACAACTAATTCCCTCCCTTACCTTCCACGGGCACCACAGGTACCCAGGTAGCCTCTGTCCTTAAAAGGCCAGTCCCTTTGTCCACCTCCTCTTTCTCTGAGAAAAAAAATCACAGAGCCCTCAGAGGAAACACCAGCTGGGCTTTCTACCGGAACCTTCCACCAACTCAAAGACTTGCATCACGGTGGGGGCTTTATCTACATTAAGACCCAAGAGGACATCACTGGCACATCTCCACAGTTGGCCTGGGAAGAAGCATCTGAGGTGATTGGCACTCAGAGGACTGCCAGAGACCATACATGTGGTCAGATTCAGACAGGAAGTGGTGTCAGCCAAAAAATTACTTTGCAAATGGTGAGCAAGGAGGTTTGTCGGAGACCCTCAGTATACTGGGGCACTGATCTTCTCAGTATCGTGCTGGCTGTGGTTAATGTGTGCTTGGCTGCCTCCATGGACAGACAGCCAAGTCTGACAGAACACTCAGTGGCTGTTAGACATGCACATAGCTCCATCACACCAGCCATTCCAGCCCAGTATCAACAGCGAGGCAACAAGAGGGATAAGGGACCTTGACCTTACTCCTGGCACCCCTTGCTCTCAAGGAGACAGAATGGTGCCAGTGGACTGCCAGATGGAGGAAGAACCATTCCCAGGCTCCCTCCACTGGCGAGGTCCCCTCTCAGGAAACTTCAGAGGTGCCAGATGCCTCCCCTCCAGATCTGTGTGGAAGATGCAGCGGAGGAGGGCGAGCCTGCATCTGGACAGGAGACTCTCAGCAGCTCTGAGGCCCTCTCGCCACAAACATCCACCGGGTCATCCATTCAAATCGCCCAGGCAACAGGCTCCACTACAGAGCAGGCTCATCCCAGCAGGCAAGTGACTGACTGGGGCTCAACCTGGACTGAGATCAGACAATGTCCTTGGTTGACTGTGATGGTACTCCTTGACCGACTGAAGTCAATCTAAGAATTGCTCCCCCAGAATTATCATGTACAGTCCTGACTATTCCATTTTTGAGCTGTCATGTGGCACATTCCATAAACTACAGCTCAAACTCACCTTCCCCACATCTTTCAGTCCCATCCCTGCCTCATTCCCTCTCTCCTCCCCCCTCTGCCTCATTTCCTGTCTCCCCCCTGCCTCGTTCCCTCTGCCCTCACCTCATTTCCTCTCTACACCCCACCTCATTCCCTCTCTCCTTCTCTCTTCCTCATTCCCTTTCCTCCCCCCACCTTTCTCTCTCTCCCCAAGCTCTGCCTCATTCCCTCTCTCTCACCTCAGCCTCATCACCTCTCCCTCCCAACCTTTCCTCCCTGCATCTCTCTCCTTCTGTCAGATGTTCCCTGAAACCCACCACTCTATCTTAATCGTTTGGTCACTCTTCCAAATACCCCCTTTTTTTATTCAATTATATGTTTGTGAAGATTGCCTAATAAGCCTGACGCCAGCAGCCCTCTCCTCCTACACTGTGTATTAGCAAATCTAGGACAGTGCTGTCAGATGCACATGGTACAGATAGCCCTAGCAAATTCGAGACAGTATCACTGGCTAAATAATCAAAAAGGCCAGGCAAAAACTTTGAAAAAATGATTTCAATTCCAACAAAGGCAGTTGGTGGAATTAAACTTTAATTAAATCTGCAATTGAAAACTAATCTCAATAAAGGTAACTGTGAAAACAATTGATTCTTTTAAAATCTCTTCTGGTTCACTAATGTCCAACAGGGAGGGAAGGCTGTCTGTCTTTATTACATAAAACAGCTCCTTGTTGGCCGGCTAGTGTACATGGTTAGAGAGTGGTGCTAACAATGCCAAGGGCATAGGCTCAAGCCACATTCAAGCCAATGTTGCTAGCTTCCAATGGAAACTTTCATTCTTTGGGTGGCACAGTGGCTCAGTGGTTAGCACTGCTGCCACATGCATCAGGGATCTCGTTTTGATTCCCACCTTGGCTGACTGTCTGTGTGGAGTTTGCACATTCTCCCCGTGTCTGTGTGGGCTTGCTCCCACAGTCCAAAGCTGTGCAGGTTAAGTGGATTGGCCATGGTTTGAAAAACTCCATGCAGGGTTACTGGGACAGACGGAGTTCTTGGAGGGTTGTTGCAGGTGGGCTGAATGGCCTTTTTCTGCACTATAGGGATCGTATGAAATCTGCCATCCTAATGGGATCTGGCCTACGTGCAACTCCAGACACATAGCAATGTGGTAGACACTGAACTGACCCAAGCCATTCAGTTCAAGGTTGACTGGGGGAATCACACGTTGGCCTTGCCAATGACGCCCATATCCTATGAAAGAAAATACATTTTTGTTTGCCCTGCTATCACCAATGTTGACCACAGTGGAATATATGAGATCATCTCCATGGGCTGGTTTGCATCATTTTGTTTGTACTAACTAGACCATATCATCCAGGGCAATGTCTCTGGGTTTGTTTACTTGACATGAAAACACATGTTGCCTCCAAAATCACAACTCTGATCCTACAGAGCTGTCTCTCTGTTTAAAACACTTGCAACACAGTCTACACGCTCTACCCATCCAAACTGTGCCCTTTGCCCCAGCCAACTTGCTGCTCTCTGTTTTTCGGTCATGTAAGAGTTGAAATAAATGAGCTGCAATTCCTGCTGAAACTTTGGCAATATTCCATCTGGAGGTGCTCCTTTCCTTGCGTTCCCTTTGACCCAGTTTACGAGAGCATTCAGGATTTCAAATCCAGTGATTGTACAACTTCCATTCATTACTGTAAAAGACGTCAAACATAAATACATTAAAATCAAGAAACTGCACATTAAGGGCTATTCACAGACAGGGAATGGTTCAGGGACACATAGAGATGATCCACAATTATATTGTGGTTACAGAGTGCAGTTACAATGATCAATTTGCTAAAATGATCTCTGTAAATGATTTTATGAGGTACAATTGCATGTAGTAAACCCCCATACACAGCAATAATGTAAATGACTCTGAAAGTCAAGTACGTGGCAATGTCAATAGATGTGGGCACCAGTGGCTAAGCCAATATTTATTGCCCACTCCTAACTGCCCTTGAGCAGTTTGGACATCCACAGTGCCGTTAGGGAGGAGGTTCCAAGATCCTGACCTATCTGTTGGTGAAAGATTGACAATATATTTCCAAGATAGGATGATGAATGGCTTGGAGGAGAGCTTATACGTGTTTCTCTGCATCTGCTGCCCTTGTCCTTCGAGATGGTGGACATTACAGGTTTAGATTTCTTATAGTGTCCAGTGCTGGACATTGTGCAAATATTAGCAAGCATCTCCCCTCCTGACCTAACAGTGGAGCGAAAGTTATTGATGAAGCAGTTGACGATGGTCAAGCCCGGCCCAATAACCTGAGGAACTTGCCCCTATCTCTGAACCAGGAGGCCTGAGTTCAACCCTCACTTGTTCCAGAGATGACATCTCTGAACAGGTTGATTAGAAAAATATCTACGCTGAGGAACTTTGAGGGCTCTTGTGGCACAGTGATAGTGTCCTTCCGTCTGAGCCAAGAGGCCCGAGTTAAGTCTCACCGACTCCACAGTTGCGAAATAACATCTCTGAAAACACCTCGACCATGAAGAAATCCTGCAGAGACGTTCTGGAGCTGAGATGATTGAACTTCAACCACTCCGGACTTTGTGCCTTGGCTGATTCCAATGAATGGTAAGTTTCCCCTGGTTCCTGTTGAATCCAGTTTTTCCAGGATTTCTGGATGTCACACTCAGTCAAGGTGCATGTGGAATTCAACTCTTTCGTCAATGCTTAGACCTGTAATGTGTTCAGGAGCGGAGTGGCCTTGATAGAACTCAAACTGAGCATCAGTGAGAAGGTTATTCCTCTGCAAGTGTTTCTCAATGGCACAATCAATGACACCTTCCGTCATTTTGCTAATAATTAAAAGTAGACTGATTGGGTGGTAAATGTTCACACTAAATTTGTCCTATTTACTTGCTTACAGCTCTTTTATAGGAAGGATATTATTAAGCTGGAGAGGATTCCGAAAGATTTACTAGGGTGTGGCTGGAAGAGTAGAGTTTAGGTTATAAGGAGAGGCTGGATAGGGCTGAGACTGCTTTTAATGGAGCATAGGAGGTTGTGGGGGGACCTTATAGGAGTTTATAAAATCATGAGGGGTATAGATAAGGTGAGTAGCAGGTCTCTTTTCCCTAGGGTAGGGGGCTTCAAAACTAGGGGACATATTTTTTAGATTAGATTCCCGACAGTGTGGAAACAGGCCCTTCGGCCCAACAAGTCCACACCGACCCTCCGAAGAGCAACCAACCCAGACCCATTCCCCTACATTTACCCCTGACTAATGCACCTAACACTATGAGCAATTTAGCATGGCCAATTCACCTAACCTGCACATCTTTGGACTGTGGGAGGAAATCAGAGCACCCGGAGGAAACCCACGCAGACAAGGGGAGAATGTGCAAACTCCACACAGACAGTTGCCCGAGACAGGAATTGAGCCCAGGTCCCTGGCGCTGTGAGGCAGCAGTGCTAACCACTGAGCCATGTACAGCATTTCCTTAACAATAGGAAGTAGAGATGTTGTGCTTTCTTGACTGTCTTGTTGACGTGGGTGGACCAACACACACTGTTGGTGATCATCACTCCCAGGAACTTGACAATGTCTATCATCGCCCCCTCAGCCCATTGATGTGGGCAGGGGTTTGCCCTCCACTCCACTTCCTAAAGTCAGTGACCAGTTCCTTAATTTTGCTGATTGTTGTCTTGCCATTATGCTGCTAAGTACTCCATCTGTTTCCTGCATTCTGTCTCGACATTGTTTGAGATCCGGCCTACAACACTGGTGTCGTCAACAAACTTGTCAATGGAATTGGGGTGGCATTTGGCCCCACAGTTGTGTGTGAGGAGTATTATAGGAGTATGCAAGGAGGAGGAGAGAGTGAGGACTGCAGATGCTGGAGAGTCAGAATCAAAAGGTGTGGTGCTGGAAAAGCGCAACTGATCGGGCAGCATCAGAGGAGCAGGAGCATTGATTTTTCAGGCATAAGCCCTTCAGCAGGAATGAGTATGCAGCCTTGCAAGGCACAGAATATTGAGGATTTGGTGGGAGAGGTGTTGGCACTGCTGCTTATTGATTGCGGTCTGTGGGTCAGGAAACTGAGGTGCAATTACAGAAGGGGGAGCTGAGACCTAGGTTTCGGAGTTGAGGAAAGGAAGATAGTTGCATTTGTAAGCTAATTGCATCTGCAGGGTTTTGCTGCAAGGTTTTGAGGGATAGAATCCCAAGTATACTTTTCTTCAGCTGTTTTGTTGTTATCGTTCCCTTGTTACATGGGGAGCTGTTGGCTGATGATGGCTATGAGAGGAGAAAAATTTAAAAAGACATGGGGGCAACTTTTTCAGACAGAGAGTGGTTTGTGTGTAGAATGAACTTCCAGAGGAAGTGATTGGTGCAGATACAGTTAAAACATTTAATGACATGAATAAGAAATGTTTGGAGGGAAATGGGTCAAGCACAGGCAGATGGGACTAGTTTTGTTTGGAATTATGGCCGGCATGGACTGGTTAGACCAAAGGGTCTGTTTCCATGCTGTATGACTATGACTCTGTGAGATACTTGAGCATTTTCCTATTGAATGTAATGCCAGTACTGGAACAGCTTAGCTAGGTGTGTTACTAATTCCAGAACATGAGTTTCCAGCACTATTGAAGCCCAAAGCCTTTGCAGTCACCAATACTTTTAGCTCACGTGGAGTGAATCAAATTGGCTGAAGACTGGCATCTGCGACACTGAGACCTCAGGAAGAGGCATCTTCCACATGACACTTCTGACTACAGATCATTGCAAATGCTTCATCCTAATCTTTGTCCTGATGTGCTGGCTATCCCATCAATGGGGATGGGGATATTTGTGGAGTCTCCTTTTTCTGTTAGTTGTTCAATTGTCTACCATGACTGGACGCAGCAGGACTGCAGAGCTGAGACCTAATCCGTGGATTGTGGAAATGCTTAGCTCCATCTATTGCATGCTGGTTTGTGATGTTTGACTTACAAGTCATCCCAGAGCTTGACTAGGTCGATACCTCATTTTTAATTATGCCTGGCTCTCTTCCTGACATGCCCTCCTGCACTCTTCACTGAACCAAGGTTGATCCCCTGGTTTGATAAGTGGGAAACATGTCAGGCCACGAGTTTGCAGATTGTGGTTGATCACAATTCAGCTGCTGGCGATGGCCCACAGCACCTCATGGGTATAATGTCCTGAGTTTCTAAATCTGTCTCTGTTAGCATGATGATAATACCATGCAACATAATAAAGGACATTCACAATGTGAAGAAAGGATTTGTTTCCAAAATGACTGTGCAATGGTCACTCCTACCAGTACATGGACGTACAACAAGCTGATTGGTAAAGATGAGATCAAGTACATTTTCCCCTCTAGGTGGTTCCCTCACCTTCCCCCTGCAGACCCAGTCTAGCAGTAATGTCCTTTAGGACTCACTCAGTAGGTGGTACTATCAAGTCACTGTTTCTGAAAGCATTAATGTTCCTCATCTGTATCCTTGGCACCATCTGTGCTTCTTTCAGGTGGTGAAAAAGGGGAGCGTTGATTCATCAGCTGAGGAGTGCAATAGGTGGCAGTGAACAGTAGGTTTCCTTGCCCCTGTTTTAAGCCATGGAACTTCAAATGCCCAGATGGTGGGCCTGTCAGCTGATGGGGCAGAATTTACCAAAGGAGAAGGATGGTGGTATCTGTACGGTATGATTCCTTGACTTTGACCATATCAGCTTGTTGCTTGACTTGTCTGGGGAATAGTTCTCCCAATTCTAGCCCAGGTGTTAGTGAGGAAACAGGGTTGATCGGCCTGGATTTTCCGATGCCATCGTCAGCGCCTAGGCCAATGACAGCTGAGACTTTCTTCAGATATTGTAGCCTGTTGATACAACCAAGTGATTTGCTCGGCTATTTCACAGGGCAGCTGAGAGTCAAGAGATGGAAATGTGTTGCTGGAAAAGCGCAGCAGGTCAGGCAGCATCTAGGGAACAGGAGAATCGACGTTTCGGGCATTAGCCCTTCTTCAGGACCTGCTGCGCTTTTCCAGCAACACATTTCCATCTCTGATCTCCAGCATCTGCAGACCTCACTTTCTCCAGCTGAGAGTCAACCCTACTGTTGCGTATCTAGATCCGCATGTCAGCCAGACTAGCTAAGGATGGCAGATTTACATCCCTAAAGGGATTAAGTGAACAATATGAGTATTTATTGACAATGATTTCATGATTGCTGTGAAACTGGCTTTTAATTCCAGATTAAATTTCAAATTTCACTTTCAGCCACGATGGGATTTAAACCAGACCATTAACCCAGATATCTGAACAGAACACTCTGCCCCATTCTCCCGACCACCCTTATTGTTTCAATATCATCCCTTACCATTCTTCGGAAGTCCAGAGGCACAAATTGCTCAACATTTCCTTTTGAGATCTTCATCCCATGAATCAGTTGATTGAAACTTCTTTCATCCTTTCTTCAGTAAAAGAGGTTAAATCTGTGCTCAGCTTTCCAGACATAGTCTCACTAAGACCCTGTAACAGCTGTAGCAACATTTCTCTATTTTATGCACAACTCCCCTTCACAATAAACACCAACACATTTGCCTTTTAAATCATTTTCTGGGCCGATTGACTAACATTTGATTACTTCATTTCTTCCGAGTGCTTCATTTAATGCTTTCAGTTGAGCTGCCACTTCAGCGCAAATAATGATAAAGTCAAATTCTCAATGGGGTTGGGGTGATGGGATTGTCAGGATGTTCCGAAGATCCTTTGCAGATCTGTACTGGAATGGGATCCGGAAATTGGGAACAGGGAGCAGTGGGTGGGATGATTTGTGGATGCAGTGAGTGCATTTGTTCAACCATTAATTACTCAACTCTGCTGTGTGAATGTTTGAATATTTTAATAAGGTTCTGCCTTTTCGAGTCAGGATCACTGCTGTCAGTTTCAACAGCTGGCCTTGAAACTGAATCAAGGAGCCAGTGAGTGGACAGGAGGAAAAGCTTCACTTGTTTCCCACAGAAAAACAACATAGTCTCCCATCAAATTCTTACACGGTAAGGGATTTTTTTTCTTTCTTTAAGGGATTACCTGTGTAACAGGAAGGAGAAATTATTCACATTTATTTGCCTTTCACAGGCTCAGCAATCATTCTACACACACTTCCACAAATAACAATCTCAGAAATGAACAAATGATTTTGTTTAGTGATGGTTGTTGATAGAAAAATTTTTATCAGGACATTGGAGGACGTTACTCGCAAAATCTTACAGAGGCCGGAACAATGGGAGCTCCGGAGAGAAATGTGGCGGAATCATATGAGGATTCCAAGGAGGTTTTTTTTTTTCCCTTTTCCTTTTTCTCTGTTTTTTATTCTAAAACCCCCACACTATCGCCAAACAGCGAAAGTGCTTATTTATTCCCCAGCACCCATGGCGTGTGTGTGCAGGTCTAGGACGCAGTGAAGAACAACAAGGACATAAATCTTTATTTATATTCCACCACCAGGAGGAAAGGAAACACCAAGTGGCCAGTGACAAGCAGTGTCCTTCTCAACAAAGGGCAATGCTGAGTGATCAAAAAAGTGAAGGGGAGGGCAGGGATTAAATCAAAATAGAGTTGGAGGGGGAAATAAAACACCCCAGTCCCTGCAGTGCCCACCTCTCCCTGAAAACCTCGAGGGTGTTGGCAGACACCGAATGTTCCTTCTCCAGGGACACCCAGACACAGACATAACCAGAAGTGGGGCAGGCAATTGGCCTTAATGACCCCCTCCATGGCCCATGCCTGGACCTGTTTATAGCCAATTTGGCTAGGTTCAGGAGTAGGCCCACAAGGAGATCCTCTGACCTGCCCTCCCCTGCTGCACTGGGTTCCAGGGAGGTTTTTTTTTTCTTTATTTTTCCTTCCTTTTTTTTCACCCCCACACTACCAACTAACTGCGGTAGTGCTTATATTTTCCCCAGCACCCATGTTGTGTGTGCGTAGGTGTGAGACACAGTGAAGAACAACAGGCGTACAAATCTTTATTCAATTTCCACCACCAGGAAGAAGGAAAACACCAGGATGGCCAGTGACAAGCAGTGCCCTTCTCAGAGGGCAAGGATTACATCAAATCAGAGTTGGAGAGGGAAGTAATACGCTCCACTCTCTGCAGTGCCCACCTTTCCCTAAAAATCTTGAGGGTGTTGGTGGGCACCGCATGCTTCTTCTCCAGGGACACCCTGGCTCTGACATAACAGACAATCAGCCCTAACAACGCCCTGCTGCCTGGACCTGTTTATGGCCAGTTTGGCCAGGCCCAGGAGCAGACCCACAAGGAGGTCCTCTGACCTGCCCTCCCCTTCTGCAGTGGGTTCCAGGGAGGTCTATTCAACAACAGGAGCAACTTACTGCATCTTTAAGCAAATTACAGGCACCAAGATTGGGAGTCTCACTGGGCAGCAGTACATTACCAATTAAGGGGGGATTATTGCTCATTAATGGCCTCATTAACTGCACATCTCCCTCTGATATTCACCTTTCAATCCAGCCCCCCATCACAAGCCTACTGGAGGCCAAGAATTCTCAACATGGGGAAGTCAGAGTGAGTATCTGGTGATTTTGGTTCACCATTTGTTCCAAACAACCTCCTTGTTGGAAATCAGCCTCCAATATCTCAGGGCATGGTCCATGGACACCGGCCACACATAAGGACACTGGCAATGACATGTATTAGAGCTAAGAACCCTCAGGGCCCATCTCCAACCCCGCCTAGGTTGTGCTTTTGCATTTCAACACTGCACCTCAGGGTGGAATCATCATTGTAATGTTGTAGCAAGGGCATTTTGCATATAAGTCAATGCACCCAGCTCATGGACTGGACAAAGCTACTCTGTTTGCTCTCTGTCGAAGCTCTCACTTGGCTCACAGTATCCCTGCCTTACCTTGTGGTTTTACACTTGGCCCCTAGAGAGATGCTAGGCTCACTGTACTGCTATCTTGCTGTGCCACTCAGCTCAGATACAAATCCACGAAGCCTATCATGGTTGTCAGCAGTCCTCAGTCACGTCCTTTAGTCAGGGCACCCCAGGACCGTACGTCAAAGGCAGTCTCCATAATCAATGCAGGGGCTTGGACGTTGTCAGTCAGCTGCCTGAGGTGGTAAGAGTTAGGAATTTCTCCACATAACTAGTGAGGAACTAAATGACAGGCAGTGAACCTTAACTCTTTCTGCATTATTGTGAGCTGTTTTCCTTCTGGAATGAGAGAAGTTCAGGAATTAACGGAGCTGAAAATGGGTGGCAGAACTGTTACTTTTGGGGATGTGTCCTAGTGAGTGAGTTGCCAGCGCAGAGGGCACGCAGGGTTGGTGGTGTTGGGAGTCAGGGGTGGGTGAGAGGGAGTTGGGGGAGGCAGCAGTGAGAGTGCTAGAGCATCAGCATTGGCAGAGGCAGAGTGTGAGGTATCAGAGAGAAGGTGGTGGTAGTCACACTGACAGAGTGGAGAAGGACATTGACCTCATTCCTGCAGACAGCCAAAACTGCCCAAATTCGGGTGGCATGGTCTGATGGTGTGGCCTCCACCACAGGTCATGGGAGGAGAGGGCATCCCTTCTGTGCACCAAACCACCCACCGAGAGTTTTGGGTCCCTGCCCGCAAAGGGGGCTGTGCCAAATTCTTCATGTCAGCCACTTTCAGGTCAAAATATGCAGGGCACCACAGGACTGACAGCTCTCGTCCAGGTGCAACCCCTTCTCTCAAAGGTGGTGCCAGTGTGGGAGATGCTGGTTAATTCTGGGATATTGTGATACTGGCACATTGTCCTGGCTACAACAAGCGGTAAGAATTATCAAACTCCTACAGAATGAAAGCAGGCCATTCAGCCCAATTATCTCACACTGACCCTCTGAAGTGCATCCCACCCAGACCCAACCTCATCCCTGGTCTCTATGAGCAGTTTCCCATGGCCTCTCCACATAATGTACACAACTTTGGAGTGTGGGAGGAAACTGGAGCACCTGGAGGGGACCCAAGCAAACACAGGGAGAATGTGCAAACCCACACAGACAGTTGCCTGACGGTGGAATCGAACCCAAGTCCCTAGCATTTTGGGGCAGCAGTGCTAACCACTGAGCCACCATAGAGAGAGGGATGCCATGGGGTAGTAGATAAGTTTGATAAGAAACAGTGAGAGATCTGATTTGGCCTTGTTGCAGGAAACATTCCGAAAAATGTGACAAACCAAACACCGGCCAAAGGAAAATGTAAAATTCAGCCCTCCCATTCTTTTTTTTTGGTGTTCAGCTTTGATGTCCACCTGAGAGAGAGATTAATTGCTGTTATTGAACCCGTGACCCGTCGAAAAATATGGGTTGGGTGTTCAGGTCTGGCCTCAGAGACTTGCTCAATCTAAACCTACCCTCCAGTGGAGCACAGAGGGAGTGTGACACTGTTGGATGTCCATCCGGCTGGATTTTCTGTGGATTGGCAAGCTTACAATAATTGCCACCTGGCCCTTTCTTTTCAATGGCAGCAGAGAGGCCTGCGTGTGTGAGAGCAGATTGTGAACATCCAAGGAGCAGGAGAATCGACGTTTCGGGCATAAGCCCTACTTCAGGAATGTGGAGGGTGTGCCAAGCGGGCTAAGATAAAAGGTAGGGAGGAGGGACTTGGGAGAGGGGCGTTGGGAATGCGATAGGTGGAAGGAGGTTAAGGTGAGGGTGATAGGCCGGCGTGGGGTGGGGGCGGAGAGGTCGGGAAGAAGATTGCAGGTCAAGGAGGTGGTGCTGAGTCTGAGGGTTGGGACTGAGATAAGGTGGGGGGAGGGGAAATGATGAAGCTGAAGAAATCTGAGTTCATCCCTTGTGGTTGGAGGGTTCCCAGGCGGAAGATGAGGCGCTCTTCCTCCAGGCGTCGTCTTGCCATGGTCTGGCAATGGAGGAGGCCAAGGACCTGCATGTCCTTGGCGGAGTGGGAGGGGGAGTTAAAGTGTTCAGCCACGGGGCGGTTGGGTTGGTTGGTGCGGGTGTCTCAGATGGCCTCCTCCATCGCCAGACCATAGCAACACGATGCCTGGAGGTAGAACGCCTCATCTTCTGCCTAGGAGCCCTCCAACCACAAGGGATGAATGCAGATTTCTCCAGCTTCCTCATTTCCCCTCCTCCCACCTTATCTCAGTCCCAGCCGTCGGACTCAGCACCGCCGTCTTGACCTGCAATCTTCTTCCCGACCTCTCCGCCCCCACCCCCTCTCCGGCCTATCACCCTCACCTTAACTTCCTTCCACCTATCGCATTCCCAACGCCCCTCCCCCAATCTTAGCCTGCTTGGCACACCCTCCTCATTCCTGAAGAAGGGCTTATGCCCGAAACGTCGATTCTCCTGCTCCTCGGATGCTGCCTGACCTGCTGCGCTTTTCCAGCAACACATTTTTCAGCTCTGATCTCCAGCAGCTGCAGTCCTCGCTTTCTCCTGAGAGCAGATTGTGCCCAGATCTACCTTGAGAGTGCGGAGCTATACTCCCATTCTGACAGGAGTTTTGCAGAGTGGAGCTGTCAGAGGATGCCCGAAACGTCGATCCTCCTGCTCCTCGGATGCTGCCTGACCTGCTGCGCTTTTCCAGCACCGCACTCTCAACTGTCAGAGGAAGGCAAACCTTTACACAGCAATCAACCACCCGAATGTAAAGTCCAGTCAGCTGCTGTCAAACAGTAAATACATCAGGTAAGTGTGAGATAGAGGGGGGTGGGGGTCACGGGTAGGGTGCCAAGGGGAAAGGTGCCGGGGGTAGAGGGCCAGGGTGCAAGTTGGCAAGGGAGCCAGGTAAATGATGCGGTGTTTAGGGTAGGTTGGCCTTGGTCAAGTAATCGGGTCCAGTGGGAATGGTTGGCTATAGGGCTTGGGGTGGTTGGGGGTGGGGGTGAGAAGGTTGAGGAGAGTCACGTCCAGAGGTTGGGGAGTTGGGATCTTTGGTGGGTTGTGTGGAAGCAGATTGGACACAGAAAGGGAAGAGGCGCTTTGGGCTGGATCCCTTGAGGAAGGATGGGGACTGATCACATACACAGTTTGGAAAGGGAGCACAGGTGATGGTCTGGGTTGGGGTAAAGGGGAGCAGTTCTAGAGCAGGTGGAGGGGAATTAACTGCCAGGGCATGAAATGGGAGGTTTGGTCAGGGGTTTGTGAAGATAGATTGATATCTGAGGGTGAAAGGGTGTCAGGTCCAAAACCGAGGAAGAGGGTTTCGCATCTGGAGCTGGGGAGGTTGGGGTGGGGGTGTCGTAGGGAGTGTCAGGTCAGGGTCTGGGGGTGTAAGGGATCTAGATGAAGTACAGTTGGGGTGCATGAGGTCACTACGTGGTCAGTTAAATAATTAGTCAGGAATTAGACAATGTATTTAATGGTCTAAGTTTTCCAGTGTATCTAATTACTTAATTTCAATAGAATGTTCCAAATTCTCTGACTTAAATGTAGACTTTCGGAAAGTCCCAGGCATAGGGAAGTAACCGAATGAAGTCATCAATTTTACGGGCAATTCTTAAGAAGTCTGCTCTGATGGGGATTCTGCAGCATCCCCCACCCCTGCACATGTCACTCCCATCTACGCTGGAGTAATGACTGTCCGCTGAGTGAAAACTCTGGACATCTTTCAACTGAGGTGGAAATCTAGGTCACGTGGACATTGAAGACAGGCTGAAGAACATTAACTCTTAATCAGCATTACTAAGTGAAGGAATAGATTATCTGGTCATTTGTGCTCTTTGAGGAAGGAGACTTGCTGTGTGCAAATTGGCCGTCCCTTTAAGCACCATGTTACAACAGAGACAGCAACTACTTGACTTGTTGTAAAGTACTTTGGGACATCTGGTTGTTTCCTTCCTTCTCCTGACCTCGATGTGAGAAGTCTACCAGCTCAGCCTTGTTGACAGTAGCCTTGTATTTCAAAAACGCATTCAGGTCACTTTGCCCTGGTCAGTGCTTGACCTCGACCGGATTCCTCCCTTTATTCTTCTTTTTCTTTCCTCTCTAATTGGCAGCTGAGATGGTTACGGGAAAAAAAAGGAAGTGCTCAGTTTCTGCGTGATGTCTCCCAGGACTGAGATCAGTGAATCAGTCTATATGCAGTCGTCAAATGATTTGGCAGCAATTTGCAGCTTCCTGTCTCAGCATTATTCTGCATTGCAGCCTCTTTTCATCTAGTCAGTTCGGCTGTGGGTTAGATTAGTGCTGCTTTCACCTTTGGCCTACTGAGTTGATGGTGAGAACGTGGGGGTTATTTTCTGCAAGATGTGCAAACATTTACAAATGTGCCAGAAAGGGAAGTTCTGGCAGTTTTAAAAATCTGATATAGTTAACAAGACAAAACCAGCAACTTCCGTTGCACTTTAGCAGATCCATTTTGATGAATGAAGACAGAAAAGAAATGACAGGAAAATAAGTGTGATATGTCAAATATGTTATGGAAAAGCATACAGTTAATGGCAGAACCCTGATCAACAATGACGTACTGAGGGATCTTGGGTTCAGGCCCAAAGCTCCCTAAAAGTGCTCACACAAGTAGCTAAGGTGGTAATGAAGGCATACAGCATGCTTGCCTTTATTGGTCAAGGCATTGAGTACAACAATCAGGACATCATGTTGCAGCTTTATAAGACTTTAATTAGGCCACACCTAGAGTACTGTGTTCAATTCTGGTTGCCATATTACAGGAAGGATGTGGAATGGGCACAGAAGAGGTTTACCAGGATGCTGCCTGGATTAGAGGGTATGAGCTATAAGGAGATGTTAGAAAAACTCAGGATGTTTTCACTGGAACGGCAGGGGCTGGGGGTGAACTTGATAGAAATCTATAAAATGATAAGATGCACAGCTAGGGTTAACAGTCAGAATATTATTCCTAGAGTTGAAATCTCTAACACTAGGCAGCATGCATTTAAAGTGAGAAAGGGAAGATTCAAAGGAGACATGAGGGGGAAATATTTTTACACAGAGTGTGGTAGGAGGTTGGAACGTGCTGCCAGAGGTGTTGATGGAGGCAAATACAATAGGGGTATTTGAGGGGCTTTTAGATACGCACATTGAGATAACTGCACAGAGGCTGATATCCCATTACCAAGTCAGCCTTTATTTACTTGTGTACAGTACACTGGCTGTAGCCAGCCAGCTCAGAGTTAGTGCCCTGATCTGAAGAGATTCTAAATATCCTGTTCATTTTTTTTCTTTTTTGTACTGCGGTCGCGCTTATTTTATCCCCAGCACCCATGGGTGTGTGTGTAGGTGTGAGACACAGTGAGAGACACAAGGTGTACAAACCTTTATTCAATTTCCACCACCAGGAAGGTAGGAAAACACCCGAGTGGCCTGTGACAAGCACTGCCCTTCACAAAAAAGGGCAATGCTGTGTGAAATCTCCTGTTCATTTTTTTTTTCTTTTTTTTTTAAACACCTGAGTGGCCAATGACAAGCAGTGCCCTTCACAATAGGCAATGCTGTGTGGTCAAACAATGAAGACACTCCTGTTTATTTTTTTTTAATATTTAATCCCCACCCTATCGCCTAACTGCGGTAGTGCTTATTTTTTCTCCAGCACCCATAGTGTGTGCGCGTGTGCGCAGATGTGAGACACAGTGAGAGACACAAAGTGCACGAATCTTTATTCAATTTCCACCACCAGGAAGATAGGAAAACACCCGAATGGCCAGTGATAAGCAGTGCCCTTCACAAAAACAGGCAATGCTGTGTGAAATCTCCTGTTCATTTTTTTTTTCCTTTAACCCCCCCCCACTAACTGCAGTAGTGCTTATTTTATCAGGGGTGGGTGTGGGGGTTGGGGGTGGGGGTGTGTGTCACAGCGGGAGACACAAGGTGTACAAACCTTTATTCAATTTCCACCACCAGGAAGATAGGAAAACACCCGGGTGGCCTGTGACAAACACTGCCCTTCACATCAAAGGGCAGTGCTGTGTGATCAAAATGGTGAAGGGGAGGGTAGGGACTAAATCAAAATAGAATTGGAGGGAGAAATGATGCGCTCCACTCCCTGCGGCGCCAACCTCTCCCTGAACAACTCCAGGGTGTTGGTCGACAGCGCGTGTTCCTTCTCAAAGGACACCCGGGCCCTAACGGAACCGCGGAAGAGGGGCAAGCAGTCGGCCCTAACGACCCCCTCCACGGCCCGCTGCCTGGACCTGTTGATGGCCAGTTTGTCCAGACCCAGGAGCAGACCCACGAGGAGGTCTTCAGACCTGCCCTGCCTCCTCCGTACCGGGTGTCCGAAGATCAGGAGCATGGGACTGAAGTGCAACCAAAAGCAGAGGAGGAGGTTTTTAAGGAAATCAAAAAGGGAGTGCAAACGCCCACACCCAATATATACATGCTCCACGGACTCCACAGCGCCACAGAACAAGCAGTTGGGCTGGGAGTCCGTGAACCACCGCAATCTGCGGTTGCAGGGGACTGCTGCGTGCAGCACCCTCCACCCCAGATCCCCGAGAGAAAGGGGGAGGACTCCCGCGTAGAGAGCCCTCCACTGGGGATCCCCACCGCCCGGTGGCAAATGGGCACGCCAAGGCGTGTCCGGACAGTGGATGAGGGGGGAGAAGAGGTGGACGGTGTGCAGCAGCAGTCTATATAGGGCCCTCCTTTTTACCCCCTGGAAGGGAACAAAATTAAAATTCCGGAGGAGGCTCAGGTTGTGGGGCACAGGCTCCCGTGGGAAGTACGGAACCTTGGGGCCAATGTGAAATTCCGTCCAGGCTGGGGTAAGCGCGGACGGGATCCCACCGCACACCTGAGCGTCCTCCAACGGGTGCACTACGTCGGGTCTGAGCTTCCGCCGTTTTAAGGCGTCGGATGGTGGTGGCCAC
>NC_057745.1:27757669-27760611 GCF_004010195.1 Chiloscyllium plagiosum | reverse complement strand
GGGGGCAGTCTTGACGCACTCCTCTCCCGAAGCGAAGGGGCGCCGTCAGGGACCCGTTAACTTTAACCAGATACTCTGCGGCGGTGTACAAAAGTCGGATCCGGGCGACGAACTGCGTCCCGAACCCGAATGCCCGCAGAGTCCCGAGCAGGTACTCGTGATCGACCCTGTCGAACGCCTTCTCCTGGTCGAGAGACAGGAAGGCGCTCGGCAGACCAGCCCGTCGACAGAAATGGATCAGGTCCCGGACCAGGTGGACGTTGTCGTGTATCCTCCGGCCCAGGACCGTGTAGGACTGGTCCGGGTGAATCATGTGGACCAGCACGGAGGCCAGGCGAGAAGACAACACCCTGGCGAAGATTTTGTAATCCGTGCTGAGGAGGGAGACCGGACGCCAGTTCTTTAACGAACGAAGGTCCCCCTTCTTTGGCAACAGGACGATGACCGCCCTGCGCCAAGAAAGGGGCAGCTATCCGGCATTTAGACACTCCCCCAGGACCTGTACGTAGTCGCTCCCCAGGATGTCCCAGAACGCCCTGAAAAACTCCAGTCAGCCCATCCAGCCCCCGGGGTTTTGCCCCTCGAGAGCCGGTCGAGGGCGCCGGTCAGCTCCTCTAAAGTGGCGGGAGCGTCGAGCCTTCCGGCGTCCTCCGGGCTGAGCTGCAGCATGTCCTCTCAGAGCTCTGCGAGCATCCTCACTGGACGGATCCGGAGAGAACAGAGCCGTGTAATAGTTTTGGACGTGGGCCCGGATGCCCTCTGGATCCGAGACGAGGGACCCGTCGTCGGCCAGCAGCACAAGGAGCTGCTGACGGGTGTCACGCCTTTTTTCCAGCGAGTAGAAGAAGGGGGAGCCGCGGTCCAGGTCCTGGAGGAGCTGGATCCGCGACCTCACGTACGCGCCTCGAGCCCCGACGAGCTGCAGGTCCCGGAGCGCGGCCTTCTTCTCTTTGTACGCCCCGCGCAGGGCCGGGTCCGCGTCGGGCTGACCGAGGCGTGACTCCAGGTCGAGCAACTCTCTCTCTCCAACTCCCCGATCCTGGATTTCCACCTCTTCGTCGACCCCCTCACATACTCCTGACAGAAGACACGGACATGAGCCTTGCCCACGTCCCACCATAGCCTCAGGGAGGGGAAGCTTCCCCGCTTCCTTCGCCAGCCGGCCCAGAAACGACGTAACGAGTCCCGGAACCGCTTGTCCTCCAGCAGTGGGTTGTTAAAGTGCCAGTACGCGGAGCCGAGCCTGGCGCCGAACGGAAGGAGTTCCGCCCACACCAGGTGATGGTCCGTGCACGACACCTGCCGCGTGGAGGCCTTCGGAAAACAGGAGGCGTACGCCCGCGAAACGTACAGGCGGTCGATTCTGGACGCTCCGACCCCAGGCCTCACGAACGTGAAGGCGATGGAGTCGGGATGGAGATTCCGCCAGACGTCCACCAGGTCGAAGGACTTGACCAAGTCCCCCAACCTCTTCCCCGACGCCCAGGCAGTGCGGGCACCGCCGTGGTCCCTGCCCTCGAGGACGCAGTTAAAATCTCCTGAGGACGACGCACTGGTTCTCATCGATGGAAGCGAGATGAGCGGACACTTCTTTGAAGAAGCTCGCTTGCCTCGGCCCGGCCAGGGGAGCGTAGACGTTCACCAAGTGAAGCACCGCGCCCCCCAGCCGAACCGTCAGGTGAAGCAAACGGCCTGGCACTGGCTCCCTGACCCCCCAAGATCTCCGGCTGAAAATGCAGGGCCAATAGGATAGCCACCCCGCCAGATCTGCAGGTGAGGTGACTCATGTAGACCCCCCCCCCCTCCGTCACTCCAGGAGCCAGGTGGCTTCGTCTCCCGGGATAGTGTGGGTTTCTTGCAGGAAGCACACCGCACCGCATACCTCCCGTCCCGGAGGACCGAGAGGGTCTGGAATCTGCGCTGTGACTCCCTGCTGCCATTGATGTCGAGGCTGGCTATAGTTGTCTCCCTGTCAGAAGCGTTGTGCAACCACCAGCAGTACAGTTAAAAACCTATATACATATTTACAGGGAGGACGAGGGAGGGGCACTGATGTTCCTCACCCTCACCAGGAGCACCCCCAGGAAGTTCCTGACTCGCTTTCGCTCGTTCATGTCGAGCCCAGGCGCCTGGCGAGCAGCGTGGACCGACCAGTAAACTCTTTCAAAGGAACTCCAGCAGTCGAGCGCCAGTTGGGCTCTATCCCGGCGACCCAGAGTTTCTTCGACAAATTCCCGGAGTTCCTCGAGGGGGATGAGGGGGAGATCGGTGGGGGGCACCCGGGATTCGAAAATGTCACTGCAGACAGAGTCCGCGTCGTCCCCGGTGTCCGCCACTGATCCCGAACCCTCCTCTGGGAGGTCGCTCTCGGTCACCGACCCCTCCCCCCGAGGATAGGGGCTGGTCCGGCGCCGCCAACTGGCCTCAAACCCCCGGCGACCCCACCCCCAGGGTCACCGGCGGTACCTTCCTCGGCGCACCCCTCCCCGGAACACCCCGAGTTCGGGTCGTCAGGCAGCAGAGGCTCGTGGCCCCGCTCCTCTCCCAACACCGGGACGCCCGGCTCCTCGGGGAAAAGGTCCTCCCCCAGGGCCAAGGCCCCCGGAAAAACAGTCTGGGAGGGAGGAGCGAGGAGAACACCCTCCTCCCCTCGACGACCCAGTAGAGAGTCCTCCATTGTTGCCCGCACTACGGCCCTCGTGGTTGTTAAAGTCCTCCCTAGGGGCCGGAGGAGTTGAGGCAGCAGGAGGCCCTGCTGTAGCCCCTGGGGGTTTGGGTAGGCCGAGCCAGTCGAGAGGCACCATTGGCTCGTCCCCTGGAGCGGGGCAGCGCTACTGGCGTGTTGCTGGAGTGTCTCTCCCCTCCAAGGGCCAGTGCCTCTTCCCCAGAAAGACGGGGTGGAATTTATGGGCCTTCCCCTCCCCGCCCCCCTTGATGGTCAT
>NC_057745.1:27730529-27757169 GCF_004010195.1 Chiloscyllium plagiosum | reverse complement strand
CAGTAGTGCTTATTTTTTCCCCAGCACCCATGGTGTGTGTGTGCAGGTGTGAGACACAGTGAAAGACACAGTGCACGAATCTTTACTCAATTTCCACCACCAGGAAGATAGGAAAACACCCGGGTGGCCAGTGACAAACACTGCCCTTCACAAAGACACCCTTGTTTATTTTTAAATCTCCTGTTTATCTTTTTTTTTGCAATCTCCTGTTCATTTTGGTCAGCCAGGGCTTCCTGATTGTGTTGTTAACCTGGGCCAATCAAGGACCTCAGAGTCGACAAGGTCCATCCGATTCCAATCACTCCATCTCCCCCCAACACCCCAACCCCCCCCACAAATCTGGGGATGTAGGTTTGGTCTTTCTCTGCAACACTTTCAGCCCAGGTCCACTTCCTCTCATTCAGACTCTGACATGAGCGGTGTGTACCAGACCGTGGCCCATCACTTACTCCCAGAGCATCTCAGGAGAGTTTCCTCCTCTTCTTCCAGCAGTAATGGTATCGAGGCTTCATCCATCTCAGACTTGGGGGCTTCCTCAACACTACACAGGGAGAAAACCTATGGTTTCTGACAGGTCTTCTGGCTGTTCTGACGGGCTACGTTTGTTTTGCTCCTGCCCCGTTTGCGAGGTAACAGTTTTCCGATGATTCATGTGTTTGTTCAGAATTGTATCACTGCCTGGAACTTTATAAGTCATGGGATGTACCTTGCATCCACATTGTCTCATACCCATGGTTCAGGCACCAAGCTTTGTTCCCCCAAATTCAACGGTCTCTCTCGCTTAGAGGAGACATTCCTGCGACTGTTTCACCCTCCCCCCAGGTCTGGGAACATCTGGTTTAACCTGGTGTGGAGTCTTCTCCCCATCAGCAACTCTGCTAGAGCTGTCCCTGTTGCATGTGGGGTAGTCCCATAATCAAACAGGAACTGGGACAGTTTGGTATTGAGTGACACTATAGACTGCTTCTTTAAGCCTGGCTTCAATATTTGGGCCACTCTTTCTGCCAGACCATTGGGCAATGTTCTGATATGCCAAATGCCATTTGACTTCAAGAAATATTCAAAATTCCCTGCTGGTAAACGATGTCCCATTGTCCATGACCAATACTCCCAGGAATCAGTGTATCGTGAGCAATGCTCACTATTTCTCAATTGTCATCCCTCAGTTTACTGAACAAACGTTATGCACGTCCAATCACTTTGAATGGGTGTCTACAAAGCCCTGGAACATTGAGCCCATGAAAGGACTGGCATAATTGATGTGTAACCAAGTCCAGGGTTTCCCTTGACATTGCCATTAATGTGGGGCTGTCCTGGTGGCAAGCTTTGTCCTTTTGGCACTCTGGGCACTGCCCCAATACAGCAGCTATGCTGGCATCCAACCCTGGCCACCAGACATAGTGTCTTGTGAGCATTTTCCTCTTGGAAACCCTTGGATAACCCTGGTGGCGGTGACCTTTATTCGGGATAATCACTCTTGCTCTCCTCAGTAAGTGCCGTCCTCTGGTCTCACTGGGTCCAGAAAGGGTTCAGTCCTGGTTGTGATAGCCCTTCCGTCTCCCCCATTACCACCAGCATTTTTAGTCTTGCTAGGACAGGATCTTCTTATGTCCACAGTTGGATGTTGTCCGCAGTGACCAGAAGGGTGTCCAGGAATTTCAAAACTAGAATGGACTCTTGCAGGGGAGACACCATCATCAGTGAGGTATCTACCAGGCAGGCAGTTCAGGGCATCCCAATTAGCCATTTGGCTTCCTGGATGGTGTTGTAACTTGCATGCGCTGAGAATAAGGGCCCATCTCTGAATCTACCAGAAGCTAAGGGTGACACTGCCTTGTCTTCCTTCAGTAGCCCTAGCTGGGGTTTGTGTTCTGTTACTATGACAAATTCCTATCCATAAAGGTACTAGTGGAACTTCCTCACACCAAAGATAACTGCCAAACCTTCCTTCTCTCTCTGGGCATATTTGCATTCACCATCAGCCAAAGTCTGGGAAGCATACACCATGAGGCATTCCTCTCTGTTGGACCACCGGTGAGCCAAGACTATGCTAATACCATACGGGGAGGCATCGCATGTCAGTACTACCTTCCGCTTCGGATCATTGTGGGCCAACACCTTTAGATGACAACAGCTGTTTTTTCACTTCCCTAAAGGCTACTTCTTGGCTATGCAACCATTTCCAAGGCTGACCCTTTCTCAACAGCAGGAGTAAGGGTGCCAAGGTGGAGGACAGTTTACATTTTAATTTTCCGTAATAACTTACTACCCAAGGAAAAACCTAAGCTGTGGGACAGACATGAGTGCCCTCATTTTATCTTCCAAAAGGTGTATTTCTGTTTTATTGACTGTAACCCAAGGAGGTCACTTGAGGTGCCAGGAACACACACGTTTCCCTTCTAAGGCATACGTCTGCCTGGGAGAAATGTTTAAACATTTTGTCCAAGTTCTCTTTATTGGTCTTCCCTGTTATTAGTACAGCATCCAGATAAATGGCAAACTGGGGTAGCCCTTGTAAAATGTTCTCCATGGTTCCCTGGAAAAGGCCACAGGTTGATTCCTCAGTTCTTCTGGGACTCCTCATCCAGTCGCGATTGCGGGTCAGTGTGGCTCATGCCCAGCTTCATATTGAACAGCTCCCCCCTCCCCTGGTTTGATCATGGTTTGATGATTCCTTTGCTCTCCACCTCTACTTTTGCCTGCAAGTCAAATGGCACAGGGTGGGCCTTGCAAAATCACGGAACTACCTACGATTAGGGGGAACTTTCCAGGGAGTGCTCTCTCCTAGGTACCAGCCTACAAGTTTTCTTACTCATGTCAGGCCTTGTAGGTCCTTTGATAGTCCCAAGCCCTTCCTGAAAAGCTCCTGGGTGTTTCACTAGGATTTCACTGAGGCAGCCATTTCTAATTGAAAAATGTTGAGCCAATTTAGGTGATTCTTTCTCAACTAATTCCACCCCACTAGGTTTGGGCCTGAGACTCTTACTATCATCAGAGGTAACGGCACTAACTGCTTCTCATACAGTCGTACCCTTAATTTGCATTAGTTCCCCAGTATGTGTTCTCATTCTGGCTGAGGTCTTGCGCAAATTGGAGATTCAAGTCAGTCTTGTTAAAGACAGGTTCTGCAACCACAGATACAGCTGCACCTCTTTGGGAACTGGGTGACTATTTAACCAGACACTATTTGTAGGTGGTTCCAATTTGAATGTCACTAAGCAATTTAATCATTCCAACCCACATGTAGGGGGACTTTCCAGGGTGTGCACTCTCCTGGCTACCGGCCGACAAGTTTTCTTACTCAAGTCAGGCCTTGTTAGACTCCTTTGCTGTCTCGAGACAGTTGCACACTGGAAGCAACTAAAATGGCTTGCTGGCCCAGACCCTGAAGAACTTTTTACCCACTTGGCCAAGACTCGGCTTTGTTGTGGGATTCTGCTTTAGACAATTCTAGGTCCCTCGGCTCAGTGTATGCCCTGCGTGAGGCTCTGCAATTGCCTACACTCAAGTGGTGTTCCTCAAGCTCAGTTGGAGAGGTGAGGACATCCACTTCCATTAGGATACCATGTTGTTGTTCCACTTGCCACATTTTGTAATGATAAAGCCAGTTGCAGTGCCTGTTTGAACTCTAGTTGGGCATCAGCTAGAAGGCACTTCTGCATGGTTACGTCATTAATCCCACATAACAAATGGTCTCTCAGCTTCTCATTGAGTTAATCCAAAATCACATCCCTCTTCCAATCATCTTAGCCTCATAAAATCCTGATACAGATTCCCCCAGTTCTCTAACAGCCAAATAAAACTGATAACATCTCAGGATTAGAGGGGGTTGTGGGGTCATAATATTCCTTAACCAACTCCGTCAAACTCTTGGAAGGTTTTAGTGTCTGGTGCCTCTGGGAAAGTTAACTCCCTTATAAACTTAAAAATTTGGAAAATCAAATCAGGGCAAGACTTATATGCTTAATGGTAAAGTCCTGAGGAGTGTTGCTGAACAAAAATACCTTGGAGTACAGGTTCATAATTCCTTGAAATTAAAGTTGCAGGTAGACAGGATAATGAAGAAAGTGTTTAGTATGCTTGCTTTTATTGGTCAGAGCATTGAGTATAGGAGTAAGGAGGTCATGTTGCAGTTGTACAGGACATTGATCTTTGGAATATTGCACTCAATTCTGGTCTCCCTGCTATAAGAAGCATGTTGTGAAACTTGAGAGGGTTCTGAAACGATTTACAAGGATGTTGTCAGGGTTGGAGGATTTGAGCTCTAGAGAGAGGCTAAATAGGCTGGGGCTGTTTTACCTAGACTGTCAGAGGCTGAGAGGTGACCTTATAGAGGTTTATAAAATCATGAGGGGCATGGATAGAGTGAATAGCAAAGGTCTTTTCCTTGGGGTGGTGGAGTCCAAAACTAGAGGGCATAGGTTTAGGGTGAGAGGGGAAAGATTTAAAAGGGACCTAAGGGACAACTTTTTCCATGCAGAGGATGGTGTGTGTATGGAATGAGCTGCCAGTGGAAGTGGTTGAGGCTGGTACAGTTACAACATTTCAAATGGATCTGGATGGGTATATGAATAGGAAGAGTTTGGAGAGATATGAGCCAAATGGGACTAGATTAACTTAGGATTTCTGGTCAGCATGGATGAGTTAGACTGGAGGGTCTGTTTCTGTGCCAGATAGCTCCATGACTCTATAACCAAGCATGCTGCAGGGCCACAAGCACTCGGAACAATGGCCCATTATGTTTCATCTGTCCTAGTGTCATTTGCCCAGAAAAGATATCTCATTCTGTCCACATATTGGGCCCAGTCTTCGACAACAGGATCAAATGAGTCAAGCTTCCCAAATAAAGGCATGATTCCAGAAATGCTTACCCCAAGTCCAAGATGACTGTTGCAAGTGAATGTTCTTTAGGCATGTACTGTTGTCTTCCGTCACCACTGAGATAACTGCACAGAGGTTGGTATCCTGTCACCAACCCACCCTTTATTTATGTGTGCACACTACAGTAGCTGTACCCAGTCAGCTCAGAGTCAGTCCCCAAACTGAGGGGATTCTAAATCACCTGGTAATGCTTATTTTTTCCCCAGCACCCATGGTGTGTGTGTGCAGGTGGGAGACACAGTGAGAGACACAAAGTGCACGAATCTTTATTCAATTTCCACCACCAGGAAGATAGGAAAACACCCGGGTGGCCAGTGACAAGCACTGCCCTTACACTCCTCTTTTTTTTGTTTTATTTAACCCCCACACTACCACCTAAGTGCGGTAGTGCTTATTTTTTCCCCAGCACCCATGGTGTGTGTGTGTGCAGGTGTGAGACACAGTGAAAGACACAAAGTGATCACCTGGTAATATTGATCGACCTAGGCTTTCCTGATTCGCCCAGGTTAACAACCCCAATCAAGTATTTCATAGTCATCCACCTGGTAGGAGAAAGTGAGGACTGCAGATGCTGGAGATCAGAGTCAAAAAGTGTGGTGCTGGGAAAGCACAGCCGGTCAGGCAGCATCTGAGGAGCATGAGAGTTGACATTTTGAGCATAAGCTCTGATGAACATTCCTGATGAAGAGCTTATGCTCAAACGTTGACTTTCCTGCTCAGATGCTGCCTGACCAGCTGTGCTTTTCAAGATCCACCTGGTTCCAATCACTACATACACACGTATGTAAGGAATGGAGTGATATGGCCCAAGGGTAAGCAGAAGGGGTTAGTTTAATTTGGCGACATATTTGGCACAACATCATGGGCTGAAAGGCCTGTTTCTGTGCTGTCCTGTTCTATGTTCTATGTAAATATGGTAGGGTGGATATTCTAGCTGGCATGTCTATATGCCACATGATCATTGGGGAAGAAAAACAAACCAATTCTGCTTTCTGAATGACAGGTTGATTTACCAATCTTCCAGCATTGCCCTGGAGTGGCCAGAAAATGGTTGCTTTTTTTCTCATTTTCTAAGGGTTTTGCTTATTGTTATAAAAACACCTGACATGGAAAAACATATCTTTCGATATGATGTCAAACCAAAGCCTGTCTGACCTCTAAGGTGGACATAAGAGATCTGATGGCGCAGTTTCAATAAAGCACAGGGACGTTCACCTTTGTGTCCTGACCTACATTTATCCCTCAGTCAAGATTCTCCAGCCTTTGTCACATTGTTGATTGTGAGATCTTGCTATGTCCTTGAGGGTGCTTTCTTGGGTTAAATACCATGATCAATATCTGACTATGATCTGAGAGCTGCCTGATAGGTAAGCTCATCTGACATGTATGACAAAAATCAAGATTTTATTGAGGCAGAAGTCCTGACATTAACAGCACTAACCATTTACATTGCAAAAGTGTGTGCATAGTCAAGATTTTGGACTCATTGATGTTGCTGTATGTTATACAAGAATAATTAGCTTTATTGTCACGTACTCAGATGAGTACAATGAAAATTTTACACGTCACCTCTTACACCACCATCTCAGGTACCAAGGTACAGGTTCTTGTGGGAAAAAAAATAAAGAAAGAGGAAGTCCAGCAATAAATCAGAAAAATAGAGAAAGAAGAGTTCAGAATAAAATCTTTCCAACTCCTGCTGCACTGGCCTTCATCTCGAGGCTGGGACCAGGAGTCTGGGTCCGTGCTCGGAATCCGGGTCCACGCTGAGATCGGGAGTTTGGGGCCATGCTGAGGCTGGGAGTCTGGGTCTACACCAAAGCTGAGATTCAGGTCCAGGCTGAGGCCGGGGGCCTGGGTCCAGCCAAAGCCGAGATTCAGGTCCACGCCGAAGCTGGGAGTCTGGGTCACCGAAAGTCTATATGACTGCATGCTGAGAATTGAAACAACAAAATGTCATATTTTTGGCGATATATTTGTTGATTTTAATTAAAGCCTGCTGTTATATGAGTTTAAACAAAATAAAAATTCAGCAAAGGTACATTTATTTTGGCAAAGTTAACAATAGAACTGATAATAAGTGAAAAACATAGACAACAAACCATTTAATGACTTTTTTGTGATTGCTTATTGTGAGATAGGAATCGGTCATTTGGTTCCAACATCGCTGAGCATGGCTTTAACTGGTCCTCCAGGTGAATATCCATCCTCTGAGACCTTGAGGACATTTTAATTTGTGTCACATATGAAAATATTGATTCACAAGAATAAGTTGTGCCAAAACAGGGCAGCGTTTGACGGGCATGTTGATGAGACTTGGCTATTCAGTGGCATTTAATCCTCCTTAGCATCAAATACAGACTTCAGAATATTATCTTCTGAGAGCTCAATCAGTTCCATCTGTAAGTCATCAGGTGCTCTGGAGGCATCAACCAGGTATGGTTGAAAAGCTAGTTTCAGTGTGAGATCGTGTTTCTCAAAATCTGCAAACAGTTTCATTGCATTCTTCAATCAGGGAATCTAGAACAGCTGAGTATTCTTTCACATCTTATTCCCTCAATGATTTGCTCCTGTTCATTAATTACCTTTACCAACTCAGGAAAGTGTTCAGCTAAAAGTTCCGATCAGGTAAGGAGAGGTTTGAAAAAGGTCAGCTTTTTCCAAAATGATTGTATTTTTAGCTGCATTTCGTATATCGATTTAGTTTTACCTTGCAACAAAAAATTCAGATCATTTTACTTTGACATTATATCGTACAAAAATGCAGCTTTTCTGCAGAAATCCTCTTTGGACAATTCACGTGGTTCATTCAGTTCCTCAAAAAAAAAATCTTGTGATTTGTTTTCGCAAAGATAAAAGTTTCACAAGTATTTGTCCTTGTGAAAACCAGCACACTTTAGAATGATGTGGCAGATCCACACTGAATGTTTCATCATTAAGCTGAAGCATGTTACAAAATTGGCGATGCCATGATGCATTTGCTTCAATGCAGTTTACAATATTGTAACTTACTTTAATGTGTCACTTAAAACAGTGGAGTTGGCACTACTGATGCAAAAGACAATGAAAGGAAATGAAAGTATCTGCATCTGGCAACATATCCTTCACCTTTTCCTCTCACAGAAGATGCACTGTCTGTGCGTACACTTACTAAATTGCATAAATTCCGATTTGCTTCGCGTCACTTGTCTTTGAAGGTAGTGAAGATGTCAATTCTACCTGCCCTCTCTGTAAGGGTACCCTCATGGAAATGAAAATCTGCAGTTATAGCGCAAATAAAAAATAACATCTGCGCTGAGTCAGTAATGTCAGTGGATTCAGCCAAGGCAATCGAATAATAAATGTTTTCACTTTGCCATACCACACAGCTGCTGAGACGCGGTGCTGAAGTCTCTGGGACCCATGTATGTGATTTGTACTGTGGGCTGAGGTCTTCTTTGGCTAAATGTGAGTTTTGTTGAGTTGCACAGTTTCTCTCCACAAGGTCAGCAGAGATCTCCCAATGCATATATCTTCCTAGACTCACCTCATTAAGTGCCTCCATTGCCCCAATTGCTGATTTGAGCCCCATTCTGACAGCACCATTCCCAGAAGAATGTGCCATTCATTGGATGAGTGAGGTGAAAGTGGATGACACAACTTTTGTTCTTGGGCAATGGCTGAAAGGTGGCGAGGTGTTCTGGGTGAATGTGCTGGCAGAAGACCAGCATTATTAGTGCCAGCGCCAACCTTATAGGACTGCAATGAGTCTGCCAGCTGACCATTCACATTCTGAAGCTGTGTTGCTCATTGAAGGACAGTCTGTATGAAGATATCTAAGAAGAACAATATGGCACCATGATTCTCCGACGTGGACCTGGAGGTCCTGGTGGAGAGGGTGGTCCAGGGAAGTGGGGATGCGGTCTGTCCTCTTTCCAGAGCAGCACCAGAGGCAGTCGTGCCACCAGACTCTGGCAGCTTAGGAGTGGCCACCATCTAGGCCATGGCCTAGAGAGATGGCCAACAGCATCAATGACCTTCTCCGTGGCACCAGTGTAAGTGTCACATACTTCTCTTTGCCACCTCACTCACTCTATCTCCACTACACCACCCACCTCCCACTAAGGCTCACGTTCGGTCACTCTCACTATTCCCTCATTCCCTCTTGTTTCCCCTCCAAATCACTGACCCTCCATGCCCTCTGCTGTACCTGCACACTCCCCTAGGACACCTTACCACCTTTTGCCCACCAGCACCAACAGGTGTGCTACCCACTTTCACCTCACTTAATCCCTTCCTCTCTCCCATTACAGGATAGAACAACCTATACTATGGTGGAAAGAGCCAGGACCAGGTGGAGGTGTGTCCAACAGCATACACAGCAAGGGGTGAAATCTGTCCCTCTCAGTAGATGACCAGGCCCACTCCTGAAGGGATAATGTGACATCCATGTCCTGCTAACCAAGTAAGTACCATTCATCATTCCACTGCAACTCTTACCTTAACCCCACTGTCAGCAAGCATTAACAAGGCTGTCTTATACCAGCTCAGATACTAACACCTCAACAGGGACATCGAGTTCAGAACATTTGGGAGCCCAACCTGATGGGTACCTCACTGTGACAGCTCCGCAACTGGCAGAGGGAGAAAGACCACACACAGGCTCGTCAGAACACTGTCCTGTCTTCCTCCTTTGAAATTCAAGCCGAAGAGGATTAGCTTGCCTCTGGTAAGGAGACCCTCAGTATGTCTGGGCCAAGCAGACCCAATCACTGAGCTTTACCAAACCTCCAAAGACAATAGGCTTCACTGTGAAGCAAGCTCCCTTGGCCTTAGCTGCAGAATGTGAGATAACACTGAGGTGTCAATGGGAGGAAAGGAAAACAATAATCCTTTTGAGGACACACTGATGGCATTGGTGACATTACATTGTATATAAAGTCTCACATTTCCATAAATGTTCATGGGATTTGCAATATGTCTGTTAGTTTGGGTCGGTGTGTAGCCTTGAATATAACTGTGCCACCATGATGTTCAACATCATGTCCATGCAGGATATACCAGGGACCAGTCACTGTGGTGAGAGCTCACTAAAGCATGTGGAAGCGAGAGGAACACGATGGATATTGAGCAATGTGTTCTTGTGGCCTGTCTTCATCAAACATCCCCACTCTTTCCTTGTCCTCTGTGAGGATGTGTTGGTAGAGACGTCAGCAATGTGTGGGGCAGGGAGATGTACAGCACACTGGGAGCCACTGCACTAGGATCACCAGGGAACAGGGAGCCTGCAGGTCCATGTCCTTTACACATTGTGGGTCTGTGTGTAATATTTTTGCCCCTTCAAGGGCCTCACATCAGTGCATCCTACAGCCCCCTCCCTCATAGGGGGAGACACCTCCCCTGCCCACTCTGGATATGATCACTGCCATTTTCCTTCCTAATTCATTCTAGTGATTTTCAGCATGATGGATGATGAGCTCACTGCACATGGTGGTTTCCAGCCTCCCCCTCTACATGTCACTGAGGCCCCAAACATCCATATCCCTTTCCTGTTAGCTCTTTCCCAGAATCTAACTGGCTTCACACCTCCCCAGGTCCCCACCCAACCCATTGACACGAGCTTCACCTGTCCAACACTACCCCAACACCCCAGCCGCTGGCATATGAGCCAATGTGTCAGGTGCAGTCATACACTGTATCCCTCCCCTTGAAGCTTCTGACCATGGAGAAACCCCATTGCCACAAGACCCTGTTTCCATCATGCTTTGCTGAATTCCCCTCCCCCGCCAACATTACAGTTGCTTCCCCCCCCCCCCCCACAAGAGTCACCCATTTGTTCCCCCACCCTGCAGCCCCACAAATAGGTTCCTGAGACCCATTCCTGTGTCAAAGGTCCACTCTCCCATGTCTGGTCATCCCTTGTCCATTGGATGGTGCCACATGATTTGAGTGAGTGACCTAACTGTGCAGTCCTGGACTGGAAGCATCCATTTTGCTGAGTGATCCCACTTCTCCTGAACTGCAATAATCCTACTCTCCTGGACATGTCACTACGGAGCCGCAGGATTAATCATGGCCCATTCCCCAGACTAGAAAAGCATGGATTCCCTAATCGAGAGCCTCCCCAACCAGTTACTGGACTGGTATCAGAGGCTTTGACTTACTGTACCAGGTCCCTGTGACTGACAGGTGCCTCAATAGACTTCAGTGAGGACTCCACCCCTGGGACTTTGAGACCTGGATGCCTGGTTGCTGCCCATGTTGTGTGTTTACTGTGTAAGCTGCTGGGCACGTGGTGCTGCTATGAGTTGGTGGAGAAGGCTGCTGTATAGTGGGATATCCGCCCATTTGAACAGCTTAGCAGAAAGGCCAGTGCCGGGTACTGTGTCTACAGTGATGTGCAAAGCAGGATGCTGGGAACGCGCAGATAGGCACTAAGCAGTTGAGTGCTAAGACGGCAAGTGAGCAGCCCTACTACCCTGTGCCAATGTGTGAGCTGCGTGCCTGTTCCTGCTACAGCCTTTCAACGTTTGTTGCTGGTGTACCTTGCAGGAGAGGTGGTGTGGGTATTCAGGGACCTTGTCCATACACACAAGGAGGGTCTGGAGCAGCAGGTAGGGATGTGGGACACAATGACTCCCGTTGCCCAGAGGCGGCAGCTATGCAGTGAGTCATGCTGCCTTCACGGACAGGTCCTGGAGAAGGGTTGCACCCGAAACATCAACCTCTGCACCTCCTGATGCTGCTGGGCTTGCCATGTTCTTCCAGCCTCCAGCCAGCCTTTACAGACAGAGCTGTGGAGAGACAGGTGCAGCACCCTCAGGGTCGGCTGGAAGGGGGCGTCCAGCTGCACTCCTTCTTACTCTATTTCCTAATTATCCTGCAAGGGGATCGGAAAGGTGCCATGATGATCTTGAGGGGTTGGTAATTGTCCGATGCCAGTATCTGTGAATGCTCATAGCCAGGGATTGTGCCCTGAGATGCTGTTTGTGGTGACCAACACGGAAGCTCTTTGATGCCAGTTCCCGTTCTGACCTCCGTGTCAGTCAGCATGTCACGTTGCAGCTTTATAAAAGTTTGGTTAGGCCACACTTGAAGTATTGTGTTCAATTCTGGGCACCATGTTACAGGAAGGATGGGGAGAGAGTGCAGAAAAGACTTACCAGGATGCTGCTTGGATTAGAGCAATAAGGAGAGGCTTGACAAACTGGGGCTGTTTTCTCTGGAGTGGCGGAGGCTGAGGGGCACAGATAAGGTTGACAGTCAGAATCTTTTTCTCAGAGTTGAAATGCCTAATATTAAAGGCATTTAAGATGAGAGGGGCAAAGTTCAAAGGAGATGTGAGGGACAGGTTTTTTTACACTGAGAGTGGTAGATTCCTGGAACGCACAGCCAGGGGTTGTGGTCAAGGTAGATACAATAGGGGCATTTAAGGGTCTTTTAGGTAGGTACATGGAAAAGCAAGGAATAGGAGGATATGGACCAGAGGTCGGAAAATGGGATTAGTTTAACTTGGCATCATTTTCAGCACAACACTGAGGGCCGATGAGCCTGTTCCTGTGCTGTATTGTTCTATTTTCAGAGTGAGTTTGCTTGCAGTGGGTGGGAAGATAGGAAGCTGCATATAATGAGCCAAGATGTGTAGTTAATAATGGTGTTCAGAAGCAATAATCCTCTTTAATAGGCAACTCACTGCTGCCTAGTGAGAATCTCACCTCGGTGTCCAGGACTTAACCAAAAACTGCAGCGAGCTGTTCCCAGTGTCAAAACAGGCTTTGCTGGACTTCTTACGCAGTTCTGCTTCATGTCTCTCCATGGCTCATATTATTCAGGCCCTTATAAGATTCCACGCTGGGTCTATTTTATGTGGTGAATCTCTGACATGAATTGCAAGGAGAAAGGAGAAGCTGCCAAGATTTAGGCCTTTCAGATGACAGCGGAGTGACATTTCATGTACAGCACAGCCTATCCCTGGCACTAAAAATAGGAATGTGTACACAGGCAGGGAATGTGACTGTGGTTATTTTCTTTTCAGGACTGGAACTTTGCCCTGAGTACAACATCAAAACGAAGCACACTGTGAAGGCTGTAAATTAAGATTCTGACAGAAATTTGTGATTTCTCCAAATGTCTCCTCTGCACGAGTTAAGAAACACGTCTTGCATTAAGCACTTCCTTTCAACTTTCCACCTCCCATCCTGAAGATGTTCCGCAAGCAGTATGAACCTATTTGTACTTTTCCCCATTGCTGTTGCTCATGTAGCACACTCGAGAGTAACTCTTGGAAGGTTATTTGATCTTGGGGTCAACAGGGAAGTGTATCATGACGAGCCCCGGACAGAAAATATTACTTCTACCAGAAACAGCATTCAGGAGCAACATGACTTGCTGGCTCTGTTATTTTATATGAAACTGTTGTGGCTCAGAATCCAATACATTTGCCCTTGGAGCAATAGGTTGTTGATTCAAGTCCTGCCCTGGAATGTTAGCACAAACTTAAGCCTGAGACTCTAGTGCAGCACTGATGGGAAGCTGTTCAGCTGAGCCCTAACTGACTTGTGTATAAAAATTTGCATGGGATTGTCTTGTAAGAGAAGAGCTGAGTTATCCCCAGAGTCTGAGTTGATATTTATGCCTTAAACAACACGATAAAAACTAAAGTGGGCAATCGAGAGTGTATCACATTACTTGGGTCTGGAGTCACATGAGTCACTAGGTGGCAGATTTCCCTTCCCTAAAGGATATCAAATGGAACCAGATGGATCTTTACAACAAAAGTTACGTCAGATTAACTTTTAATTCCAGATTTATTAATTACATTTGAATTTCACCATCTGTCATGGAGGGATTTAAACCTCAGTCTTCAAAACACTGGATTATGAGTCTAACAGCAAAACTGTTACACCCCCACCTACCTCGTCACCTGTGCATTAAAGCATTACTTTTTCTGGGATCTTTCTGTGCACAAATTTACTGCTGTGTTTCCTGTCTGCTATTTTTCACTGCAAAAACACTTCATTATGTGTAAAGCACTTTGGAATATCCCGAAGTTAGGAAAAGTGTTTTCTAAGTGCAATCTGTCCTTTTATCCTTTTTCCTCAGGAGCTATGAACCCTGCTATTACTTATCTGTAAAAGTCCAACCAATAGTGTTTTAGATTTATCAAATCCTTCATTTGCCGTTTGTAAGTCTGAATGAAAAGTCTGCCACACTCCCTGTAAAGTGACTTTACTTCGAAAATACTTCATTTTTGTGAAGAGCTATGGCTCGTTTCGATGGTGTGAAAGGCATTCTAGAAGTTTTTTTTAAATTTGGTGATTGCTTTTCTATTTTATATTCCAACTTCATGGTGGGTTGTGGAAAGGGCCAGCAAATCTGGTTATCTATCTCCTGTTGCCCTTCAGAAACTGGTGGTGGGCCTTGTGTTAAAACTGCTGTAGACTTTATGGTGAAGGTATGCCCAAAATCATAAAACAGTGATTTGGTATTCCAACTAACCTTGAACTGCTAGCATGACATGGTGAGCTATGTAAATTAAGAACCCTTTCCCAGGAAATATCATTGGATTAACCTGCTGTAAATCATGTCACCATGTTTCAGTAGATTGGATTTTTCTTGTTCCGGGTGCTCCGGTTTCTTCCCACAGTCCAAAGATGTGCGGGTCAGGTGAATTGGCCATGCTAAATTGCCCACAGTGTTAGGTGCATTAGTCATAGGGTAATGGGTCTGGGTGAGTTACTCTTCGGAGG
The DNA here is from genome assembly GCF_004010195.1 of Chiloscyllium plagiosum. Lineage (NCBI taxonomy): Eukaryota > Metazoa > Chordata > Chondrichthyes > Orectolobiformes > Hemiscylliidae > Chiloscyllium > Chiloscyllium plagiosum. The sequence continues at coordinate 27,742,560 of NC_057745.1, read as the reverse complement.
GTCGGTGTGGACTGGCTGGGCCAAAGGACCTGTTTCCACACTGTAGGGAATCTAATCTAATCTAATCTAATTAAGGCTGTGCTGTCTCTTAGAAAAACATATAAATAATGTGTAATTTTCGAATGTAATTGCACCATATTTCCACAGAACGCAGAATCTTGAACCTCTGTGTTGCTGGACAAATCTGCATCAGGCTGCCTTAGTTTATTAAACTGGTAACCTTGCTTTAAACAGAGTGTACTCCTCGTGGTTCTTTTGACCGATCTCGAACCAAGGGGCGCCTCTGGATGGGTCCATACCTTCATTTAGTTTTAGTGACATTGATGGGATGGCAATATAGTTCTAAGTTAGGCTGGTGTGTGATTTGCTGGAAAAGCGCAGCAGGTCAGGCAGCATCAAAGGAGAAGGAGAATCGACGTTTCGGGCATAAGCCCTTCTTCAGGAAGGGCTTATGCCCGAAACATCGATTCTCCTGCTTTTCCAGCAACACATTTTTAAGCTCTGATCTCCAGCATCTGCAGTCCTCACGTTCTCCTGGTGTGTGATTTGAAAGGGAATCCGTGTTGTGATATTAGGATGGTAATTTAATCATACTTCATTCTCTGTGCCAAAGTGCTCACCACAAATTGCATTGTTCTGCTCACCATCTTCAAGAATTCAAGTGATTTAGCTTTTCCAAGTCCGTCTCTGCTAACTAATTCATGGAAATTGGATGTTATCACTTTATAGATGCTTCAAGTTGGTGGGAATCGGGGAATAATATCCAAATTTTTCTAAAGTCTGGTCAGTCCTTCTTTGAACCTGACAAAGGAATAGCACTCCAACAGTTTGTGATTTCAAATAAACCTGTTGAACTATAACCTGATGTCATAATGAGGGAAGATTTGCAATTGGATTCAGTAATGAGAAATGTATATAGAATCAGAATCATAGAATCCCTGCAGTGTGGAAACAGGCCATTCGGGCAAACAAGTTCACACCAACCCTCCAAAGAATAACCCACCCAGACCCATATTATCCTATATTTACCCCTGACTTATGCACCTAATCTACCCATCCCTGAACACTGTGGGCAATTTAGCATGGCCAATTCGCCTAACCTGCATATCTTTGGAACGTGGGAGGAAATCGGAGGAAACCCATGCAGACACGGGAAAATGTGCAAACTCCACACAGTCACCTGAGGCTGGAATCAAACCCAGGTCCCTGGTGCTGTGAGGAAGCAGCGCTAACCACTGAGCTATTGTGCCGCCCTATAATAAATAAGAGTAGAAGAGGAGGAACATCTTAGCAAGACAGTGATCATTATACAATCTGTTTTAAGATGGTCAGAGAGAAGGACGTAAGTGTGGAGATGATTGTAGCTGCAACACCAGGTCGCCCTGGCAGTGTGGAAAATTGACTAGGTTTCCCTGGCTACGAAAAGCAGGATAAATCTAGTTATTATTGCTTTATCTTGTCCTTTAAGTAAATACTGACACCTGCACATTGAGAACTGGTCAGGAGTATATCAGCTGTGGGTGTTATGCATAAGCTGGTCCTGAGGCTGTGTGCTTCTTATCACTAAGGAACTCTCATTGATTCCTGATGTACTGTAAAAGTCTTTTGTCTACATAGTAGGTTTTCAAATACAGCTCTCCTGGGTAGTGTCCATGACCTTTCTCTCCTCATGCTCATCATAGACTGGAGACTTCCTTCTGACTGACATCAGAGTCATATGATCAGCCACAGCCACATCACTTATGTGATCCTCATTATTAGGCAGCACAGTGGCTCAGTGGTTAGCACTGCTACCTCACAGCACCAGTGACCTGAGTTCAATTCACGCCTCAGGCGACTGTCTGCGTGGAGTTTGCACATTCTCCCCGTGTCTGCGTGGGTTTCCTCCAGGTGCTCTGGTTTCCTTGCACAATCCAAAGATATGCAGGTAAGGTGAACTAGTCATGCTAAATTGCCCATAGTGTTAGGTGCATTAGTCAGAGGTAAATATAGGGTGAGGAAATGGGTCTGGATGGGTAACTCTTCGGAGGGTTAATGTGGACTTGTTGGGCTTAAGGGTCTGTTTCCATATTGTAGGGAATCTAATCTCATAATCACAAGTGCCACATCATCCTCCGATCAATCACCAGCAAAATAATAGAAGGTGTTGTCAACAGTCTGAGTGGATTAAGAAGGCAGCTCACCACCACCTTTCCTAGGACAATCAATGCTGACTGAGCCAGTGTTGACCACATCCCATCAAAAAAAATAAATTAAACAAAAATATAACCCTCCAGAAAGACAAAGGTCCTCAGTTGGGATCTAGATTTTCCGACTAATGTGCTATTGAAGCTTCAGGTGTTTGCCATTGTTAAAAGCTGACAACATTACCAGCACTTTGCAATTATTGGCAATATGCTTGGCAATGTAAATGTTGTTGTGAAGTTGGGTAAAGTAAATTTAGGTTGGGAGACAGGAAGTTAGAATTTAATGTGTGTAAAGTTCTAAAACGCTAGGGGGAGAAAGCATTAAAAGATTTTTTTTTGGTGTTTAGAGATTAAAATGGTTATCTGTGAGCAGCAGCTTGAGGAATTGCAGGTGCACAGAGAGCCCAAACTGAAACATTTGTATCAAAAGGCCATTTGGTTAGCAGACCAATCAGCAGCTTTTACCAAAACAAAATGTTTTTGAATTTAACCAATCAATTTGAACCAGGCACTTAGGTACAAAAAATCTATTAAATTTAAATCTGATGGTTTTGACAATATAGGACCAATCCTATTAAGAAATATTGATGTGTCATCAAGAGGGGGCAGTTGAACAAAGATCTCCGAGCTAGTTGCCATCTGCCAGAGCTAACAGCCCTCAGCTATCAAGTGAAAAATTGGCTCTCACAGTCATCTATGTACCTGTATTACAGAAAGCATCAGCTAAAAGATAATGGTATCAATGATGACAAAAGATGTTCCTGACAGAAGATTTGGAGGAAGTGTTTCTGACAGAAGACTCAGTGGAAGAAGGCACAGAACATTCTGGAAGACACCTAACCTGGCCGTAAGTTTTGAGAGACTATGTTCTGTTTCTTTGTATATGAGTGGGAATTGTATTTGTTTGAACAGCATACCATTAGAATCTTTTTTAAAATTTGGGAATAGTTAGTAATTAGAAGGGATTTATTCAGTTTGTTGATCATTTAGTTAATTTGTTAGAGTTGGATAAATAAATTGTTACTTATTGATTTTAAAGTGAATGTCAGGAATTTATTTTTATTTAACCACTAAAAGTTGCTGATAGGCAGGTTGTACCACTTTTCATGGTCCTTCAACAGATTATAGGGTGAGGTGCTCTTCTTTTGGGAGTTTTGGTTTTATTTTTCGGTGGGGGGGTGGGTCAACCTCTGCTTTACAACGATGTTGAATTGGTTCAAAAACAAACCACATTTAAATGATGTCTTACCTGTCTCTGTAGCCTCGAGAAATAGTTCACATGCAAGTCAATATGCTTCAGGTGCTGTCACGGTTGCTATGTAGACAAATATGGGCACTAGGGACAGGCGTCATCATTGTGGAACTCTGACTACGTGGGGATGGGGGAGGAGTGGAGACAAGGGTGGAGCCCTTACTTCCTTGTGTTCCTTCTCCATCTTCCCTCTCATGGTTCACCCATCCTTCTTCACTCGACAAAAGCTGAAGACACCTTAGCAGTACTTCAGTGGGGCACTCAACAGTGAAGTCAAAGCTATCCTCCATCCTATCCCAAGGACGAGACTGGCGGATCTTTTTTGGGGCCAGTATATCCTACCCTTGCTACTCTTTCCCTGGATGTGGATGTCAAAGCAAACCTGCTAGATTGTAGCAATGGCACCAGTTGATACTGGAATGTGGTGCATCACTCACCTTTACTACCCTGAAGAGATCTTAACCACTCTTGTCACCGCATCCATAAATGAGATACTCCTTCATTGTTTGCTGAGTCACCTCTAGCCAATCCTGTTTCATTTCAGAGGCTGAGCTTGTCCACTCAGCTGCTATGAGGAGTCTCTTTCTCTCTCCCTGGGTCTTACATTCCAGAGTGTGAACTCCAGGAATGCCTCAGTGAACAAGGAGGGCACGTTTCCCAAATTGAGATGTTATTACAGCTGTCTGTCTTATTGCATGGATTCCATTCTGCCTCATTCTGCTGGTCTCCTTTAAGTCATGAGGCTTGAGCAATCAGGTCCAGGTTATGATCACGCTCATCTTCTCTGGTTGATAAAGAAACACAAAAGCGGGTTGTTTATGCCCATGGCTGAATTAAAATGCCGGGGGGGAAAAGATCTGTTAAATCAGCTGTTAAAGCTCTGCCCAAAATATCACAGGGATTAATGAATCCACGTACTGGATCCTCAATGTCTTGGCCAACTGGTATTTACCTGACTTCTAAACATTGGACTTTGCTGTGTTGACTGCCAGGTTTGCTTACTTTACAACAATCATTACATTTTGAAAGTCATTCATTGTCTGCAAACTACTACAAGAATGCAATTTTATTTCTTTATCTCTATGTTTGAGTCCCTTTATCTTCTCCATCCTGTCTAGCTGGACAATGTTATTTTTGGCTAAATTTACATGCTCTGAAACACAGCCTGGTGCAGATATTAACAATATACCTTCATGATGTCATGCTCTATCGAAATAAAGTGTGACAATGTTAGGAGCCATTGTTCATTTCAGTTTGCATTTTCAAAATTCCACAGATAGAAAGAGAGAGAGAGAGCCTAAACCAGGGCCCAGATTATCTGCCAAATGTTGTGTAATTGTATCCTTGCAATTCTAACATTGTTGAAAGCTTGGAGGCAATACAAATATAATTGTTGGTATACAATTCTCAGTGTCCGCATTTTATATGATATTAATAGGTCTAAAGGTAAATCGCATGTGTATGTCTTATTTATTGGTGAGACTACCAGAAACACTCCATGAACTGCATATTATTCTTCAAGTCCTGTCTCAGTTTCTACGTAGGCAAACACTACAGCTATTATTGCTGCAATTGTCAGGAGGCAGAATTCTTGGCTGAGAGATGGGAAGGTGGACAGTGGAGTGGGAAAGAAGTTGTATTTAGTCCTGATGGTTGGACTTGTTCTGCCCAATGATCATTATTCATGAAGTGTTAGTTCTTATCTCTTGCTCTCCAGTCACACAACCCTCTGATGTAACTACATTCCTCTAATTCCAAGATCTTGTGTATCCTTGATATTAATTGTTCCATTAGTGCTACCCATGCCTGCAGTTGCCAAGTTTCTAAGCTCTGAAATACCCCCTTTGAACCCCTCTCCCCTGCTCCCTCACTTCCCTCCTTCTTAGAATCTACCTCTTTAAGCAGGCTTTATGACATCTCATACTTTGTTTTACATGCACCTGTCAAACTACTTTACAAGTAGTTGCAAGTGCTATGCAAATATAAAGTGTTGTTTGATATGCTGCAAATAATTTGATGATGATTAGGTTAGATTAGATTACTTAGATTACTTACAGTGTGGAACAGGCCCTTTGGCCCAACAGGTCCACACCGAAGCGCAACCCACCCAGACCCATTCCCCTACAATTACCCCTTCACCTAACGCTACGGGCAATTTAGCATGGCCAATTCACCTGACCTGCACATTTTTGGACTGTGGGAGGAAACCGGAGCACCCGGAGGAAACCCATGCAGACACTGGGAGAATGTGCAAACTCCACACAGTCAGTCGCCTGAGGCGGGAATTGAACCCCAGTCCCTGGCGCTGTGAAGCAATTTGCCGAAATGTAGCATTAAATATATTTTACATATTGAAAATATTGTTAAGAATAGATAATACAGTCATCACTGTAAAATTTCTAGTAATTGATAAATAGGAAAAGTATGACAATGAAAAGTGAGTGGTTATTATTTTATTGCCACCATTCAGTCTAGTAACAAAATGATTGCAATAAATCAAGGAAGAGTATTTAGCCCAGAGGAGAATAAACTTGAAAGAATTAATTAACCTCCATAAATAATGAAAGCATCAGCTCTAATCACAATGACAAATTATTTCAATGAGATTAGCAGTGATGCATATACATTGCTGAAGGGAACAGGGGCTATATATTAAGTTGTTCTGCTGCCTGCAGAGGTTAGGAACATCTAGTTTGCGTATCGGTGAAAGGATTTGGACTTCATGATCTGGGCCAGCATTTATTGTCTATCCCTCATTACCCTTGGTTTTATTGGCTTGCGTGGCCAATTCAGAGAGCAGTTAGGAGTCTGCCATATTGCTGTGTGTCTGGAGTCACATGTGGGCCAGACTGGGTAAGGACAGCAAAATTATAGTATAAGTGGTTGACCAGTGGGCACAGTGTTGATTCACCTTTTTAAAAGAGAGCTGACCTGGACTTTGTCTGGGATTGGAGGTTGCACCACACAAGGTCTCCTCAATACGGCTCAATCACCTCGATGTGTCAGAGAAGAATTTTCAGTATTTTGTCTCTCATGGTATTTGCTGTTGATAGACATTGCGACAATTGTGGCTATTAGGTGCTATGGGGAGCAGGGATAGGGAACACTTAGTAAGGGCCTAAACAGGAGAACATGCTCTTTACTCTGGAGCACAGAAAGCTGAGGGTGGCCTAGCCTTTAGGATTGTTGGCAGGGTTTGGTGGAGTGGACACATTTCTAATTGTGATGCATTTAGGACTGGGTATCTTGAATGTTGAATACCACTGGAGAGATTTTACTGTTTTGGGATTGATAGGGATGTGAAAGTGGCTATTACAGCAATGCAGTAGACAAATGGCATTGATATTTTTGGTGGGTGTGGGGCTGACTAATCACTTGGGAGGATAGAATAAAGGATGTATTGTTGAAGTTGGCTGAAATAAGGCTTCTGGAGTATAGATACAGCATGGACCAGGTCAAGTGGTCTGTTTCTGAGCTGTAAATGAATTGTTATCTATAATTGATGTCAAACCTGGGAGATCCTTGTTCAGAAGAAATCCACTTGATTGGATGGGACCTCCTGTATGAAGAGACACAATCATTTAAAAACACCCATCAGCAAGTACGGAAAAGGAACCAGGGAAATAAATGCCAGCAGTCTTGAGATCAAGAACCAATTCCATCTTCTGGAAACACTTGCCAAATGTGTGATAAGAGATGGGGTTCTAGGATTAGGTTCATCAGTCACACAAGGACTGACAGAACTCATAGCCAGTGACACAGAATTTCCTAGGTGGATAATCAGACTTGTTAGTGAGTAACTGCTGATGATATATAATTGACCCTCAGGTTTCTATTTTGCTACAATCTCTCGCAAGGTTCCAATGGTAAAGCTGTTCTTTTGATAGAAGCATAAGACATCACAACTGTATGCAGGCGATTACGTAAGCATGCTTTTTCCTGTCAGATTTTCTTTGTCATTATCATTGTACTGCCTCTTTATTTCATTCCAAAAAGAAACAGTTTGGAAATAGGATTGCTGAATGCTTGAATTTGCGATCAGTACTAAGGTACGTTACTCCACATGTTAAAATATTGCTTAGGTCAGTGTTGCTGCCAATATAAACTAGTAGCTACATTTGTAATCAGAATTTGATACAAAGTCACACCTTTGTTTGCTCCTCACTGCTTCTTGCATCTGTCATTCAATGTTTCTATACCACTCATTGTTGTTCTCCAAATATCGAGCTTGAATCACCTCAGGTAGATAATAGATACATGGTTGGAAAAAAGACACATTTCAAAGGATCTGAAGTTCTGTGTGTTTCAATGATGCTAGAATTCTGAAATAAAAGGTCTCATTTTCCCATATACAGATGGTAATTCAGCAAAAAGAACAGGGTATTTATATTTGCATTTTGCATGAACTGTTTTCTGGAGCAAGCTGCTCCTTGCAATGGTAACTTAAGCATTGGTGATCCATTATTAATGTACAATCCTTGGCAGCAAGCTGTCTAACAGCAGACGCCATTCTGATCCTACCCTTGCCTTCTAATGACATATGTGGAGGTGGAGTGGGGGAGGCGGGGGCAGGGGAGAAACTGCTGGAAGAAGCAAATGCAGCAAATTTCAGTTTGTTCCTACAGCAGCTCCTAGACATGGATGAACACAGCATCACTGGTATTTTCACATACAATCAAAACATTTAGAAATGCCAAATGTGGCCAAGGGAGTTATAATGATTTCGGTGTTACATTTCATCGCCTGAATTGCAACGATAGCCAAATGGGTTAATACTTTAACAACCAAGGAGGATTACGTGTCTCAGTCTGTCTGTCTGGTTCAGTTTCAACATGCTTTAGTAAATATAAAGAAATGGGTTCAACTTGATTCAACAAGGACAAAGTTCTCACACTGTGTTATCATAGGGGTTTAGTCGCATTCTGCACTGCAAGGATCAGCTTTGCTTACTACCTGGAATCCAATAGAAAATGCAATGCAGTATTGCATTGTACTGGTGTTTTAAAATGGTTCTGCCTTGTGTAATTCTACACTTTGTACTGTGCAGATAGCAAGCTGACACTGATGTCATAATTGACATATTTGTTGCTCAACAGTTTGCATCTTACTGTTGGTCTTGTAAAACTAGTGTCACTGAGCCAGAATGAAAACATCCTCCCACTCTCAGGTGCAGTAAAGTCAAAGAAGCTGAAGACAGTAGATACTGCCAGCAGCTAGGGACCCTAACAACATTCTGGCTTTAGTACAGAAGTCTTGTGCTCCAGAATTTGTTGCACTCCTACCCAAGCTGTTTCAACACACATACAACACTGGCATCTACCCAACAATGTGGAAAGTTGCCCAAGTATGTCTTGTCAACAAAATAGAGCAGGACAAAGCCAATCCAGCCAAATACCAACCCATTAGTTCAAAAGAGATTGTCTCCAGTGCTGTCAAGCAGCACCTGCTCAGCAATGCCCTGTTCACTGGCGCTCAGTTTGGGGTCTGCCAGGGTCACTCAGCTCCTGACTTCATTACCACTTTGGTTCAAACATGGACAAAAGAATTGAATGGTCCTTACCCTCAACTTCAAAGTCAGTGGACAACATGCATCTAATAAGAGGCACAAGAATAAGCACTTTTCCTTCCTCAGGAGATAATAGTGAATGATTATGATGTAGTAGGCATCACAGAGACTTGGTTACAGGGGGGTCAGGACTGGCAGTTAAACCTCTATGGTTTTTCAACTTATCGAAAAGAAGAGAGGTGGGCAGAGGGGTGGGGTTTCAGGAGGCTAATAAAATTCGGCAAGACCATAAGGACTCTCTCAACTTTTGTGGATAGAAAGCATTCTATCTGGATGCATAACGGCTTGGTATGGCAAATGCTCTGCCCAGGACTGTGAGAAATTGCAGAACACAGCCCACTCAATCAAACAAACCAACCTTCTATCCATTGACACTTCTCGCTGCCTCAGGCAGCCAACATCATCAAAGATCTCTCCCACCCTGGTTATAATCTCTTCCAACCTTTTCAGTCTCGCAGAAGATACTAAAGTTTAAACACACATACCAACAGGTTCAAAATCAGCTCCTTCCCCACTGTTATTAAATTTTACAGTCCTCTCAAATTTCAAATCTAATGTTGATCCTGCTTTTTGTGCACCTTCTTTGTAACTTTGTATCCCTCTCTTTGTTCAGTCACCCTATGATCTCTGTATGGTATGACCTGCCTGTACTGCACGCAAAACAAAACTTTTCACTGTACCTAGGTACTTGTGGCAATAATAAATCAAATCAAATCAAGTCATGTGAAGGGTCTGGACCAATGGCAGCCTGTTCAACCAAAGAGAAAATTAGAAAAGGGTTGCACAATTGTAATGCCATTGTAATCCAAAGACCCAGGCTAACACTTTGGAGACATGGGTTCAAATCGCACCACAGCAGCTGGTGTAATTTAAATTCAAACTGAAAGTTAGCCTCAGTGATGGTGACCATAAAACTATCATCAGTTGCTATAAAGACTAATCTTGTTCAATAATGTCCTTCAGGGAAATAAATCAGCTCTTCTTTCCTGGTCTAGCTTCACTTAGCTCCAGAACTATTGGAATGTGACTTATTTTTAAAAGACCTCAGTTCAAAAGGAATTGCTGCCCTTGTCCTTTGAAAGAATTTTTCAAAGTTATCTGGAAGTACAATTGAGATCATGGAATACAACATCGCTCGCTTGATGTCTTATGGGGAGACTCTAGGCCTAATTTTCTCACAAATCATATCCATTATTTCTCCAGTTGACATCCCATGAGCCCAACAAGTGCTTAACCAAATTAGACATTCTATTATAAACTCCTCAGTCATAAAAATTCACATTGTTGAGTCTAACAAGAATTGGACTTGTTGGAATTAAAGTGTTGTGATATTAAATCAACTGTACCTTATGAAGTACAAGAAATTAAGTATTAGTTGTGACCCAATGATATCACTCTCATGTCTGAGTCAGAAGGCTGTGGGGAGTTTAAGTTCCAGTCAATGGAGATCTGTTAATGTCAAAGGTGATCTCTTCTGGATGAGATGTTATAATATGAGATCCCATGATACAATTTTTGAAGGTATGTTGTGGTGGCCTGGTTCCCCCTCAAATAACATGACTATTTATTTATTGTCACATTGAGGTATGTGTGAGCTTTCTGTGTGCAAACTGGCTGTATGTTTCCTATATTACAACAGTGACAACACTTAACTATCTTAGGTCTTTGGGATTGTGGTGATTGTAACTAGGTCAGCCAGCTGGACTGAATAGAATATGAGTCCCCTCTTTGGGGCTGTTAATCTGATCCGATCAGGGAGCTCTGGCTGACAGAAATAAAGGGGAGTGTCAGAGATACTGAAGTACTAAAGTCAAGGACTGTTCATTTGTAAGTAAAGGATGATCTAGTGACAGGATACCAGCCTCTCTGGAGATATTTCAGGGATGCCTTCAGTTTATGAAAGCTCCTTTTTCCTATCCAGCAATTATGAAGAACTAGTATCAGATTTGCATATTAATTACTCTCTCCACAGACGCTGCCAGTCCTGCTAGGTTTCTCCAACACTTAGCATTTTTATTTCAGATTTCCAGCATCTGCAGCAATTTGCTTTTTATTACCATCTGTGGCATAAATCCCACAAAACATGAATAAGTTTTGGAAAGTCTTGAACAAAACATGGCATTCAAATATTTTTGTTATATTTTGAATTTATTATAGGTAATATTCCAGATACATAAATAGGCTTGATTTTCATTCAATAATTATTTAAAATTCATTCCTGGCTTGAGGACATACCTGGCAGGAACAGTATTTACCATTTCATTTCTTTACAGCTGAAGTTTAGTACCAACAAAATATAAGATTCTTACAATGTCATAGGAACATTGCTGTCCCCTTAAGGCACATATTAGACTCTTCTTCCTCAGGCAGCTGAGGAAATTTGCATGATGGCGTATACCCTTACCAATTTTTATAGGTGCACCATCGAGAGCATTCTGTCTGGATGTATCACTACCTGGAATGGCAACTATAAGACCATAAAACATAGGAGCGGAAGTAAGGCCATTCGGCTCATCGGTTCCACTCCGCCATTCAATCATGGCTGATGGGCATTTCAACACCACTTACCCGCATTCTCCCCATAGCCCTTAATTCCTTGTGACATCAAGAATTTATCAATTTCTGCCTTGAAGACATTTAGCATCCCAGCCTCCACTGCACTCCGTGGCAATGAATTCCACAGGCCCACCACTCTCTGGCTGAAGAAATGTCTCCGCATTTCTGTTCTGAATTTACCCCCTCTAATTCTAAGGCTACGTCCACGGGTCCTAGTCTCCTCGCCTAACGGAAACAATTTCCTAGCATCCACCCTTTCCAAGCCATGTATTATCTTGTAAGATTCTATTAGATCTCCCCTTAATCTTCTAAACTCCAATGAATACAATCCCAGGATCCTCAGCCATTCCCCATATGTTAGACCTACCATTCCAGGGATCATCCGTGTGAATCTCCACTGGACACGCTCCAGTGCCAGTATGCCCTTCCTGAGGTGTGGGGACCAAAACTAGACACAGTACTCCAAATGGG
>NC_057745.1:27722796-27729249 GCF_004010195.1 Chiloscyllium plagiosum | reverse complement strand
AGCACTTTCTCTTTTGTAATGGCAGCCATACTCAACTCTGCCCCCTGACTCCCTTTAATTGTTGGGATATTACTCATGTCTTCCACTGTGAAGACTGACGCAAAGTACTTATTAAGTCCTCCTGCTATTTCCTTATCTCGCATCACTCGGCTTCCAGCATCAGTTTGAAGTGGCCCAATGTCTACTCTTGCCTGTCATTTGTTTCTTATGTATTAAAAGAAACGTTTACGATCATTTCTAATATTACTGGTTAGCTTACCTTCATATTTGATCCTCTCCTTCCTTATTTCTCTCTTTGTTATCCTCTGTTTGTTTTTGTAGCCTTCCCAATCTTCTGATTTCCCAGTGCTCTTGGCCACTTATAGGATCTCTCTTTTTCTTTGATAGATTTCCTGACTTCCTTTGTCTGCCATGGCTGTCTAATCCCTCCCTGGATAATCTTTCTCTTCTTGGGGATGAACCTCTGTACAGTGTCCTCAATTTTACCCACAAACTCCTGCCATTTTTGCTCTACTGTCTTCCCTGCTGTACCATTCAAGATCAGAGACGGTTACAGACAGTGGTGAACTCAGCCCGGACAATCACAAAGGCCAACCTCCCATCTATAGAATCCATCTACCAGGCCCGCTGTCAAGGAAAGGCTGCCAGCATTCTCAAAGATTCATCCCACTCTGGCAATGCTTTTCTACAACCTCTACCATCGGGGGGAAGGTACAGAGGCCTGAACACACATACCAGCAGGTTTCGTAACAATTTTTACCCTACTGTTGTTAGAATACTGAATGGACTCTCAAACTCCATTCGCCTGTACCTGTGTTTTTGTTTTTGCCGCTGTTTATCTATTAGTTACTTATCTATGCTACTTAACTCTGTGATCTGCCTGTGTTGCTCGCAAAACAAAGCTTTTCACTGTGCCTCGGTACATGTGACAATAAGTTCAATTCATTCATTCATACATTCACTTAGGCAACAAAGTAAGATTAGTTAAAGAGTCCAAATAGTCAGACTAAATTATACCCAATATTTAGGTTAACAGTAACTTACTTTTATATATTTTCTATTTGCTTGTGGGATGAGGGTATCACTGGCCAGGACAGCATTTATAGCCCATCCCTATCTGCCTTTGAGAAGGTGGTAGTGAGCTGCCTTCTTGAACCGCTGCAGTCCACCTGCTGTGGGTTGACTCACAATGGCCTTAGGGAGGGAATTCCAGGATTTTGACCCAGCGACACTGAAGGAACAATGATATATTTCCAAATCAGAATGGTCAGTGGCTTGGAGGAGAACTCGCAGGTTGCGGTGTTCCCATTTTATAGAACCCTTGATAAAGTGGGCGACACGGTGGCACAGTAGTTAGCACTGCTGCCTCACAGCGCCAGAGATCCGGGTTCAATTCCTGCCTCAGGCGACTGACTGTGTAGAGTTTGCATATTCTCCCTGTGTCTGCGTGGGTTTCCTCCGGGTGCTCCCACAGTCCAAAAATGTACAGGTCAGGTGAATTGGCCGTGCTAAATTGCCCGTAGTGTTAGGCGAAGGGGTAAATGTAGGGGAATGGGTCTGGGTGGGTTGCGCTTCGGCGGTCGGTGTGGACTTGTTAGGCCGAAGGCTCTGTTTCCACACTGTAAGTCATCTAATCCAATCCGCAGTAATTTCAAGGATTGGAAGAGATCCTAGAGAGATGCAAACAGGATTATGAGGCAACGGTGGATTAAAAGACTTTGAATAGAACAATTAGATTGCAGGTGAAGAAGCAGCTTGCAACTGCAGAAGGACCCATGTTTGGTTTGTGGAGTCGTAGAGATGTACAGCACAGAAACAGACCCTTCAATCCAACTTGCCCATGCCAACCAAATATCCTAAATTAATCTAATCCCATTTGATAGCACTTGGCCCTTTTCCCTTTAAGCCCTTCCTATTCATGTACTCTTCCTTGTGAGGAGAGGAGAAAGTGATGGCAGTTTTTAAAAGAAGGGAGACAAGGAAGGCAAATTACCTGGTCAGCAGTTTAGTGGGAATGGGGTTGGGGTGGAGGAGGTGGGTGTCATGAACAAATTGGGCTGTCACAGGGAATGTGGAATCTGAGGAATAAACTAGAGAAAGAGGCATATGACATTAGGGCTAGGAACAGTTTGGGAAAGAAAAGAGGGAAAGATCGGGGGGCGGGGGGGGGGATGGAATGCATGTTTTCAATCTTACTGATAAAATGCTCCTCAATATCTTTTGTTGGAGATAGGGATTTAGCAATCCAGGGAGAAGGGATAAAGAAGAGAGTTGTTAATGGAGAAAATAACTCAGAGTTATCTTTGTTTCCTTGGAAGATCCTCTTGGTTACTTTTTGCAGAGGAGTGGGTTTGGTACAGTCTAGCCAGATCTGACCATGAATGGTTAAACATAGAATACACCCAGTTCACTGATGGAACAAAGCTAGGCATAAAATCCAGGATGGGAAAAGCAAACAGCAAAATATCATTCATTCTCTTTCCCTGCCTCAACTCATCAGCTGCTCAAACCTTGATGGATGCTTTTTCATATGAATATACAAGTTAAAAGCAGTAAGCCATTCAAGTGCTCGGGACTGCTTTGCAATTCAAAAGATTATGCCTGATTTCCTGGAGCGTTGGAGCCTGAGGGGTGACCTTATAGAGGTTTATAAAATCATGAGGGGCATGGATAGGATAAATAGCTAAGGTCTTTTACCCAAGATAGCAGAGTCCAGAACTACAGAGCATAGGTTTAAGGTGAGAGGGGAAAAATTGAAAAGGGACCTAAGGGACAATGTTTTCACGCAGTGCGGGTGCGTGTATTGAATGACCTGCCAGAGAAAATGGTGGAGGCTGGTATAATCACTACATTTAAAAGGCATCTGGATGGGTATAAGAATAGGAAGGGTTCAGAAGGATATGGACCAAATGCTGGCAAATAGAACTAGATTAATTTAAGATATCTGGTTGACATGGACAAGTTGGTTCTGTTTCCATGCTGTACACCTCTATAATTCAATGATTGTGGCCTCAACTCCATATTCCCATTGTTCCCTGTTAGTGAAAAATACATCTACATTTCTTTTAAAATTATTCAATGACTCTTCTTCCACTGCTCACTGTGGAAGAGAGTTCCTTAGACTCTTAACCATCTGAAAGAAATAAATTCAATTAATCTCCATCTTAAATGGGAAGACCCCTTATTTTTAAACTGTGTTTCCTGGTACTAATCTCTCTGACAAAAGGCTGTGGGGAAAAGACAAACAGTTATCCTGCCGAGTGCTCGCAGGGCGTGTACATCTCAATAAGATAACCTCTTTGTTATTTCCAGCCTGGCTCCCGATTTCCACTCTCCCCTGAGTTTGAGCTCATTCAAAACTGTATTCCCCCAAATTCTGTTTTGATTTGAAGTGCTCCTGAACACTGAGAGTATAATACAAAGTAAAATAAGCAGAAATCATACATTAGATGTTATCTGCTATTAAATATTATCTCACCACAAGCATCTCCATTAGTAATTATTTGACTGTCCATTGCAGACTTCAAGTGCAAGAAAGTATTTCCAAACTTGAGATATTAATTTATGTCAATGACACAAATCAATCCACATTTTGGAATTTTAATAGTCGCACTTTCAAGATATTACATTGTACTAAAAGATAAACCTCAGCTGCTCTTTTATCATGGTTTCATTGAAAGTCTGATATGCTACTGCAACAAAATATTTTTGTTGAGTTAGAAAAAGAAAAAACTTTGCTGATCTCGCAATTCTTCTCTTAATTGCTCCATTTTGATAGATTTAATGCAGTTCATGGCATTGTATGGCACAGAAGTGACTATTCAGCCAATATGCCATTGCCAACTCTTTAAGAACTAATTCAATCATCATAGAATCCCTATAGTGCGGAAAGAGACCATTCAGCCTATCAAGTCTGCACCAATCCTCCAAAGAGCATCCCACCCAGACTACTGGTCTCACTCAATCCTTTTCCCCACAGCCTTTCAAGTTCCTCCTTTTCCAATACATGGCCATAACTTGGGAAGTCATATTGAGGTTATACAGGACATTGGTGAGGCCTCTTCTGGAGCACTGTGTCCAGTTCCAATCGCTCAGCTATAGGAAGGGTATTATTAAGCTGGAAAGTGTTCAGAAGAGGTTTACCAGGATGTTGCCAGGTATGGAAGGTTTGGGAGGTGACCATATAGAGGTTTATCAAATAAAGAGGGGTATAGATAGAATTAATGGCAGTTGTCTTTACCCTCGGTCGGGGACTTCAAGATGAGGGGGCACATTTTTAAACTGAGAGGAGAGAGATTTAAAAAGACATGGGGGCAAATTTTTTACACACACGGTGGTCCATGTGTGAAATGACCTTTCTGAGTAAGTGGTGAATGCGGGTATAATTACAACATTTAAAAGACATTTGGATAAGTACATGAATAGAGAAGGTTTGGAGGGATATGGGCCAGGAGCAGGGAGGTGGGACGAGTTTAGTTTGGGATTATGGTTGGCATGGACTGATTGGACCAAAGGATCTGTTTCTGTGCTGTACGATTCTATGTCCAGTTCAGCTACAACTCCGTTTTACAGGTTACTATTGTATATGCTTCCATCACCTGCTCAGGTCGTGCAAGCCAGATCTGAACATTGTGTTGAAGTTCATTTCTTCCCTGATCTCTTTATTCCAAATTCTGGTTATTGATCTCCTACAAATTCTGGTTATTGATCTCCTGTAAACAGCTGTGTTGTAAAGAAAGCAATTCCAGCTTCGCTAGCCCCTCCATAGAATTGAAGTCCCTCACCTCTGACGCCATTCTGGTGAATCCCCTCCAGATCCTCTCCAATGCTTTGAGAATTTGCACAGACTTGAGGCCTAACAGGTTATTTCTGATCATTTGCTGCTACATTCTCTGATTCCTCTATCTATAAAAGTTAAGGATTCTTTGGACTTTTTAAACAGCCTTGTTGACACATTTTTCCATCTTCAAAGAGTTTTGTGGTTGATTCATTTGTTATATTTTGCAGTACCTCTCCTGATGGTGTATCAAATTTAGTCATTGAGCTGGTGGACTTACAAGGTATCAGGTTTAATCCCTGGTTTAGGCAGAGTTGATACCTGCTGGTGCAGTGATTTAGAGGCCTTGGTTCACCTAAAGAGGGGAAAATTGCTTCCTGCTTATGATCATGACCAGACATAGGATGATTGAATCAGAAAATGAACATAGCACGTAAAGAGACCATTCAGCTCAGGATGGGTGTATGAGTGGGAATGGTTTGGAGGGTTATGGACCGGGTGCTGGCATGTGGGACTAGATTGGTCAGCATGGACGAGTTGGACCGAAGGGTATGACTATGACTATGTCTATGACAACTGTGTAAAAGCAATTTACCTCGTGCCACTATCCACAGCCCTGCAAATCTTTCACCCTTATAGAACCTTGAAAGTGTAGAAACAAGCCATTCGAGTCCACACTGACCTCTCTGAAGAGATTCGCACCCAGACCCAACCCTTGCCCTAGCCCTGTAAGTCTGTATTCCCATGGCTAACCCACCTAGCCTATACATTCCTTGGCACTATGGACAATTTCCTATGGCCTGTCCACCGAACATCTGGACTGTGGGAGGAAACTGGAAGACACACAGACATGGCGAGAATGTGCAAACTTCATTCAAACAGTTCATTAAAATTGGAATTGAACTGGGGTCCCTGGGGTGCTGTGAGGCAGCAGTGCTAACCACAGAGCCACCGTGCCGCCCCTTCGATAATGACCCCAATTTACCCTTCAAACAGGTGGGTTGAGTTTGAATGGAATATAAAAGTTTTAAATGCTGAGTGTTTTTACAGCATTGCTTTTGGGTCAAGGGAGCACAACCACATCATCCAGTCCCAGAAGTTGAACTTTGTCGTGCCCACACCCTCAGCCTCCACTATCCCCATCCAAAGCAAGCCCCAACTCCCAATCAATTTGACCTACTGGACAAAGAGATGAAACCATCCTCCCTTGATGTTGGTGACTCCTTCCCAATCCAAGATTGTTGCAAAATCCTCCTGGAACCGCTGATCAACAACACCCTCCCTTCACAATCTATTGGTATCAGCTTCCTCTAAGGATCTGCACCCATCATTCCCCAGCTACTGGTGACCATTTCCAGTAGGATGGTCCAGCTGGAGCTCATCAGCTCTGCCCATCCTTCTTCTTCTTTTGCTTTTTCTCTCCCTCTTGTCCTCCCTTCTCTCAGCCTCTGACTACTGCTCTACGAAGCAGGTGCGGCCAGAGGTGGGGAGAACAGTGACCTGTGGCCCAATGCGAAGCAGGGGCAGTGGCCTGGTGTTGGAGTGAGGGGGGGGGGGGGCGTCAATGGCCTGGTGTTGAGCCTGAGGATCAGTGGCCTGGCGTTGGAGCGGTGTGGGGACGGGGTCAATGGCCTGGTGTTGGAGCAGGTGGGTGGGGGGCGAAGGTCAGTGGCCTA
>NC_057745.1:27655919-27722369 GCF_004010195.1 Chiloscyllium plagiosum | reverse complement strand
CAGTGACCTGGTGTTGGAGCTGGGGGGGGGGGGGCGAAGGTTAGTGGCCTGGTGTTGGAGTGGGGTGGGGACGGGGTCAGTGGCCTAGCATTGGAGGGCGGTGGGGACGGGGTCAGTGGCCTGGTGTTGGAGCGGGGGGAGGCAGCTGAATACAGAGCATGATGGCAGCCAGCGATGAGAACACATGGAGGCCTCCCCACATTGGTCTACTGTGACAAGCTTTTGGAGACAGACTGTGATGTTTGTCTCTTTAAATTGTTATTTTTCTGACCTATGGTTATATTGTGTATAGCTTTAATCTAACTTTTTTTCTTCTATTCTCTATTCTGCAACTAAGAATTGTACCATGTTGGTGTCATTGCTACACTGTAACTAATCTTGTAACTGAAGACGCTCTACCTGGATATATTTGTGCCTATGGTGGCGCTGTCAATGGTGACTTAACAACTTTTCACTGTACTTATTTGAGTACATATGACAATAAAGCTAATTCAATTCAATTCACTTCACTCACGCAAGGTCAGGATTTCTGACTTACATTCCCACTAACCCAACTGCCAGCTCCCAAGTTGCTCTTGTCTGGCAGCTGCCTATTTGGCATTCTTCTCTGTTCCTACCTGTACCCTTTCAAAACCTTTATGTTCTGGCTTATTTCAAAACTGAAACCTGCTGGAAAGATAAGACACACATTGTGGAGTCAAAATGTCACGGGGTGAGACGTCTCTCATCACCCCTGCTCACTGAATACACTCTAGTCAAGATCCCCTAGGGAATGCTGCTGAACAAAGAGACCTTGGAGTGCAGGTTCATAGCTCCTTGTAAGTGGAGTCGTAGGTAGATAGGATTGTAAAGAAGGTGTTTGGTATGTTTTCCTTTATTGGTCAGAGTCTTGAGTGTAGGAGTTTGGAGGTCATGTTGGTTAGGCCACTGTTGGAATATTGCGTGCAATTCTGGTCGTCTTCCTTTCGGAAAGATGTTGTGAAACTTGAAAGGGTTCAGAAAAGATTTACAAGGATGATGCCAGGGTTGGAGGATTTGAGCAAAGGGAGAGGTTGAATAAGCTAGGGCTGTTTTCCCTGGAGCGGAGGCTGAGGGGTGACTTTATTGAGGTTTATAAAATCACGAGGGGCATGGATAGGATAAATAGACAAAGTCTTTTCCCTGGGGTGGGGGAGTCCAGAACTAGAGGGCATAGGTTTAGGGTGAGAGGGGAAAAATATATAAGAGACCTAAGAGGGAACATTTTCACGCAGAGTGTGATATGTGTATGGAATGAGCTGCCAGAGGAAGTGGTGGAGGCTGGTACAATTGCAACATTTAAGGGGCAT
This sequence comes from Chiloscyllium plagiosum, assembly GCF_004010195.1. Classification (NCBI taxonomy): domain Eukaryota; kingdom Metazoa; phylum Chordata; class Chondrichthyes; order Orectolobiformes; family Hemiscylliidae; genus Chiloscyllium; species Chiloscyllium plagiosum. The sequence goes on along the minus strand of NC_057745.1, from coordinate 27,721,041 downwards.
TTGGATGGGTATATGAATAGGAAGGGTTTGGAGGGATATTGGCCAGGTGCTGGCAGGTGAGACTAGATTGGGTTGGGATATCTGGTCGGCATGGACGGGTTGGACTGAAGGGTCTGTTTCCGTACTGTACATCTCTATGACTCAAGCATATATGGTTGGTGGATGATGCATCCCAGCATCTAAGAATCGGTTGCAATTTACATAAACATGTTAAAGATTAGGAACTAGTTGGTTGGGTCGACAGTCTACGCAAGTGTTTATGCTTCACATAAGTCACCTCCTCCCAATCATGTCTCATCTCCTTCTATTTCCTTCTCCCTCATGTACTTGTTCAGATTCCTCCATCTACACTAAGGAGGAAAACCAAAGAACTGTGGTTGTTGGAATTAAAAATTGCTGGAAAAACTCAGCAGGGCAGGCAGCATCTGTGGACAGAAAGCAGAATTAATGTTTTGAGTTCTGATGAAGTATCACCAGTCCCAAAACGTTACCTCTGCTTTCTCTCCACAGAGGAGAAAGTGAGGACTGCAGATGCTGGAAATCAGAGTGGAGAGTGTGGAAAAGCACAGCGGGTCAGGCAGCATCCGAGGAGCAAGAGAATCGACATTTTGAGCAAGAGCCCTTCATCAGGAATGTCAGTTCTGTAGGCAGGCTCTGAGGAAGGAGATGTGGTGGTAGCGAGTCTGCTTCCGGACGTTGCTGAAGGATTTCAGGGTAGAGAAGATGACCTCAAGCAGGGGGCAGTGAGAGAGAGACTCACTGAGATCCTTGTAGAAAGAGGAGGAGAATTTCTTCAAGATGGGCATCCTTGGAAGAGACTTTGCAGTAAAGTTAAAATCAACTCTGAGAAAGTGAGGACTGCAGATGCTGGACATCAGAGTCGAGAGTGTGGTGTTGGAAAAGCACAGCAGGTGAGGGCAGCATCCGAGGAGCAGGAGAGTCGATGTTTCATGACGGGCTCTTGCCTAAAAAGTTGATTCTCCTGCTCCTCGGATGCTGCCTGACCTGCTGAGCTTTTCCAGCAAATTCTGTTTTTGCCTCCATCCACACTGTTCACTGCAACCACTTCAAATTGTAGTGAGCGCCACATTCTAACCACTCTTTAAGTAATGAGTAGCTATGTGGCTATTAATATTAGATTTTTCACACTTAGAAACTTCCTACGCACATCCTTCCTAACTGTTACCTCAGTTTTTCCTTTTCAAGAAACAGTGTCATTTATTTATATGTTCAGATGTGTTATGGAGCAGGCAGGACTTGAACCCAGAACTTCTCGCCTCGAGGTAGGGACACTTCCACTGGACCACAAGAACACTTGTACAACGCTATTAGTTGTTGCTGAGCAACTTCTGTTTATTTAACCATTGAACAGATCTGAACAAATAGTCACAGTATACATATTCATTGATCCAGTGATGTGTTGCTTCCTGACTTTAGAATGTGTAATTAAAATGTGATAAGCACCCGACACAATTCTCAAGTGGTTTATTGGAATTAAAGTTTACTTCAGGAATTCCAGGCCAATGAGCCTGGCATGTTTCATTTCATTCATTTCAGAAACTTCCTCAGCAGTGAATATAAGACCAAAGCCAACTTGTATTTATAACTCATCTTCAGCATTGCAAAACACCCCAGGGGGGGACTTCACAGAGATGTTTCATGCCAAGCAGCAGGAGGAAACATCAGGGCAAGGTGAGATGTGATAGTTTTTAGGAAGATCTCAAATGAAATGGTGGAGGGAAAAGGGACAGAACTGCTTACTGCCCCCCTTCTGGAAAGCAGACAGAACACGGTGCCATTTGTACAAAAGGACAGGTATTTTGCACAAGAATTACCTCACCACCAAGGGCATGAAGGCCACCCAAGCTGCCAGAGGGGGCTATGCCACACCTTCTCGATGTATGGGGTCTAACCGACGACCCCGTGCCACCATGGTGGCTGAAAAGGTGTGGGAGGGAAATCGTCTTGTAGAAGGAAGGCGAGGCATTAAGCCTCAACCTCCCCAAACCATCCTCAGGTCCTGACCGTATCATGCCCCTGTATCGTCCCCTGGGTGGATCACACCATCATGACAGTGTCAGGGTGGTATGGTGAACCCGAGACTGTGCCACCAGAGTGCAGGTGGGCTCCCTGAGTCCACAGCTATATCCACACCATCCCAGCACAGGGTACTTCCCGAATTTGGACCATCAACCTCTCGGGCTGGTCATGAGTCCCCCAAATTAGCCTTGTGCTAGGCTTTAGATTAGATTACTTACAGTGTGGAAACAAGCCCTTCGGCCCAACAAGTCTACACTGACCCGCCGAAGCGCGACCCATTCCCCTACACCTAACACTACGGACAATTTTCCCATGGAAAATTCACCTAATCTGCACATTTTTGGACTGTGGGAGGAAACCCACACAGACACGGGGAGAATGTGCAAACTCCACACAGTCGCCTGAGGTGGGAATTGAACCCGGGTCTCTGGCGCTGTGAGGCAGCAGTACTGACCACCGTGCCATCCATAGTGAAAAGGTTTATTCGGGGAAGGGAAATGGTGCAGAAGGGATACAGGAGGGAAGGCGGTGGGAGATGGGGGAGACTGGGAGGATGTGCCATTAACAGGAAGAGATGCCCCCAGTCCTTGCAGAGCATTAATTTTACAACTTGCAGGGTAAGTTACTGCACCTCCCATGACAGCGAGGTGCCTCTTCCTCCTGCTCCGGGTCTCTCATCATCTATCCAGCTAAAGGCCTTGGGCAGGGGGGGGGGGGGATGCTTGCCCACAATATGTCTCATCCATTCGCCCCACGGAATCCTGGCCCCTTCCGAGGGCCACAGTGCCAGGTATTGGACATCATCGGGTGTTGGCAAGAAGGGTGAAGAACTCCCAAATCCGTCCCAGACCTCAGACCCTGGTGTGAAAGCCTCTCAGTGAGGAGCTGGGTGTTAGGACCTGTGCTGGGAGGGGAACAGGGCCCCAGAATCCCTGCCACTCGATGGCCCAGACATCCTCATGGAGTTTACCGAGGAGCTCCCCCCCTCCCCCCAGTATGTGACCTCGGGAGGGGGTCCCAATGGGGGAGTTTATTGGCTGGAGCTCACCCCATTCCATGCCTGCCTCCTGTCCGTGTACTGGCATTTTAACAACGTGCTGCTGGAAGAGGAGTGATTCAGGGATTCGTTCTGTCAGTTCTGTGCTGCTGGAAAAGGTAACAGGGGAGGTGTTTCCTCCTTGACTCATAGAATCCCAACAGTGCAGATAGAGGCCATTTGGCTCATGGAGTTCACACCGACCCTCGAAGAGCATCCCACCCAGACCTACACCCCCCCACCCGATCCACATTTCCCATAGTTAATCCACCTCACCCACACATCCCTGGACACAATGGTCAATTTAGCATGATCCACTCTGACCAATCTGTACACAGTTCCTGACCAGAGAATCCACGGGAACGTCCACTTGGTGCAGGACCTGATCCATTTTTCCCAGAGAACTGATCTGTCGAGCACCTTCTTGTCCCTTGATCCGGCAAAAAAGTGTTCAACAGGAGTGATCATGACTATCTGCTTGAGACTCTGCAAGCATTCAGGTTCAGGATGAGGTTTGTCACCCAGATCTTACTTTTGTACACCCCACAAAGTATCTGAGAAGGTCCCTGACAGCACCCCTTCACTTTGGAAGAGCAGTCCAGCTGTATTCCCTATGCCTCTTGCACAGGAGGTTGTTGGGGTTGGCTGTGCATGGGCCGAGCATGGGAGTGGTTCTTTTGGCTTATGTCGACAATGTGCTCCTCATGTTCATTGAGCCAGCTGACCTGGCAAGGATGCATGAGTGCCAGTGGTGTATTCAGCTGAGTCTTCCACCAGGATCAACTGGGCCATATGTTCCAGACTCCTAGTCAGTCCATGATGGGTGGATTCCTTGCCGGAGGAATTACAGGGGTTCAGCTGGAACACCACCATCTCCTCTATCTGAGGTCTGCCAGCTGGTCCCTCTCTGTCTGGTTTTGTCACAAAAGTCCAGAGAATGTTGTTTCATTTATTTTGAGCAAGAAGATGCACTTGGTCATGGCAGTGGTTCGGAGTCTCTCCGTTGAGGAGGGCGGTCAGTTGCTGGCAAACCTCTACACCCAGGTGGCGACCTGCCACCTTCGGACCCTGCATTGATACCTTTACGTCGAGCCTCCTTCCAGATGGTGTGACCTAGTGACGAATTTTTCCACTGGGCGCCCAATCTCCGTTATGGCACACAACTTCTGTTCATAAACCGCGAGAGTCTTCAAGTCTTCCTTAGTACGCTGTCTATCTTTTACCAGAATACAATGTCTGGAACATGGTCAACTCACGTTCCACCATTAGGAGGAGCATCAGGGAGCCACTGCTCAGGAATCCACACCTCCACTATCGTGGGTTTGCGTCGTGGAAAAGAGAAGTAACCAGATTTGAGGTCATGCTGGTTGCCGGAGCACTGGGCTGGATGTTGTCTCAGGAGTTGGCACACAGAGTGGCGGGAATGCCCAGCCCGTGGGCAATGCCAACCTTCACCTGACAAGAAATCCAATTTGATGGTGGAGACTCAGTCTCCCTGCTTGTAGTACCTGCTTGTTCAGAATTCCACATTGGCCCTCAGTTCCAAAATGTCCTTCAGATACCTGTGCCCGACAAACCAAGGTGCCCACTAGAAATGTCCTTATGTCTTGCAGGGGAGTTTCCTGTACCAGCCGCAACTGCTGCTGCTGCACACCATGTATTTTACCCCCTTGACCACAGCCTAGACATGTCTTAGCATTCCATTCTACCACCAGGCAGTGGGGTTCTCCAGTAGAGGGCACTCTATACAGGGGTTCTCCTGCTTCCCATTGGGAACCTGGGATGGATGGTCTTGCATAAAACATTCCTGTGCAATCATCAATCATGATGGTTCAGGGACTCCAGCCCAACTGTTTACTTTGCATTGCTGTGGAGCCTGTGGTCTGTGTATTTATTGGCTGTGGGAGAATACAATCCCTTGTTAGTTATTTTAAGATTTTATTCCTTAAGTTTGTACTTCAGCCCCACACCTTTGGGCACCCAGTTGGGAGGAGGGCGGGAAAATCAGAGGACCCCCCTCATGGGCTTGTTGTTGGGCCTGCGTGAGTAAACCATCAACTGGAGAGAGCAGTGGGAGTCATAATTTCCAAATGTCTGTTCCCTTTTCCACAGTGATCCATGCCTGGGATTCCTTGGAGAGGGCGTATGCGGCGTCCATCGAAAACATGCCTTTAGGAATTGGTGGTCCGCACAGGGAATGGTAACTCCATTAACGATATTCCCTTGTGTTAAAACGAAGACTGGAATGTTTAGCTTGTCAATGTTAAGCTGTGTGTTTGCAACACCCAAATAATATTGCTCCTCAAACATTTGTGGGAGTATTTTCTATACTTTACCACTATCCTGGCTTTATTAAAGCCCTAGCCTCTCTTACTGATGGAAAATGTTCCTTTCTTAACATTGAATCCATACAGTGTGGAAACAGGCCCTTCGAAGAGTAACCACGAATTGGTGGTCCGCACAGGGAATGGTAACTCCATTAACGATATTCCCTTGTGTTAAAACGAAGACTGGAATGTTTAGCTTGTCAATGTTAAGCTGTGTGTTTGCAACACCCAAATAATATTGCTCCTCAGACATTTGTGGGAGTATTTTCTATACTTTACCACTATCCTGGCTTTATTAAAGCCCTAGCCTCTCTTACTGATGGAAAATGTTCCTTTCTTAACATTGAATCCATACAGTGTGGAAACAGGCCCTTCGAAGAGTAACCACCCAGACCCATTCCCCTGACTAATGCAGCTAACCTGCATATCCCTGAACACTATAGGCAATTTAGCATGGCCAATCCAGTTTACCTGTATATCTTTGGACTATGAGAGGAAACTGGAACACCCGGATCAAACCCTCATAGACACGGGGAGAACGTGCATAACTCCATACAGACAGTCGCCGGAGGCTGGAATCGAACCCAAGTCCCGAGCGCTTGGAAGTATCAGTGTTAACCACTGAGCTACCATGCCACTTTATCACCCTCACAATTCCTTTCAAAGTCTCGAAACCTCAATCAAACCTATAACCTTGACCGACTCTTGTCCTCTGAAATGATCTGGCATTGTACTTGAGACTTTGCCGAAAACAATTAAAGGTGCCTTTACTAGTGACGCCCACATTTTTGAACACTCATAAAAAGTTACGGAACTACTCCTCCATATCTCACTTTGTAATAAGACAGGACTTCATTTGGGGTAAAGTAACCGTGTTCCCCTCTCCCAATTACTTAGTTGCATTTTGCAATCCTTTTTTTCCCCAAGCAAGATTTTGTGGTGCACATTGATTTGTTTGGATCGTTCTGTGATCTTTAGTCAGTTCCCTGAACAATAGGAATTAAACTGCCGTTATGTTTAACATATGGCTGCCTTTTCGGTTGCTAGGTCACTGGTTTTATTTTAGACCGCCCTTCTGTTGTGCTGCTGTAAATGCGCAATGTCAGTCCAGTGAAGCGCACACAATACAATCGAGGGCGAAATGAAATACTTCAACTTTGCCTTCACCTGATTTGGTTAATTCCTCTTTAGAATTCCATCTGAACCTACTGGTTGAAAGATTACTGCAATTACTGAATGAGACATTTTCAGACTACCTGCAGATTAGCCCACGTCATTAGAAATGTGACCCAGGTTTCCGTTTAGGAATTACGTTGCCCTGACTATAAACAATGAACTTTGCCCTGGATCCACTCTACGTTTTCCAGCCTGAAAATAATTAGACCGGGACTCAAGGTTAACCAAGCAATGTTGGCAAGGTTAAACAAGAAATGGGGATCGTTTTAGGGTGCAAGAGTTTTTTTAACGAGCATTTTTCCAGCTAAAGAAAGGATAAGGGAGATAGAAAAACGGGCCTTTCTCCTTTCCTACCCCTTCCCGTTTAATGAATTACCTCCCCTCACCCCTCTTTCTCCCCCCCTTAAAGGAGTGGGGACATTCAAGGTGATTCAGGGCGTCACGGTGCAGGCACCACTAAAATGTAGAAATCAGGTGCAAAAAAATCAAGAGGGCTATTGGAGTGTTATTGTAAAAATATACTTCATTCATAAAAATCTTTGTGCATAAATGTACATTGGTGTAAAATAGAACCTGCTTAATTAAGAAATGCTTTTGGGTTTGTTGTAACTAAGGAGAAAGTTAAACTCAATGTTTTTTTCCCTCTCTGAATGTCGTCTGTACAGATTTGCACTGGCTGAGTAATTAGAGTGTTAGCTTTTTTTATTTCAAAAATTTACTTTATTCATTAAAATGTCTTTATATCCATTGTCACTGAAGCAGTTAAAAGCATTTCTTACTTCTACAAGACTATATTTACATAATTTTGAGGCACTGGGAGAGTCTAATGATTGAATGGCTCCCCATTTAACTTCAGCTGAACAGTCAAAGACGGTGGTCTTTCCCTACTGTGCCTTGGTGGCAGCTGCCCCAAACTTTAGTGCATCCTTCAGCACATAGTACTGGACCTAGGAATCTGCCAGTCTGCAACATTCAGTCAGGGTCAATTCCTTGCTCTGGAAGATCAACGTGTTTTGGGCACACACCAAGTTGATGATCCTCCAGGTGCAGTCAATGTTTGTCTTGGTCTGCATCCTGGGGAACAAACTGTCGAACACGGACTTTGGCGCCAGCTTTAGCTCATTAGGTACTTTGACTTCTGCATCATGGAGCTGCTCAGGATGAATCTCAACAAAAGAAATTGCATCTTTCTCCAGACTCCCTTTCCAAAGACACATTCCAGCAGGAGATGTGTGATAGTCTCTATCCCTGTGCAGGTACTTTGAGGGTAATGTGTGATGGAGCAGAGTGCTAGGGTGTAGAGTGTTAGCCATTATAAGTGACAAAGAAGGTTGATGAAGCCAGAGCAGTGGGTGTTGTCTATATGGACTTCAAACAAGGCAATAGACAAGGTTCTGCAAGGTAGCCTGACTAGCGAGTTTAGATCACATGGAATACGGGAGAGCTAGGCATTTGGAAGCAAAATTGGCTCAAAGATAGGAGACAGTGGGTAGATTAGATTAGATTACTTACAGTGTGGAAACAGGCCCTTCGGCCTGCCGAAGTGCAACCCACCCATACTCCTACATTTACCCCCTACCTAACACTAGGGGCAATTTAGCATGGCCAATTCACCTGACCTGCACATTTTTGGACTTTGGGAGGAAACCCACGCAGACACCGGGAGAACGTGCAAACTCCACACAGTCAGTCGCCTGAGGCGGGAATTGAACCCGGGTCTCTGGTGCTGTGAGGCAGCAGTGCTAACTACTGTGCCACCGTGCCACCCATTTTGGTTAGGTAGTGGTGGAAGGTTGTTTTTTGGACTGGAGGCCTGTGACCAAGGATGCTACAAGGATCGGTGTTGGGTCCACTGCTTTTTGTCATTTATATAAATGCTTTGAATGTGAATATGGGAGGTATGGTTAGTCAGTTTGTAGATGATACCAAAATTGGTGGTTAGTGGACAGTGAAGAGATGATCTCAGATTACAATGGGACCTTGATCAGATAGGCTGAGGGGTGGCAGATGGAGTTTAGTTTAGATAAATGTGAGGTGTTGCATTTTGGTTAGGTAAATCAAGGCGGGACTGATATATTATGGGAGAGTCCCAGGGATTGTTGCCGAACAAAGAGACCTTGGGGTGCATGTTCATAGTTCCTTGAAAGTGAAATTGCAGGTAGACAGGGTAGTGAAGAAGGCATTTGGTACACTTGTCTTTATCGGTCAGTGCATTGAGTTTAGGAGTTGGGATGTCATGTTGTGGCTATACAGGACATTGATTAGACCATTTTTGGAATATTGCATTTAACTCTGGTCACCCTGGTATGGGAAAATGTTGTTAAACTTGAAAGGGTTCAGAAAAGATTTACAAGGATGTTGCTAGGTTTGGAGGATTAATTCTGGACTCCTTCCTATTGGAAAGATGTTGTGAAACCTGAAAGGGTTCAGAAAAGCTTTACAAGGATGTTGCTAGGTTTGGAGGATTTGAGCTATAGGGAGAGGCTGAATAGGCTGGGGCTATTTTCTCTGGAGCATTTATAAAATCATAAGGGGCATGGATAGGGTGAAAAACCAAGGTCTTTTCCCAGGGTAGGGAAGTCCAAAAATAGTGAGCATAGGTTTAATGTGAGAGGGGGAAAAATTTAAGAGAGGCCTGAGGGGCAACCTTTTTAAGCAGAGGGTGAAGAGTGTATGGAATGAGCTGCCAAAGGAAGTGGTGAAGGCTGGTACAATGACAACATTTAAAAGGATGGGTACATAATTAGGAAAGCTTTAGAGGGATATGGGTCAAATGCTGGGAAATCTGGTCTCCTTTCTGTTGGAAGGATGTTGTGAAACTTGAAATGAAGAGTGTATGGAATGAGCTGCCAAAGGAAGTGGTGAAGGCTGGTACAATGACAACATTTAAAAGGCTTCTGGATGGGTACATAATTAGGAAAGCTTTAGAGGGATATGGGTCAAATTCTGGGAAATCTGGTCTCCTTTCTGTTGGAAGGATGTTGTGAAACTTGAAATGGTTCAGAAAAGATTTTCTAGGATGTTGCCAGAATTGGAGGATTTGAGCTATAGTGAGAGGCTTGAATTGGCTGGGGCTGTTTTCCCTGGAGTGTCAGAGGTTGAGGGGTGACCTGATAGAGATTTATAAAATTATGAGGGGTAGGGATAGGATAAATGGAAAAAGTCTTTTCTCTGGGGTGGGGGAAGTCCAGAAATAGAGGGCATTGGTTTAGGGTGAGAGGGGAAAGATATAAAGGGACCTAAGGGGCAACATTTTCGTGCAGAGTATGGTGCATGTATGGAATGAGCTAGGCGAAAGTGAGTACTGTAGATGCTGGAGATTAAAGTCAAGAGTGTGGTGCTGGAAAAGCACAGCATGAGGAGCAGGAAAATCGATGTTTCAGGCAAAAGCCCTTCATCAGGAATGGGCTGCCAGAGGAATTCATGGAGACTGGTACAATTACAGCATTTAAAAGGCATCTGGATGGGTGTATGAATAGGAAGGGTTTAGAGGGATATGGGCCATGTGCTGGCAAATAGGACTAGATTAGGTTACCCTAACTGGTCAGCATGAACAAGTTGGATTGAAGGATCTGTTTTCATACTGTACATTTCTATGACACTAAATGGGACTAGATTAATTTAGGATATCTGGTTGGCAAGGATAAGTTGGACTGTTTTTGTGCTGCACAACTCAGTGGCTAAATTATAAAGCAGAAACATTGGTACAGCCATGCTCTGCCCTGGTGAGACTGCATCTGGAGTAATCTGTCCAGTTCCAGGCATTGCATCTTAGGAAAGATAAACTAACGTTGCAAGGACTGCGACACACAGTCAACATGGTCCAAAGGTTAGATTTTGAGGATAAAACTATACAAACCAGGATTGTGTTCCCTGAAATATGGAAGATATGGATTTGACTGAGGTTTTCAAAATTTTAAAAGGAATTGATAGGGTGATAAAGTTTTCCAACAGTGAAGGACTGTAGGGCCTCGATGAGTAGCAAAGTACAGAAAATACTCCCACAAACATCAATAAATAGTTGCATAATTAATCATTTTAAACAAAAAAAAATTAAAATCTGATATGGATTTTTTAATGCAAGAATTGGGTAAATGGAATTAGGTTATAGGTCAACTATGTCAATTTGATGTTAAATAGGATCTGAGGAAGGGTCACTCAACCCTAAACATTAATTTTGATTTCTCTCCACAGATGCTGCCAGAACTGCTGATCTTTTTCAGCAATTTATATTTTTGTATCATCTAAAGGTCTGTAGTTCTATTTTCTTTCCTTCCTTTCCTAAATGGTTTGGATACATTTGCTTTCTTCCAATCCACAGGAACTGTTGTAGGAATGTGAAGACTTTCGGAAGAGCTTGATCGATTTATTTATTGCCACGTGTACGGACGTACACTGAAAAGTTTTGTTTACCAGTAGTACAGGCAGATCATAGTAAGCAAGGATGTCCAGATCAGAAAGACTTAGACAGAGGCATACATGTTACAATACTCTGGGCATGCACTAGGCGAGAGGGTCTATTCATCAGTCTAATAATGAGCCAGCAACGCATTCAACAATCTGCCTCTTTGAGAACGATCTGGGATGTGGGTCATGAAGTGACTTTGCAAGGAGCAGTTCCATCCATGTGCCCAGTGCTGCTCTGGCTGAACAGGAGATACACAGGGAGTGGATACATGGTGGCAGGTCGCGAGCGTGCACGTACACGCTGTCGGAGGGGGAGGGTGCGTCTGACGTCAGACGCATCTGCCGGCCGGCTCTATATAAGGGAGAGCGCGGGCGGGCGGCGGGATCTAGTCGGGAGTGAGCGCGATCCCCCTGAGTGATGGCGGCAGTGGTGGGTTACCTCCGAGTGTGGAGCCGGCTCCGCCTGGGAGCCGCTAGGAACCCCGCGGCCTTGGCCCCGGCCTTTAGCCAGGCATCAGCGCAGCGACGCCACTGTGAGTGTCTCTCCTTCCTATTCCCCCCCCCCCCCCCCGGGGGAAGGAGGGGTGGGGGCCGGCGGTTAGTGAGGTGCCCCTCAGTCCCACACACAGACCAGGCCGCAGCACTGCCGGAAATTAGACCCCCCGCGGGGGAGAGTGGGGTTAACTTTACCCCCCGCGGGGGTGGGGATGTGAATGGGGTTAATTTTACCCCCGCGGGGGGGAGTGGGGTTAACTTTACCCCCCGTGGGGTGTGAATGGGGTTAACTTTACCCCCGCGCGGGGGGGGGGGTTATCCTTTGTCCCATCCGACTTTCTCTCCCGTTCTTTTTTCCCATTCTTAATTCTTCTCTTTTACCCTCACCGTCTTCCTCCTTCACCTCCCCATCAATCCTCCTCCACAGAATGCAATTAAACAGCCTATTCTTCCTTATCCCCTTATTTTACTCTTTCTTTTCCCCATATCTCTCTCTCTCTCTCAAAAAGGTGGTTGGCCCCTCTGTTCTGATTTTCTTCCTTCCCTCCCTGTTTCATCCATTCCAGCCCCCTCCTTCCTCCCCACTGTTCATTGACGTGGCCTGCTCACCAAGTGCTTCACTGTTTCTCTGCTCCACTGTTTAGCATCTCAGGCTTGCCTGTCTTTCACATGGCCTCTTAATGTGAATTAGTTTGGATTTCACTAGCACAGTGGTTGCAGAAGGTAGCAGGATATTTTCTGTGTAGCGGTAGCCTAATCTCTTTTGCATCTTTTCTTTTGTAAAGAGCTAAAATTGGCTCCTGTCTGAGACTTGACCAGTATTTCAAGTGTTAAACTAGTGTGACCTCAACAAAGCACTTGTGAATGCATGTGTGGTTTGCATTCAATGTCAGACTGGTTGGTTTCGGAGTGGATTCGGTGAGAAAGTTCCTTTCAAATTTCGCTGCCATTGAAACAATGTACTGTGAATGGACACTACAGATTAAATTTCAGAATATATAACGTGATTCCTGGAATGGAATCAAACAGTTGCACATGGTGGTCTTCTGAGGCCTTATTTAAATTGTCTCTTTGTTTAAAATCACTTGCTGCTATATGTATGGTGCTCTGCATTAATTATCTTTGGGGTGTTCATTTTATTAAAATAACTAATCTGAAATTATCCTGAGTCAACTGTTAGTTGGCACAGTGGTTTTAAATCTTCCTGCTGTAGGCTGGGTTTCTATTTTAAAATTGTTGGGCAGTGATAATTCTACACCCAAGTGTGGATTACATATTAAATGGTGGCTTAGCAGTATTGCTGCATTCTGCATAGAATTGTGTTCTTTTAACCAATAATTTGCATTTGTGCTGCTTTTTTTGTGTTAAAAGTTGGGAACTGAACTGATAAAACTATTTTCAGAGAAGGAGGCTTGCAGTGCTAACAATCTAAAGCGTCGATTTGTTTACGTTTGGGGGGTGGGGGTGAATGAAACTGGACCAATGTAATTCTTGAGTTAACTCTGTACACTCTGGTTTTAGCTGCTTTAGGACAGTAAATATTTGCATTCTGCAGTCTCTATTTGTGGAAAGCAATATAGAAAAGTGATGAGAAAATTGGATGCATATATTTTGGTGCAAATCACTCAAAGTAGCAAATATTTCTGCAGTACTCCTCTCAATGACCATTATTTCATGCAGAATCAGTTAATCTATTCAGATTTTGCTCCGCCATTCAGTTAATCTTATTTCTGCCATGCCCTTTCCTAATCAAAATCTATTCTCTCAATTAAAATTGAAATGATAATGCATCCACAGCATTTTCAGACTAGATTCATGCCCATCTTTGGGGGATGGGGGTGTGATGGCAGTACAACCATGCTTTGTCGTATTGCACTTTTTGTTTGAGCTTGCTCTTACTCTAAATCATGCTGCATTACCCCATTACTGGCAGTTGTTTTCTTATCTAATAGTTTTTCATTTAACTGTCCTTCAATGGGATTGAGCTGCTGAAGGACATTCTAAGTTTCAAAGGTCAAAAGGACAAATAGACTTCTAAGGAGACGATAAAATTTCACATGCCTACTCATGTGCATGATTTGAAATTCTAATGGTTAGTTAAAGGTTTTGTAGTAAATCTTTGCATTCTACAGCAAAATATTGATCCTCATTGTCTAAATACACTGACACCAGGTTTCATCTTTGGGTAACAGCATTGAATAAATCTTTGGTTAAATTTGCCACCTTGTTATAACTTAGCAATTCAATTAATCTTACAAAAAATGAATACTTGCAACTAATTGTGGTATGGTGATGCGTATTGTTACTTCACTCAATTTCAAATGGAACTTGTAGTTGACCAATTCTTCTGCACACCCCTGTGACTTTACATGTAGATACAGTGCAGAAAGTTGAACTGTTAGTTTGGTTTATGCACTTCACTTTACTAATACTGCATGTTCTTTAGTATCCAGTCTGGATCTGTGAAATCAGTAAAGTGGATTATAGGAGATAAAATAAAACTGACAATGATATTTAATAAGTTCCATTGTATCGGTGTTCTTCCAGCATGTGTTTGGGATAGTGACCTAATTGACCTAAGTTCTTTAATGTTACATCTGATGAAAATGATCCCTGCAATTCTATAGGAGCTGTTATAGGCATTCAACCCCAAGAGTCTCTGCTGGTTGATTAGATTGTGACTGATTTTGCCTTGCACCTCCTTGCCTTGGTTTGTAATCCTTCATTCTTTCCTGAAGCAACTGAGTCTGCATTGAAATTTTTACAACCTGGCCTCTGAAGGAGCGTTCCAGATATCCACTATACATGGCTTGCAGCAGTACTTCTTGACATTATCCTGAATGGCCTAATTCTAACCGAAGTTATGCATTCGTCATCTCCAAAGTACTGTGCTCTCATCTGAGAAGGTGTATAATTTCATGCTGATTGAAAATGTTCCTCCATAGCAGAGGGAATCATTGTATTAGCATCTGCAGTGCAGCAAGTTGATTTGGCATTAGTCTGTTTTTTTGCAAACACAGACGTAAAATAGCCTTCAATTAAGTTTTACATTCTAAACACTTGCAGTTTCTGTTTTACATCTAGAGAATTAATGTAGAATTCTGAGGACCCAGAATTGGCTCTGTTCCAAAAATAGTCATGTGTTTACTGAGTAAATTGCTCAAGGTTCATGATAACCTTGAGCCTGCTGCAAGGTTTAATTTCTGTCAAAATATTGAAGAAGCTCTGCTACACTCTCACTTGTAAATGGCATTTTAAACATTGCATAAATTGGTTTATTTTGAAGTTGAAATGCCCATAATAGCAAGGTCACTCACCTTTACTGGCGATGGAGGGCAGAAATAATCAAAAATGAAAAAGAAGCCGTTTGCAGTTTGTGGTCCCTACAGGGTGCACCTGGTATTGTTCAGTGACCTCTAATGGCAGAAGTACAGTACTGTAGAAATGATCAGTGACAAAATTGAACATGTGCTACATGTTGGACTGTGAAGATTTCATGTCCCCTGCCCCAAAGAAATTGTGTGGTGCACATTTACTAGTGTTTTTAAGTAATTTCAAGTTGAATTAGTAACATTTACATTGAGCAAGCTTGCAACTGAGTTTTCATTTCTATAAGTCTTTAATTCAGTTGTCCAATGATGCATTTTTAGGTCCGTAATTTTTTTAAAAAAAGCTTTAGTGCCATTGCTACGGTTGGAAGTGCAAGAGCCTATTTTTTTAACTTTTATACTTTTGAAGATTTTGGACAATATTTCAAAAATGCTTGCACTGTATACTTTCTCCGCTCATTAAAGCGAAAGATTTTGGTGCCTTGATTAAGTTGGGCTATTGCAATATGGATAGTCTGTTAGTACTGTACTCTAGGGCCGAATTGTACTTGAGCTAATACGGTGTCCTATGTATTTCTGTTTTACTTAAATTGCCTTATTGTTAAATGAGAAATCACTGATTTCTTCAAATGTACTTGGTGCTTTCTGCAGATAAAATTGCACTGGTTTTTAGCCTGTTCAAAGTTACATTAATATGCATGTTTCACTGCAACTGTTGTACCTCATTTATTATTAGTCATTAAACCTTTTAAATATTTAACTCCGACAAGTTGCATGTGAACTGAAATATTGAGCAGCCCTTTGAACCACAATTTTGAAACCAATCTGAGATAAGCTCTTTTAATAGGTAGCCTTGGGTTTTAAGTAAATTATTGGATTGTGATTAAGCTGCTTTCATCTGAATAGATGCAGACAAGCGCATTAAAGTGGCTAACCCTGTGGTCGAAATGGATGGTGATGAGATGACCCGCATCATCTGGGCTTTTATCAAAGAAAAGGTAGGATCTATTGCTCTTAGTGTTTTTAAAAGGACCATCTTTAGTCACTATTAAAGTAGTTTTAGATGTGAAGAGCTTTTGAATTTTCTGAAGATTTGAACTGCTTCATCGATAATCCTCCATCATAAGGCCAGTGTGGATGGTTGCTAATGATTAAGTAAGATTCAGCACTATTCACAGCTTCTCAGATGCTGAAGCAGCCCATGTTTAAGTGCAACCAAACATAGGCTTGGCTTGACTAGTGGTGAGTAACAGTCATTGCCTGGCATTTACATAGCATGAATATCTCCAAAAAGAGGCAATCTGATCACCACCCCTGAAGTTATCCATGAATTCCCTACTATCAATTTCCTTGGGGTTACTGTTGACCAGAGCTTCAACTGGACTTGCCACGTAAACACGGTGGCTACAGGAGCAGCTCAGGATAGGAATACTGTGGTGATAGCTCATCACCTGACTCCCCAAAGTTTGTCCACCAGCTATACGGTGGCACAGTGGTTAGCACTGCTGCCTCGCAGCGCCAGAGACCTGGGTTCAATTCCAGCCTCAGACGACTCTCTGGAGTTTGCACATTCTCCCCGTGTCTGCGTGGGTTTCCTCCGGGTGCTCCGGTTTCCTCCCACAATCCAAAAATGTGCAGATCAGATGAATTGGCCACACTAAATTGCCCGTAGTGTTAGGTGAAGGGGTAAATGTAGGAGAATGGGTCTGGGTGGGTTACGCTTCGGCGGGTCGGTGTGGACTTGTTGGGCCGAAAGGCCTGTTTCCACACTGTAGGGAATCTAATCTAATCTATAAAGCACAAGTCAGGAGTATGATGGGATACTCCCCACCTGCCCAGATGGGTGTAGTTCCAATACCACTCAAGCTTGACACCATCCAGGACAAAGCAGCCCGCTTGACTGGCACCACATCCCCAAACATCCACTCTCTCCTCCACCTGCACAGCAGTATGTACTGTGTACAAGATGCTCTGCAAAAATTCACCAAAGATAATCAGGCAGCATCTTCCAAATCCCAACCCAGAATCACTTCCAACTGGAAGGGTAAAGGTAGCAAATACATGGGAACACCATCTGCAAGTTCTCTAAGCCACTAACAATCCTGACTGACTTGGAAATATAATGCTGTTCCTTCACTGTTGCTTGGCCAAAATCCTGAAATTCCCACCCGAAGGGCATTGTGGGTCAACTTCCAGCATGTGGACTGCAGCTACTCCAGAAGGCAGTTCATCACCAGCTCAAGGGCAACTAAGAGCAGGCAATTTACAAATGCTGGCAGGCCAGCGATGCCCAGTGAATAAGAAATAAAGCACTAGCACGTAATCAATGGCATGGCTCATTGTGCACTGTTCCTAACAGGTAGGTAAACTGCTACAGAGGGTGTGCAAAACAGCTTACCCTTGGCTGCCGCCCCCCAATGTTTTTGTTGCCATACAGTAAAAGCTTGGTGAATATGTTTCCGGGTTCTGGGTGTGTTTGATATTTGGGCAAGAGGAAGTTGTCTTAGAAGGTGTAAAGCATTGAAGGAAATTAAACATGGAATATACGATAAGACCAAGAGTAAGCTGTTCAATCCCTCAAGCCTGCCCTGTTATTCATATAGATCATGGCACGTTATCTTCCATTTGCTTTATCTACCACTAATCTCCATCAGTCTCAGTTCTGTGCTTAACATTTTAAATGATTAAGCTTCTAAACATTCACCACTGTAGGACTGAATCAATTCCTCTGATCTTGGTTTTAGATAGCAAGCCCTTTATTGAGTCACTACTCTTTCTAGTTCTTTTGTCATCCAGGGGAAACATCTGTGTCCACTCTGTCATCTCGGGAATGAAAGTCCTCAAAGCCCTGTCACCACCAGATCAAACCTGGTGCACCTCTGTTGTACTCCCTTCCTGAAAAGTATCTCCTTGGAGAGCAAATCCAAAATGGCATACTGTATGCCAGGTGACATCCACCAATGTCCTATATAATTTCAGCAAGAGGTCTTTACTTCTGTAGTTAAGCACCTTGTGATGAAGGCCAGTATACCATTTGACTTCCTAATTGCCACAACTGCATGCTAATTTTCAATGACTGATGAACAAGAGTGCAAAGTTCTTTTGGATATCAACATTTAAGAAATGCCCTACATTTTTGTTTTCTGCCAATTGGCTAACTTCACAGCTATTGACATTCTTCGTCATCTGCCATTTCTTGTCCATTCATTCAGCGTATCCAAACCAGTTTAAAGCCTATTTGAATCCTGCTGGAATTATTCCTGTTTCCGTTGTCCAAGTCAGATTTGCTTGAGTCTTCACATCTGAATCACCTGTTGTGAACAGATGTGGTCCAAGCATTGACCCCTGTAGGACCTGGCTAACAGCAGTTTGCCATCCTGAGAATGCCCTGCTTATTCCTGCTGTTTTGTCTGTTAACTGATTTGAGCTTAAATGATGCCTACTAACAAATGATGAAGGGTTATTGCCTGAAATGTCGATTTTCCTAGTCCTCGGCTGCTGCTTGACATGCTGTGCTTTTCCAGCACCACTCTGATCTAAATAATGAGAGTATTGCATCCACTTCTGGATGATTTTAATGGAGGATTTGAAACTTGGACAGAAGTGATGAGTGAGCAGTATTTTAGAGTCAGTCATAGATGTACCGCATGGAAACACGCTTCAGTCCAACTTGTCCATGCCAATCAGATGTCCGAAATTAATCTAGTCACGTTTGCCCCATATTCCTCAACCCTTCCAATTAACTTGCCAGCAATAATTCTGAATTTTTGAAATTTCTCATGGGATTAGGATATTGCTTGTCCCTAGTTGCCCTTGAGAGTGGTGAGCTGTCAGACATACAGCACAGATACAGATCCATGCTGAACATGATCCCAAACTAACGTAGTCCCACATGTCTGCTCTTGGCCCATATCCCTTCAAACCATTCATTCGTGTACCTATCCGAATATTTTTAAATGTTCTAACTGTGCCCGCATCCACCTCTATGTCAAGAAGTTCATTCTACATGAAACCACCCTCTGAATTGCTGCAGTCCATGTGCTGTAGATAGACTCATAATACCATTGGGAGAGAATTCCAAGATTTTGAGTGACAATGAAGGGTCTGAATCACATTTCCAAGTCTGAATGGTGAGTGACTAGGTGGTAACTTGCAGGTGGTATTGTTGCCATGTATCTGCTAACTAGGTGGAAGTGGTTGTGGGTTCTTTGGTGAATTTCTGCAGTGTACCTCAGCTGGGTTTTATGGAAGAAGGATGTTTGGTTGGTTTGGCAGGTAAGGATAAGGTGTTGTGTTCCAACCATGTTTTCCAGACAATAGTTAAATCTAATAGTGTGTGTTTTAGAAACTGGCGTAGTAGTGAAGATGTAGATAGGGGCCTCAGCTCTGGGTCAACAAAATATCAAGGTAACAAACTGTTTTATTTTGAGGAGGTGACAGATTCAGATTTGTCACAGGCACTGTCTTTGATCCTCCAGTATTGAATTCAAGGAAATTCAGATTCTAAAGCATCTATGTAATATACTGGCAGAAAGATAATGGAAGCAGAATCAGTAGTCCTTTTTAACAGGAACTGGATGAAGCAATGGAGAGAGGAAAATTGTTGCTGGGCTGTGGCGAAAGTAGGCAAAGGCATTAAGCTGGTAGCTTCAGCTAAATGACACCTTGTACAGATGTGAAAACACATACAATAAATGTTGAGGTATTGCCTCAGTGCGTCGCAATTAAAATGATTTGAGCATAAACAATGAAACTTTCAATTTAAGCATATAATCCCTGCAATTGATCTGTGTCTGCCATAGAATTTGGAAATAGCCCCTTCAGTTGAACCAGTCCATGCTGGCCCCAATGGGCTGAGAAGTGGCAGATGGAGTTTAATTGTTGAGGTCATGTTGTGGCTGTACAGGACATTGGTTAGGTCACTGTTGGAATATTGCTTGCAATATCTGGTTGGCATGGACCGAAGGGTCTGTTTGCATGCTGTACATCTCTCTGACTCTGACTCTATAATCCCAAACTAAACTAGTCCCATCTGCCTGCTCATGGCCCATATCCCTCCAAACTTTTCCCATTCATGTACCTATCCAAATGTCTTTTAAATGATGTAACTGTTCCCACATCAGCCACTTCCTCAGCAAGTTAATTCTATGCACGAATTACCCTCTTTTAAATAATATTACCTTTTTTTTTAAAATTCTCTCTCCTCTCTCCTTACAACGTCTTTGGTATTTCAAAGTAATTCCTTGCATTTCAAACACTGCTAAATGTTATTGGTTTTGTAGTACTTGGAATGTCCTGAAGTTGTGAAAGTGTTTTCACTACATTAGTCAACCTTAAAATAAATAGGCTGCCCCAGCTGCATTTAAGGTTGATGTAATACATTAACATCTGGTGTCAACAATTGTGAACACTTCCAAAGCTCCTCCAAAAACTGTTCACCAATGGTGCTGAATACAAATGAGCTGAAATTGATATTTTAGACACATGAATGTTTCAAGGTACTTTTCAACCAGTATAACCAAAAGGAGATTGAGGTAACAGAACCTGGTCAGAGAGATTTGAGATGTTTTCAAAGTGGAGGGGCTTGGGGAGAAAAGGCAGCTGATATTGAGTGTAAATGAGACATGTACAAGTGGAGGACTTAGGAAGGGTATCAGTTAAGGAAATTATAGGCGGGGTAGATCCCAGGCCAGGTATGAATTGAGCTGCATAAACACTTGACACAAGTTTTGACGAAGATTAACAATTCAAGGGTGGGTAGTTAAAATAGTCATAATTCAGAATTTGGGTACAGATTAAGGTTTGTGGTGGAACTGATTTGGGCATGTTTTGCAGTGATATGTGGCTGAATAGGTTGCACAAGTTTTAAAACTCAGCCCGGAACACAATATGAAGACTGATATTGTTTAACCAGTGACTGCAGAAAGGGAAATGGAGTTCAGCTGATTCAGGGGCAGCCATAACAATACCTGCATTAAAAGCTGAAGATGTGCATTAGTTAGGTCATGGCTGATCTTGTGGTCTGAATTCCACTTTCCTGGTTACTACTATATCCTTTGACTCTTTCCTTAGTCAAGAGCTTGTGTGAAGGCCATGGGTAGACAAAGGCTGCTTATTTACACACCCATAATTATCTGGGTTTTTGTTAAACTTCGTAAACTTTAGATAAAGTTTGTTTTAACATGCTATCTTGGAATTAAGTTACTGGCAGCTCAGATGATGCGTTTGTATTTAAACAGTTTTATTTTAACACTACTTTGGGCAAACAGTTTCAATATGCTATAGTAAGGAAAGATGCAAGGTGCCAGTAATTGGCAGCATGTGACAGTAGCCTTAGCAAAAATGTTAATCTGAAGTTTAGTACTTTTTCTCAAGCATCCCTGGAATGAGGGATGCTGTGGTCACCTATTTGGCTTTGGTAACTTAACCAAATTGAATCATAGTACAGTCAGTTGTGCTATAAACACAGTAGTTATGTTTTCGTGTGATAGCAGCAACATTTAAACTAATGGGGCTGGAATTGCGTTATAACCAATACACGCTTTAAAACTTCATGCTTTAGAAAGTGTCCCCAATTCATCAATAGTGTTATAGAGAATTTGTGTTAATGAAATGTGCGTTATAGTAGAATGACCTGTATTTGATGATCCATTGTCACAGGGCTGACACTGATTTTAAGGAATGCACGTTGTACTCTAGAGATTTTGATTTGTGATTTTTTTAGTTTTAGTCAGGAGGGTTCTTATTCTAATATCTTCCAAACCTGAATATTGCTGATAGTAAAACCTTTTTCAGCTCATCCTTTCTAACGTTGATGTGGAGATGAAGTATTATGATTTGGGTTTGCCACATCGGGATGCCACTGATGATCAAGTTACTATTGACTCTGCACTCGCAACCCAGAAGTATCACGTTGCAGTCAAGTGTGCCACTATCACTCCTGATGAGGACAGAGTAATAGGTAAATGTTTCCTTTGTCCTCCGTTTTAAGCTGTGTTCATGTGTAAAATCAAAATCACTGCTAAGATTTATTTCAATGCTATACATCTTTATGACAAGCTAAAGGTATTGGTTTGCCTTACGTTGATAATTATAGTTCATTTTATTTCACTGCAAATGGGTTTTATAAGGACCATAATGCTGATCTTTTAACTTTATTTCTTTTTTTAAATTTATACTTCAGTTTTTGTACTTGGGTGTCTTTGTTGATGTGGTGGGATTCGTACCTCTGAAAGATCTTGGACGAGTGCAGATCTAGGTAGACTCTTCAGTTGAGGGAGTCTGCAACTATAATGGGGTTGTCTTATGAAATGGTGAGCTGCCTTCTGTACTCTTAATAAATGTAAACTCTTACAAGGCACTTTTTCAACAGGAAAGTTCTCCAATTCTTGATCAATATTTATCACTCCCTTTTCAAAACGTGCATTTCCCAATTTCTCATTGCTGTGATGTTCCAGAGTAAACAGACTGTTGTGATTCTTGAAGTTAGAATTCTGGCCTCACCAGTCTCCCTCATTGTTTAGGGTCTTTCAAGTTCATTAGCTGCTGTTTTAGTGTGTTGGTGGGTTTGTGGGCAACCATGATGCCAAGGGGTCTAAGTAGTATGGCAGTCATTTCCGAGATGTCTTTGATGTAGGAGAGAGTGGCTCAGGTTTCTGGGCGTGTTTTGTCTGCTTGTTTGGGTTTGTTGACAGACAATGAGCAAAACTAACATCATATACAAAATACCATGCAAGGACTGTAACTAACACTACATTGGACAAACAGGCAGAAAACTAGCCACCAGGATACATGAACACCAACTAGCCACAAAGAGACATGACCCTTCTCATTAGTATCCTCACATACGGATGAGAAAGGACACCACTTCGACTGGGACAACACATCCATCCTAGGACAAGTCAAACAAAGACACGCACAAGAATTCCTAGAAGCATGGCATTCCAAACGGAACTCTATCAACAAACACATCGAGTTAGACCTCCTCTACCACCCCCTGAGAAAAGGAACAGGAAGTGACTTTGCCATAGGAAATGACATCACCAAACCAAACATGTCAATAGAAAGCAGGAATTTTCAGCATTGCTTTGCATGAGGTCCACTGAAGTGATGTTACCTGGTAAGGTAATGAAACATCTGGAAATGAACATTTTCAGTTCAGCGAGCAAACCTACATCCACATCAGTAAGTGTAAGATGTTGTGTTCCAGAAGCAATTTTGTCCAACTACTGTTAAGCAAAACACTTTATTTTTGTACTCCAGTTAAAATATAGACACAATTTTTTAAAAATCTTAACTGTAACTGTCAAAATCTTAACAAAATAATCGATATATTGACTACTAATTAACTGTTTTAGTACAGATAGTTCTGCTATAATTTGGTAGTTCTGTTCTTGTGTAATCCTGTATTATAAGAAAATTGCATACTAGCAGCACAATTTAAACTAATGGGACTGGAATCGTATTATCGATAATGCTTTAAAAGTTTGCGCTACAGAAACATTGTCCCCAATTTCGCTAATGTGTTATAGCGAATTCACATTAGCAAAGCGTGCAATATAGCACAATGATCTGTATCATAATGCACAAACACACCCTTGGCGAAGGCAAATTCAGTAAAATAAGTTGTCCAATGAGCAATTCTAGCAGCAGGAAGTGAACTCTGCTTTTAGCTGAAATGGAGGAGTTTCCACATCCAGCTTCAAGACGCCATCAACTGCTATTAAAATCTAAAACTAAAAATCCTGGTTTTGTGAGAACTTGACCCCACTCATTCACTTTGGCTTTGAGCAGACTGCTTGTCACCTCTGTCTCGACCTTCCTTCATAAAGGACCAAATATACCTGTTAAAGCCATAGTTTCGTCACACCTCCCCCTTAAAATATAGGAAGATGGCCTTTAGTTTTACATTATTAGTACAGTACAATCTATTAACTCTAAGCATGCAAACATTCACTGGTTCCTGATGATGGGCTTTTGCCCGAAATGTCGATTTTCCTGCTCCTCTGATGCTGCCTGCCCTGCGGTGCTTTTCCAGCACCACTCTAATCTATTCACTGCTACGGTCTATTTCAGTCTTTGTTTTTCCCCCCGCCATCCAATACCACCACCACCCTCCATCAAACTGACAACAAATTGGCAGTTACCTTCTCTCTTCCTGCCCATGCATGATTTTCAAATTGAATGGCTGATGAAGGTTCCTGCCAAAAACAATGACTGACCTCCCCGGATGCTGCCTGATCTTCCAGCATCGCACTTTATCAACTCTGTCCAGCTTCTGCAGTCCTCACTATTGCCTAAATTGAATGGCTGCATAATAAGCTCCAATATAGTTTGGAATTTGTCAAAGCCTAATGGGTTACGATTAGTATAGACAACGGTCTCCGGCGCATTGAAATGTTGCAATGCCAGCACCAAACTCAATGTCTCCTTCTCAGTTGTGAAATATTTGATTAAATTTTGTGGAAAAATACCCAATAGATCTTGTCGTCATCTTGCAAGAATACAGGACTGACACCTATGTCACTCTCCCATAGCTATCTTGAATGGCTTGCATAACTAGGTGTGGTTAACACAGGAGTAGTGGTTTACACAGAGTTCAGGCTGTCAAATATCTTATGACATTTCTCCATCTACTGAACGTTTCTGCATTTCAAGTCAATCAGTGGAGCAACCATGTTGCTAAAATGGAGTGTAAGTTTCTAATAAAGCCACTCAATCCCATGAGTTGTAGTCCTTCCCTCTTTGATGGAATGGGAAACTCCCCAGTGACCTTTTGTTTTCACATCCTGTGGAGCCAACTGACCATGTTCGATAACATGGCCCAGAAATGTGACTTAGGCTTTTGCAAACTCTCTCTCACGTCACCAAGCCTGTCTCTTGAAGTCGATCAAACAATTTCAATAAATGCTGCAAATGTTCTTTCAATGTGTGACTGAAGATCACCAGATTTTCGATGTACGCACAATAATTCTGAAATGACTTTATTGGTTAATGTTTGAAATGTGGCTGGTGATTTTTTTTTCTTCATGCCAAATGGCGTGACTTTAAACTGGTATGGGCGAAAGTGAGTACTGCAGATGCTGGAGATTAGTGCCCAAGTTTAAAGTGGTGCTGGAAATGCACAGCAGGTCAGGCAGCATCCAAGGAGCAGGAAAATCTGTTTCGGGCAGGAGCCCTTCATCAGGAATGAGGCTGGGAGCCTCTGGTGGAGAGATAAGTGGGAGGGAGTGGGGCTAGGGAGAAGGTAGCTGGGAGTGCAGAAGGTGGATGGAGAAAGGCATATAGGTGATAGGTCCGAGAGGAGGGTTCTACGGATAGGTGGGAAGGAAGATTGACGGGTGGGACAGGTCATGAGGATGATGCTGAGCTGGAAGTTTGAAACTGGGGCAAGGTGTGGGGGGGGGGGGAGAGGGGAAATAAGGAAACTGGTGAAGTTCACGTTGATGCCCTGGCTTGGAAGGATCTGAGCTGGAAGATGAGGCGTTCTTCCTCTAGGTGTCGGTTGGTGAGGGAGTGGTGGTGGAGGCGGCCCAGTACCCGCAAGTCGTCAGCCGAGTGGGAGGAGGGTGTTGAAATGTTCGGCCTTGGGGTGGTGGGGTTGATTAGTGCGGGTGTCAGAGATGTTCCCTGAAATGTTCTGCGAGAAGGCGTCCAGCCTCCCCAATGTAAAGGAGACCGCATCGGGATCAACACATGC
The DNA here is from genome assembly GCF_004010195.1 of Chiloscyllium plagiosum. NCBI lineage: Eukaryota > Metazoa > Chordata > Chondrichthyes > Orectolobiformes > Hemiscylliidae > Chiloscyllium > Chiloscyllium plagiosum. Next base: position 27,695,532 of record NC_057745.1, on the reverse strand, counting down.
AATAAAGGACATTTGTGGAAGTGCAGGTGAAACATTGGATGTGGAAGGCTACTTTGGGGCTTTAGATGGAGGGGAGGTGTGGATGCAGGTTTTGCAATTCCAAAAGTGGGAGGGGAAGGTGCCAGGAGGGTGGGGGGGGGAGAGGAATTTGGAATGTGGAATAGCATTTTTCCAGGAGGTAGGGTGGGAGGTGTAATCCAGGGAGTCAGTGGGTTTGTAAAAGATGTCTGTGAGTTGGTTGTCGTTGATGGAGAGGTCTAGGAAGGGGACCTCTCTATCTTTCATTCCCTATCAAAATATCTTTTGACCATGTTCACATGACAATTTTTTCTCTGGCGTTTGCCTCAAATAATGCCCCTCACTCAATTTCCTTTTGAGGCTCCCTAAACCTTGTCTTTAAATGTTCAATGACCATGGGGAATAACACTAACACGATCTCCTTTAGCAAAAGTACAAATCTTGATCACTTGTCTGCTTCCTGTTTCATAACATGCTGTGCTACTTTCAAATGCTGTCCACCAATTCACCTGCTGTATTTAATCTTTCCCTAAAATTTGGCATCGGACAAATATGTGCTCTCTGAATTCTGTCTCACCAATTTATCTGAAATTAATTTATGGCTTTCACTTCATGCCCAAAAACTATTCGAGTGAGTTGAATTTCGTTGATTTGTCAGGTGCATTTCTAACTGCAAAAATTAGCTTGGCATTCCTTTTATCCCAATCCTCTCTATAGTCTGGACTATAAGCCCTCTGTGGTCTTTTAAAGTTTGATGTCATTTTAATGCTTTGTGATTCTGGATGGTATGGAGTGAATTTGAATTACAGTACCTTATTCCTAAGCTTTCATAACTTTCATGAATAACGTTGTAAAATTTGACATTGATCCAATATGTAGCTTTTATTTTTAAAAAAACTGAGTAATTTCTCTACAAGCCTTTTTAGCTGTGACAGAATGACCTCTGAAAATTTAGTAGACATGCCGATTGTGGTGAAAAATACTGATTCCCACTTTTTGGTTTAGGTAGGGGTCCTACACAATTTTGACCCTTAAGATTCCTCAAATGTGGGAATGGGTATTAAGTGTGCTGGTTTTATCACTGCCTAAGTTTTTCCAATTACTTGACGCAAATGATATTTAGCAAAATTCAGCCACATTTGTATGCAGTCCAATCAACTGAAAATGTTTTTATATTTTGATTTGAATTTTTCTTACTCCCAAATGACCCCCATCTATTAGTAATTCATGTGCTACCCGCAACATCACCTTTCTATTACCCACTGGTAATGCAACTTGTTGAACATCTGTTCCTTTCTCATCTGCTTGAATGTGATGGTCTCCATTTCTCATCAAGGCTTCATTTTTTAAGATGATATTCTGGGATATACTCAGATTCTTCTGTACATATTTTTTGATAACCTTTTTCATCTTTTCATTGTAATTCAGCTAATTTCTCAACAAAAATATCAACTTTGTCCTCCCACCTGTTGGTTTTTCTCAACAGTTTGAGTAAATGTAGTTTCTGGTCATTGAAGTTGTTTCCTTATCTGTATTTTTTGATTTCTCCTAGTTTCAACTGTGGCTTTGATGTTACCACACAGAGGAAAAATCACAGGATATACCCGCTGTAAATACCTCAGTTGCCTGATTCTTTTTTCTCTCTCTACAGGCTTTTCAACCACAGTGTGCATCACTCCCACCTGTGATCCAGCTACATCATTCCCAAGGATAAACTGTATTCCTGCAACTGAATTTCTGTATTAATCCAGCCACAGCTTCACTTTTCACAGGACACTCCAACCTCATTTTATTATAATGCAACATTCTTCTTATGAATTCCAAATATTACCACTTTATTCTGCAATACTCCTTCTGAATTACATATATCTCAGCATCAAAGATTAACTTGCTCCTGTATCTGTTAAAAGCATAATTTCTTTACTCACTACTCCATACATGAGTAAGCTTTACCCATGCAAGGTCTAGCACTTTCTTCTCAACCAATCCCTGGCCAAGTTGCACTTTGTGCAGCTTTTTAGTTTCCACTGGGCTTTCCTTTTACCGCTTCATCAAAACTCATTGGCTTCTCCAGTTTCCCTACATCTGTCTTCCCAGTGCCTTTTGTAAACCCCAAATGATTTCGTGTCACCTACTTTACAACAGCAAAAATATCTGAATTATTTTTAACTTCTTTTCCCCCTCGTGAATTTCCAGTTTACCAGGGCACATCACTTGGAATTGTGGAATAATATCAGTGTGTTCTGCTATGAAGACTGCAAAGTGTTTTCAAAAAGCTCTTACTGAATTTTGTTTTATGTTATTTGTTATCTTTTGGTTATTTTTTTGATTAAAATCTTTGTTTCCTTTTTGTTTAGTACTAATATTTCAGTTTGTTTTTTCCTTCAATTTTGATGGTCTCCTTAACTTCCTTTCCTTATAGTTTATCCCCTTCCTAGAATCTATCTTCCTTCTTCAGTAAGAGATGTCTGTGTTCAGTGAACTTGTTTTTAATGTATATATTGAAACATTTTCACTTTTTTCCATTGGCGCAAACCAAAAAAACGTTCTGTACAAAAGTACAGAAGAATAGAAAAATATTGTACTGTTAAGTTACATTAACATGAATAATAGGCAGTTTATTCTTATAAGTTAACTCATTTACTTAAACCAAATTAGCACAAACTCAAAATAAATAAAACAACATTAAATTAAATCTCATCTAGTAAACTTAAATTACATTACATTGTACTATAGTGCATTGCTCCATTTGCCATACCTCCATCAAGGCTCCCATCCACAGATGACCTTGTAGAGGTCTACAAAATCATGAGGGGCTTGGATAGGATAAATAGACAGTCTCTTCCCTGGGGTGGGGAGTCCAGAACTAGAGGGCATAGGTTTAGGGTGAGAGGGGAAAGATATAAAAGAGACCTAAGGGGCAACATTTTCACGCAGAGGGTGGTATGTGTATGGCATGAGCTGCCAGAGGAAGTGGTGGAGGCTTATATGATTACAACATTTAAAAGGCATCTGGATGGGTATATGAATAGGAGGGGTTTGGTGGGTATGGGCTGAGTGCTGGCAGGTGGGACTAGATTGAGTTGGGATATCTGGTTGGCATGGACGAGTTGGACCGAAGGGTCTGTTTCCTTGCTGTACATGTCTATGACTCTGATTATACCGTATTTACCAGGCCTCTGGTATTTGGAAAAGTCCGCCACGTCTTATACTCTGTTCTGTCATGCACCATACTTGTCAGGTTGTCCTGAGGGTTGTGCTCCATCACAAGTGTGTTCTGTCACAAGTCTGCGCCAATCTGGAGCCATTTCTGATATCCAATTCATTAGGGTGTTTTTCCTTGCACAGTGCGTAACAATATTGAATAACCTCTTCCCATGCTCACCCAAAGAGGGAAGATTCGGTAGCCTCAAAAGGAGGGACACCGGATCTTCCCTAACTTCCACTCCCAGGATCCTCTCCAGCTCATTCACTATGCCCCCCCCCCCAGTATCCGTGGATCGTGTAAAAGGACCAGAAGCAACGTGTAAGGGTGCCAGTACTGTTTTTTTACTTTTGGGACATCTGGGAAATCCTTTCTTAAACTTTTGCTCACCTCTCTAGTGCCATATGGGCCCTGTAGAGGATCTTCAATTGCATAGTTTGTGCCTTATTGCATATTGAAATCTACTTTACATTCCCCCATATATTCTCCCACATTTCTGATGAGATTTCTTCCCCTAACTCCTGATTCCAAATCTCATGGAATCTCTCCATACCCCCCAAGGCATTCCCCCTCTGCAGATGATATAGGGTACTAACTGAGAGAACACCCCCACACCGGAGCACCTTATGTTCTGTATCCGACTTGTTGGGCTGGGCCAAGAGCATGGTCGTCTTCTGTCGGTAATCCCTAACCTGGAAATATTGGAAAAGGTCCCTATTAGGGATTCCATATTTCTGACCTAATTGGCTAAAAGGCATCATGACCTCTCCCTCATATATCTCACAGACAGGGGATTCCCTTCTTCTGTCATACTGTAAAGCTGGCATCCATTGACCCTAGTCTAAATCCTGGGACTCCCACTGAGGCAAAGTTTTAAGCCCACCTTGCCTGGGGTATGGCACAGAGCCCAACACAGCAGACTGTTAAGACTGCAGCCATCTTGAATCTCTCACAGTGAACTTGTCTAAGCATCTACCGTTGTTCATGAAATGTCTTTGCTGCTAATCTCCTTTTCCTGACCACTCCGGCCAAATAAACTTTCATTCCTATTAATTAACAATATTTAAGCTCAGCCCAGTTATTTCCAACTCCAGTTTCCACTCTCACTGGATGCTAAATTCTATTGTGTTATGGTCATTGTTCCCTAGGGTCTTTTACTCTGACCACTTTTATTAAACCTACCTCATTACATGCTCTTTGATTCCTGTTCTAAGGCAATGTCCTGAATACATTTTGAATTATTCCTTGTGGCTTGCCAATCTACGCATCTTTAAAACTTTAGTGATTAAAGCAGTGCCTTTTTTTACAGATCCTCATTAACTCATGATGTTATCTTCTGTCCTGTGAAACAGCTTCTGATAGAAGTAAACAACAAGACCCCTATCTGTGTCTTCCCCTTGTCCCTTAGTATCGCCCATATGAATTCTCTGTCGTCTGATCCAAGATCACTTACTATCTTTATTCCATCTCATGCCAACACAATTTCTTCCTTTCCTAATCAAAGTCACAAATCTCCTGGATGTTCAGCTCCCAAGTTTGATCTGTTTGTAAGCACATCTGTTATGGCTATAAAATTGCACTGGTTTGTCATTTAATTCACTTATTCTGAATTTAGGTGCATTTAAGTCCCTGCACTGGCTCCGCTGAGAAGAGCAAGGGAAGCAAATGCATCGGGCCACCACGTACAAGTTCCCCTCAAAGACCACCCATCCTGACTTGGAACTACTGTATTGATCATTCAACACTGGGTCAAAATGCTGGAGTCTTTCTTTACAGCACTTAGTTTAGGAAAGTAGCATTACCATCTTTGCCAGGGCAATTAAAGATGAACAATAAACACTGGCCTTTCGAACGTTACATGAACAAAAACCTGGATGATTTTAACTTTTAAATTTAGTCTGCTTCATACTCCCAAGTTTGACATCATTGTATGGTTTTGCTAAGTTTAAAATGTTATTGTAAATGGATTGCAACTCTTTCAGTATTTCCTGTTTTGTAAAACTTATTGAAAATCTGGCTTTCGCAGAATTTAAACTGAAGAAAATGTGGAAGAGTCCGAATGGTACAATCAGAAACATTTTGGGTGGTACTGTCTTCCGTGAGCCTATTATCTGCAACAACATCCCTCGACTTGTTCCTGGTTGGTCTAAACCCATCACCATTGGCAGACATGCACATGGTGACCAGGTGTGTTATCTTTATTTCTTGGTTAAGAATTAGGTTTAGTTAGGGTACACTTTTAAATGCTGTTCAAGGAGGGTTTGTGCTGCAGTGGTGGTATTCCTAACTCTTATACGATTTGAATCCAGAGCTGTCTATCTTTGAGACATCAACATGTCCAAACAGGTTGGTTTTTATTTAAGTATGTTTTGAGCCCATTCGTGTAAATGAGACTAATTTATTGATAACTATTCAGTTTTTATGGGGCAGGATTTGATTGCAAGTGCCCTATTTCATGATACTGAGAACTGATACTGGGGGTGAGTCACCCTTTCACAGGAAAAGCTGCTTATGCTCTTTCCCTATTGACGTGCTTGCTTTACCTGATGCATTAAAATGAAATGCTCTCCATTGTTTATCAGTTATTATTTTAGTGGCCAGAGTGCAAAAGCTTTTGTGAATTCTGAGCTTGTTTGCTGTCAAATGACAGGTTAATCATCTCTTCGTGGTCAATACCTACATTTTGTAGTTTTCACTCATTTTGAGGGGATTTGGTGGGTTTCTTGAAGGGAACAGATGTATCAACGCTACCTCAATTGTCGAGTAATGAAGAGAATGAACAAGTGATACTAGCCCCAAAAACATCCATAAACCGTATAGCGGTCGATGCTGCAATAAGTTAGAATTCACATGAAGCGGCTGGGTTTTGCCAAGGACCATTCATGGCTTGATACTCTTGGCAGTCAGAGTTCATTGAATGCTACCTACCCGAAGTAGTAATCATTTAGTGCTGCTACCAGTGGATATTGGTAGTGTGATCATTCATCGTGGCTGATTATACCTGCCTGATGTTTAAAAGGGTGTGATATGCCAAGAAATGTTGTTTCTAACAGATAGCAACATAAATGCAGCATTTTAACCTGACTTCCCTGGGTGTATGGCATTTTGACTGTATCCATAGAGTAGTGCATGGTACCTTTCCAAATTCAAATGGCTTCATTAGAACAGTGAGGAAGCCATTCTGTAACCACTGACTTAAAGACTGAGCTAATACAGAATGCTGCCTTAGTATTAGTAGAATTAGTCAAACTTTTTCGGAAGAAAGAAATTAATTGTGATCCATGAAATAATCAAATCTTGTGATTTATGAAGTGTTTATCTGTTTCCCCTGCAGCTCAAAGGGAGTGGGAAACTGCTTTATCTAAGTGATGACGGGAGTGTAGGCTAAAATGTGCGTGTTTCGTTTAATCTAATCTGCTTTGATTACACCAGTTTATCAATACCTCTTTGACCACTTGAGATTTTCCATTTTGATAATGTAGCATGGCTATCCTTGCCTTTTTAATGTATGTTTGCACTTGTAAATATTATGTCTTTGAAATGAGAAATTACTGTGCTCTATTATTAATATTTGGGCTTGGTATCTTAAGGTGTTACTCCTTTTTAATATAGTCCCTCTGAATGTATTTCTTGAGTATTCTCTGCTTTCCATCTGAGCAGAGGGAAACATTCCATTAATGTTGAGGTGTTACTGCCACCTTCAGTTACACTATTCAAGAATGTGTACTCCTGTAACTACCATTACCTTTATTTTTCTTCTTATAGTATAAAGCTACAGATTTTGTGGTGGACAAGCCTGGTCAATTCAAGTTGGTCTTCACTCCAAAGGATGCCAGTGCTGCCAAAGAGTGGGAGGTGTATAACTTTCCTGGAGGTGGTGTTGGAATGGGCATGTACAACACTGATGAGGTAAGTGATTCCTGTGTATAGTTACAATTATTGGAAGTTCTTTTGTTTTTTTCACTCACTTTGGAGTAAGGGTGGGAGTTTCCACCTTTTTGCTTTTTAATTGCTGTGTCCCTCAGTAGATGGGGCCATTGCCTTTTCCTAAAACCCCCAATTCTCAAATTTGCTGTTCTTTGATATTGTGCACCTCTTAATATCATGAAAGTTTGGCTTTCAAGTGAATATGTCTTTTGCTCTTGTTGGAACAGTTTTATACACTTTACAGACTTTCCACATTTGATCTTTTTAAGAGCCCATACCAATGTAATTGGCTTTGTTTAATGTTTATGGTCGCAGATATACGTTTTTGGAGTTGTGATTTTTATATACTGTATGAAACATAAAGGGATTTTATGTCATCTACCTGTTATCTGGCCTGGTTTGTAAGTTGCTCACCCTTGAAGACTATAGTAACAGCATTTAATTCTCAGTATCCTGGGAAGGGGTCAAGAAGATTGGGGTTATAAGTGATTTAAATTTTAAATTGTCTATCTTTTGAGCATTGATGCCTAATAGCCGGTCACAAATTTCTTCCTGGTTAGAAGTCCCATGTGATTCATTAAGTGACTTTTAAAATATCAGTCCCCCAAACATGTTCACTCAAGTGTGATATATCTGGAGACCAAAGGCATCTATGGTTTGTCAAGTGGGAAAGTAGATGGGAGCTTATCTTGAGATTAAGAAACAAAGTTTGATTGAAACCAGGCTAGATAATTTACCGTATTGTGCTAGACCAGGAATGTCTAGGAAAGGCTTTACTGAAAAAGCTCAGAATTCTGTTATCGGGCTGGGAAAATGAATTAGGTCCTCTTACCAAGAATCCCTTAAAACATTGAATCACAAAAGGGAGAATGGATAGTTTTTGTAAAATAGTGTGATTTGTAGGCAACATTTTTTTAATTGCATAGTGTTTAGTTAATGGTGCCGTAGCCTCTTTTGTTACAGTAAAGCTTAAAGTAGAATCTTGCTGTTATCCTTTTACCAATAACAAAATTTGAATGATTTTAGTTATTGGGGTCAACAAGATTCTTATGGCCCCTAATTTTGAATCTCCCACAGATGGAACATCTCTGCACCTGATGTTGAATGACTTGAAATTGTGTAGTTGGAAATTTTTGATCAGTGCCTCATTGAAGGAAGGTATTAAAGGAACACCAAATTTCTGCATGAAAGTTTGTAGAACCTTATCTGAGTGAAGATGAGAAATTTCTGGGTGAGTCTGCAAGTTTAGCAGCTGTGAACTGGAAACAGTATAGAGGCAGACAATCTCTCTCCACCAGCTGTGCCCTAACAAAGGGTGGGTAATGACCTTAAATGTGATTCCAAATTGAGTGGCTCTGAAACGTTTCAACTAAACATTTCTCTGGCTGTTTTTTCAGTCCATCAATGGTTTTGCACACAGCTGCTTTCAGTATGCCTTGCAGAAGAAGTGGCCACTCTATATGAGCACCAAGAATACTATTCTAAAGGCCTATGATGGACGCTTCAAAGACATTTTTGAGGAGGTTTTTCAGCAGTAAGTAATTGCCTGTTTTTTTTTTCTTTTATCAGTCAAGAATTTAAGACACCGAATCAGAATTTTAATTTAATTTTTGCATGTGTTGGAGGTGTAGCATTGGGTACTTTTTTGAAGGTTTTAACTGTAATCTTGACTGTTCTAGTGCCATTCTCTCTAAAGGCAGCCAATGCGAAATAGTGGAAGCATCTCCATGTTTAAATAGGTAACGTTGTCACTAATTCCACAGAGGTGGATGACATATGGATTGTGTGGTCTGTAGGAAAAATGGAAGCAAAGAACCAACTGTTATCACCTGCAATTATTACCACAGTACTGGTTACACTGATCTACCATTTATACCCTCTTTGCAGGAAGTACAAAGGAGACTTTGAGAAGGCTGGTATATGGTATGAGCATCGTCTTATTGATGACATGGTTGCTCAAGTGCTGAAGTCCTCTGGTGGTTTTGTTTGGGCCTGCAAGAACTATGATGGTGATGTACAGTCTGATATTCTGGCTCAAGGTGATTGTTTTTTGTCTTCCATTTAAGAGAAAGCTATCTGCAGACATTAATAAAAATTAATAGATATCTTATTTAGGCCCTTGTTACTGGAGTCCCCTCAGCCCTGACCATACTAGCTGGACTATACCACCTTACTTCAGTTGAAGTAAGATAGCATTTGGGAATTTTTTGGCAAGGTTTTCTAACATCTGCTATTGCCAAATGAGAAAACAGTGTTGACTCATCAGATTGTATTATCTACCCCAAATTTAACCAATAGCTATGTTCAAGGTTAACAAGTTTTTGGCCACTCAGAATTGGAGGATGTGGGCTTAAAAAAAGCACAACCGGATGCTGAAGATCTGAAATAAAAAGGTTGTTGGAGAAACTCAGCCGGTCTGGCAGTATCCCTAGAGAGAAAGCAGAGTCAGCGTTCATCTTCGCTCTTCGGAAGCCTTTTGAAGAGTCATCTTCACTGGACTCAATATTGACTTTGCTTTCTCTCCATTGATACTGCCAGACTTGCTGAGTTTTTCCAATTATTTGTTTTCTGGGATATGGGCAAGAAAATGAGACAGAAGATCCTCCGTGATAATATTGAATGATGAAGCAGGCCTTGATCATATCTTGAAGCATTCAGATGGGAATCTTCAAACTGAATTCTGAACACTGTATGCCCATCCCTTCATATACGTTTCCTTTTCCTTTAGGATTTGGCTCTCTTGGCTTAATGACCTCTGTTTTGGTTTGCCCTGATGGAAAGACGATTGAAGCAGAGGCAGCTCATGGCACAGTCACACGCCACTACAGAGAACACCAGAAGGCAAGATTGAGACTCATAACAAAGTTATGCTGGATTTAGTCTTTTGACTATTGCAGACAGTGTTTCAGGTGGCACCAAATCTCAATGCTTACAAGAGAAATTATGGATTAATCCCAATTTTGTAATTGGGAGCCTGCTATCCCAAGTATTAGCAATTGTTTATAGGAGATGGGCAGCAAGATGCTTTCATTTTCCTCCCACTTTGTCTGCAATAGTCTGTTTATTTAGTCTTGAAACATTTCCTCCCCAGAATTCCTCTCAGTCATGAATGATTCAGAGTTGATACTTCATCACACTGCGACTGTGAGGTGGAGAGATCTGACTCTAGTCAGTGTTCATTCTTAGTTACCCTTTGAGAGCTAAAGTAAACACTTCTCTGAAACCACCTATTAAGGCTCTCCACAATAGAATTCATTTTCATTTAAAATTTATCCCAAAAAATTAAAGAAATGAACAATAAAGATCTGAGTTGAATCCTTCTCATTAGAGGAAGTATTAATATAGACTTTGGCTTTTAGTGGCCTGTTTTGGTGCTGTAATTAATTAATACAGCAGCAAATTTCATTTTCCAGCCTTTTGCAATGCTCTGCTCACCTGGTGAGTGTGCAACTCTATTGGGCCACCACAGAATCAAGGTCTTGAAGGAGCAAAATACATTCTAACTAGTTCTGCACAATCCTTCTGTTGTCATGGCTATTCTCTGCTACTTGTGAATAGATTATACAGATTTAAAAGTACTTTCTCTGAATCACTTAGGTCAATTTGTTTTGAGTTCATCTCAACTTTTGGAACAATATAACTGTGCTTATAGATTTTGCTTAATTTTAATTGTAGAATGGATTAATTAGTTTTGTTCAATTAAATATACTACCTTCAGACTAATTGGATCCAATTTAAAATGGGCTTTATATCCGGAATCCTTCATCTCGACTTAATATATTCCTTTAATAAAATTGTTAATGTGGATATTTTTAACAGATCTTCACAGCACATTAGACGGTTTGAGCCTGTGCTGGTTCTGGAACTATCTGGGTTAGACTTCTATTTTTTTCCTACTGATTTTCCCCAGCACACACCTATTTATATCCAATTCCCTTTTTGAAAGTTGACTATTGAACCTATTTTGTCATAATGTCCTAGACCTTAATTCAAGGCCTTCTAGTTCTTTTGTCATTGACCACAAATCCTTCTGGTTACTGAAACACTAACCATTTTGCTCATTTCCCATTTCCAAATGTTCTGTAGTTGTATTTAGATGGTAAACTGTCCTGCAAGATCTTAGTGGTTAGTTGTATCTGATTTCATCTCTCCTGAAATTGTGAAGTCTTAAACTCTGCCGCTTCAGTGAAGGGGTGCTGTACTAATCACTTGGTAGGAGTTGGCTAGTCTTACCATTTCCAATGTTGCAGGGCAATCCTACCAGTACAAACCCCATTGCGAGCATTTTTGCTTGGACTCGAGGCCTCGAACACCGTGGAAAGCTGGATGGCAATCAAGAACTCATCAGGTAAGGCAGGGTCATGGGTTGGTATTTCATGATGCAGACCAAGGGCATTCTCTTCAATGTTAGCTCATAAATTTACATATTACGTGCAGTTCTGATTAGTTGAAAAACTTGAGCCACACTGACAGGCTTATCCTGCACCTCTCCTGGTTACATTTGTGCTGGACTTTGATGAATCAGTTTAATTTCTGTTTCCAAGGCTTTGTATAAAAGTATTGACTTAACGCTTGTTCTCTTTTTGGTGTTGTCTCATTACTGAACAGAGGAGATCAAGCTCACTGTATAATGATTTGAGGTTGTGAATATTGTAATCATTAACAGTTAGCCAGGAGGAATACTGAACCTAAGATGGTTAACTTTGAGTATAGACTACTGAGGATATTAATACTGTGATTCATCTTTTTTGTGTCCCGGCACGGTAATTTTGTTTAATATTAATTCAAATGTACTATAACCTTGATTTTATTTTCAAGGTTTTCCCAGACATTGGAACAGGTGTGTGTTGAAACGGTTGAGAGTGGCATCATGACTAAAGATCTGGCTGGTTGTATCCATGGTCTCAGTCAGTAAGTTGTACTTTGTTTAAAATTGACATATTCTTCATGTGCTGAACTTAAAAGAAATCTAATGCCTAGTTTAGTGATCCAGAGTTATAGTTTAGAATGAATTCATCTGCACTGGTCACAAGCCAAAAAGAGCTGTCTACCCATCTCCACCTCCTAACAATGCCTCAAATCAGTCAGTTCCTGTTGGCAGTTCAGCATTTCTGGGTACAAATCCCTATTATAAAAAAGACAAGGAGCTAGGTTAGAATAATTCTTAATCAACCTGTTTGGACATGCTATTCACCCTGTCTATACCTCATGATTTTGTAGGCATCAATCAGGTCCCCCCTCAACCACCACCTTTCTAATGAAAATAATCCTAATCTACTTAACCTCTCTTCATATCTAGTGCCTTCCATACCAGGCAACATCCTGGTGAACCTCCTCTGCACCCCCTCCAAAGCATCCACATCCTTTTGGTAATGTGGTGACCAGAACTGTATGTAGTATTCCAAATGTGGCTGATCAGAAGTCTCATACATCTGTACCATGGTCTGCCAACTCTTGTAAACAGTACCCTGTCTGATGAAGGAAAGCATGCAGTATGCCTCCTTGACCACTTGTGTTCAGATTTAGTGGTGCTGGAAAAGCACAGTAGGTCAGGCAGCATTTGAGGAGCAGGAAATTGACGTTTCAGGCAAAGGCCCTTCTTGCCACCTTCAAGAAACAATAGACCTGAACACCCAGATCTCTGTACATCAATATTCCCAGAACTTTTCATTTACTGTATAGTTTACTTTTGAATTAGATCTTCCAAAATGCATCACCTCTCATTTGCCTTAATTGAACTCAATCTGCCAAGTTTCTGCCCACCTCTGCAATCTATATCTATATTCTGCTGTATACTCTGACAATCCCCTTCACTATCTGCTACTCTACCAATTTTAGTGTCGTCTGTAAACTTGCTAATCAAACCACCTATACCTTGCCGCAAATCATTTATGTATAACGCAAACAACAGTGGTCCCAGCAGTAATCCCTGTGGAACACCACTGGTCACAGGTCTCCATTTTGAGAAACTCCCTTCCACTGCTACTGTTACCTATTGCCCAGCCAGTTCTGTATCCATCTCGTTAGTACACCCTGGACCCCATGCAACTTCACATTCTCCATCAGCCTGCCATGGGGAATCTTAAGGCAACTGGGCAAGAGCTGGTAACAAACATGCATTGAGGTTGGATTGAAAGTGGTTATGAGTTACGGGAGCTCCTTGTCTCTCTGATTTGGAAATACGTTTAAGATTACATGTGGAAGAGGGAGAGCCATGTAAGCAGGAGACCAGATAACTGATATTATCGATTTAAGCCTGCTTTTTGCATTGACTAAGTGGGATCACGTATCTGCTTTATACCAGTCCTATCTTTGTTTTTTTTAAAACTTGTATGATGCAAAGTTTTGCTTCATTCCTGTCTCTCCCTAAGTTTAGATGTGTTCTGTTTTTCCCTTCAGTGTACGATTGAATGAGCATTATGTCAACACTACTGACTTCCTGGATGCCATAAAGAACAATTTGGATAAAGCTTTGGGCAAGAAATAGATGGTGTAAAAATTTATTTTACCTCATTTTTAACTTAAGACGAAGGTCACATCAGAAGAAGGAAGAAGCCAGTCAGTTTACTTATTTTTTTAAGTTTAAATTTATTAAGGCTAAGATTACCCAGCATGTACTGGGAGGACATTGTACAGAGAGTTTGGACTGATGTGGATTTTGTATTGTGAAACATTTCATTGAAATCTGTAATATATTTGTCACTAGGAATGAAGTTGGCATTAACAAGCAATAAAAAAAATCCTTCAATGTGTATTTTCCTGTGTACTACTTTCAATTCTCAGTAATCCCAAAATTAAAAAGCCCCAGGAATGGATTAATCTTTAAGGTAAACCAGCATTAACATTGAGCATTTGTAAGCTGGTTACATGTGCACCATTGCTGTCCATAAAGTGCCTGAAACCTTTCCAGTTCCAAAGCTAAACGTTAAAGTTTGTGTGGCTATATGTGTACTTAAGGGCAGTGACAAGTAATGTGGTCACCCTCTTCAAACCCGAATGAAAGCTGCCAGGAGGAGTGAACAGCTGGATTAATGAACAAATGGAATGGATAGGGATATAAAGAATCACAGTAAAGTACAGAAAATCATAATGAAGCATAAACAGATTGAATGACTTGTTCATATGCTGTGAACTCTCATCAAAACTAAAGACTTGTAAAACTAATCTCTGCTGCTATACCAAATTATAACTTTAGTTTTATATCATTGTGTACCTAATTGTTTTTCAATTAAGCTGCAGTGAATCAAAAGGCAGATACAAACAATAAGCATTTAAATTTGAAAAGAATATACATTTTCTTTCAGGTGGCTGACAACGATTTTAGAAATCCTACCTGAACTCTTGAGATGCTTGCATTGATTTTCACTATCCTGTTTTTGTTCCAGCTGTTGAATTGAGCACAGTCAAATAGTATGCTTGCCAAAATTTGAGTGGAAAAGGTTTTAAGATTGCAGGAGGAAAGTGAATTTTAAGAAAGCTAGAATGTGGAGAGAGAATTGAAAATCATTAAGAATGCAGACAGGGTGGTTTGAGACAAAAGACAAATTAAGTAGTGTTGGTGGGGGACAAGAACTTGAGGTGCAGACTCCAACTTGTCTCGTATCTTTAAATTCAGACTTTGAGCCATGCATATAACTCATTTTGGGCTGGACCAGTAGTGGAACATTGGTCAAAGCAGTTTAAGGAGCAAGAGGTTGATGTCCAGAATCTATATCCTTGTCAGAGCTAGAATATCTCTACAATCATCCACAATAGGCTGTAAATGTTAAATTGTGGGAGTATAGGTTAACTTGAAGAATCCAGTTGGGTTATCAAGAGTAGTGTAATTGTCATTGCAGTTTGGAGTTAACTTTTGCTTGCTGCAAAAATTCTTGAGAATGAGAGACACTAACTGGATTATTTGTCAACAATCTGTTGCTAGTTGAACTCTGGCCTCTGTGCTGTGCTGGTGTGAATGATACAATAGAAATGAAACAACACTTACCATTACCCTCCAAGTCAAATTCACATGTTTAAGTTTAAACTTAAGTGAAATGCAAGCACACCTGGCTCTTTCTCCTGCCCTCTTACACAGCCATTTTTTTTTAAGGAAGAGCTGCCAATTTGACCATGTCCTCTATATTTAATTCCAGATCATTAAATGCATCACAAACAGCCAGTGCTGCAACAGTCAGCCCTGCAAGACCAAACAGGAAAGACATATAAATAACAAACACCCTTCTGGATCCATAACTGACCAAAATGCTGGACACAGTGCCACTTTGCCTTTGATCCCATGGGTTAATTCTTCTTTGACCAGATTGCTATGATGGATCTTATCAAAGCTAATTATAATCAAATGCATTACCCTCAACACTCCTGGTTACCTCTGAGTATTCACCCAAGTTTGTCAAACCCTTAAATCCACACTAAACAATGCCTTTTTCCCAGTGCAGATGCTATCCTTTGGCCTTTTTCTGTCTAATAGCCTACCTACTAGACTGGGTTGGAATTTCCTCGTCTATCCTATTACTTAAAAATAGAAGAGAATGTTGGTAGTCCTGTGGCCAGAGAGTTTGAAAATCTATTGCCAGAGCCTTTTTTTTCCTCTCAACAGTCTGGGATACATCTCATTCTGCTCTGCAGATTTGTCACTCTGCTGTTAAAACCAATTCTACCATCTCAACAGTTCTCAGCATGATATCCATGTATGACATCCTTCTCCATGAAGATCAACATGCAATAGCCATTGAGAACAGTGCTCTTCCAATATCTTAGCTAGCTTCCTGAAGTCAGCTTGCAGGATGTTATTGTTCGTTCGTTCGTTGTCATTAGTTCCAACATGAACCACCATCTCTGCAGCTGTCCCAAAACATCCTTGCCTCTGGCACTGAGGCAAAATGCCATCCTGGAATCATGTCTACAGTTGTAAAAGTACCTGTCTACTCCCCTCAGTACCAGTTTTTCCTATCACTATTGCCCTTACATTCTACCTTCTCTTCCTCATACAGCTGGACTACCCACCTGTGCACATGCTTTGGCTGGCCTTCACAGAAGAACTGTCATCTGTTTTCCCAAGGCCAAAAAATGATTAAAATGCAGCCAGGTTCCCTTACTGCCTATCTGGTTCCTCTCCTTTAATCTTCTCAGCCCTAAGCCTAGTGTCTGCTTTGTCAAGGTGACCACATGCTATCCAGAACCCCCTCAGCCTCATGGATACTATAGGGTCCCCAGTTGCTGCAGAGCCCAATGCTCCAGCCAGAATGAACTCCACTTGGAGCATCTAGAGTTACACAGATAGTAAAGGATGTGCAAATCAGGCCTGAGCTCTTCAACCAAAGCTTAACTAAATAGAGAATGGACTCTTACTTTTATTTTGCCTGTAGTCCTATTTTAGTATAGACTTTAGATGTAAATTCTGTATTAGAGTGCTACTCAGGTCTGCCACATTTGCCTGTTGCTGTGCAAGAGTCCTCATCTTTCCCAGTCATTCCTCTTATAAGAGCTGTTGTATGCATTTTCCAGTGACTGAAAGTTGAGGCGTGTAGGTTGTTCTGCTCTTCTTCCCCGCCCCACCTTGTCCTTTACTGTTTGGGGTGGCATGTTGGCTTAGTGGTTAGCACTGTCGCCTCACAGCACCAGAATCCCAGGTTTGATTCTGGCCAGTGGTGACTGTGGAGTTTGCACATACCGACCCACCCCCCACCAAGTGTGCGTGCGTTTTCCTCCGGGTGCTCCAGTTTCCTCCCACAATCCAAAGATGTGCAGGTCAGGTGAATTGGCCATGCTAAATTGCTCATAGTGTTAGGTGCATTAGTCAGAGGGAAATGGATCTGGGTGAGTTACCCTTCGGAGGGTTGGTGTGGACTGGTTGGGCCGAAAGGTTTGTGGAATGTAGGGAATCTAATCTAAAACCACAGACAATGGAGTGAGTACAGCTTGTTTTGTTAAGGCAACCTTGGAAGGGATGGGAGTCAAAAGTACTTCTCACATGTTCTTGCATTTAAAGTAGGGGCAGAAGAGATAAGGAAGGAGGGTTTAAAGAATTAGTCTGTCAAATTAATATCAACTTTAAATAAATAAAATGGTTGAGAAGTCCTTTTTCAGAGTTCTGTAATCTTAACTTGGCTGCTTTTTAGTGCTTCTCCACATTTTAATATCCTTTTGCAGCGAAGGTGAGCAAAGAAGGGAGCCACTCTTACATGTTACTTGACTGTAAATGTCAAATGGGAGGGGAACTGTCTATGTTGGTAGCAGATGTCTACACACTCATGACTTGAGTTTCTTTCATACGTGCAGGCAGACCTCTTATTTAATGAAGGATGTAGCTAAAATTAGACAGTTTAGTCTTTAGAGACCAGGTTCTGTGTTTATATTGAATTAAAATTACATCTGTTTATTTGAACAACTGTAATGGGCTAGATCTTACTCTGGTCCCATCACCCCTGTGGAATAAATCTAATTTTAATAGACCACTTAGAAAATATAAATTAAAAACAAAGTGCAGCACATCAAAGCAATTGTCTTGCCTGAACAGCTCAGCTTCAACATGGCGTAAATGAAAAGACTACAGTTTGGACATCATTTCAAACCAGCACCAACCTTTCTTCTGTACTGTGCTAATTAGGGTGCTTAGTACAGAACACTGTAAACCTCCCTAAGTTGATAAATATCCATCTAGACCCAACACTGACGTGAAAAATGACTAAGCTTTTATATTTTGTTCTGTTTTCAATTCTATAGAAATGGAATGGGCTATAACTGATCATGTTTGGGTTTCTGTTTTCTCCTCCGTTTGAAACACTAAACTTTTCAGAGAACTATTCACCAGAATCTTTACTTACCTATCAAATTAACTGATCTCACTTGGTAACACGAGGCTGACTAATTTACCTGGTGCTTCTGCAGTCCAGACAGGTTGCTCATGAGACATCAAAGCTGGAGTAACAAGCTTTTCAATTTTTGGGTTGAGGATATTTCATGTCACTGTTCCGAACGAGTCATTTCCTGTCCTTTTATTTCTTCCATGTTCCAACACGTCTTTAAAACATGCTCTTCTCCTTGAGTAAAAGGCACTGAAATTACTGAGTAGGTTTCTCTGCTTATCCTCACTCTTGGCTCCTCTTCCTGCCTGAATTTCCAATAAAAGACAGGATGTCCTTTAAAGGATTGAAACTCCACAGTTATACCATTTTTGGATTTGGGTGTGTTGTTGGTCTACGAGACACATTCAAACAATGGAATTGAAGGACCAAGACTGGCAGGATGAGTTGGCTATCAGGATGATGATGAGGGCAACGTTGCCATTATAATACCAAAAATGTACAGTTTTGAAAATAAAATTGCAAACATCAACTAAAACCAACTCTCCAGATTAAGTGTAACAAGAGTAGTCCATTCAAAGAGATTATGGCTGCCTCCCACCTCCTGACTTGCCTTGAGTTCATGTCTTGATACTCTTGGTTAAAAACAAATCTGTCAATCTTTGGTCTATAAATTTCAACTGAGCTACAGCCACTGGGGAGACTTATATATATTTCTACCACCCTCTGTGTGAAATGATTCTTTATTTCACTCCCACAGCCTCATGACTTTGTTCCAAGAGATTGGCAGTAAATACTCCTCCAATATTGCAGCAGACGTCATTGGGACGTTGTTATCTGATTGAGGGAAGAAACTTGCAGACAGAAACTGTGCTGGCCTTTGGAAATCCTTATCATTATATCTCAGCATTTTCGAAGAGTTCCATTTAATTGGATTTTCCAAGGAAAATGCACTAAATTATATGTTGAATATTGTCAAGACAACCTAATAAAAACTAGACAAAAATCAAAAGATCTGTGGATGCTGGAAATCAAAACGGAAACAAAAACAAACCAAAGAAACTCAACAAGTCTGGCAGCATCCATTCCTTTGCCTGCTGTACTCTCTGTTCTCTGGGCTCCACCTTCACCTATGGTTTGCTCCACCACATTGTCCCCTCCACAGCATAAAGACTACTTTTTCCTAATGGCAATTACTTCTGAAGGAAGGATCACTGGATCGGAAACATTGTATTACTTTCTCCCCAGAGATACAGCCAGACCTGCCAAGTTTCTCCAGCAATTCCTGTTTGTGTATTACAAATTGAACTAGGCAGGACTCAGAAACCTCTGGTGCCAGAGATGCTTACAGCTAACATCACATAGTTTTTCTTCATGTTTCCATGATCCAATTAAGTGTTTAATTGTGCAGATTACAATGCAGCATAACAGTTTGAAATGATTTGAACAAAATATTCTACTTTTTTGAAAAAGTGCTGTTCAAGTGGTATAGCTACATTATTGTTGTTAATAATTCCTTTAGCTCATGAACCAGATGCATTGATCTAGATTTGCCGGGTGCAGATGTGGGAAACATGCTAACCATTTTAGGTGCAAGAATTTGGCACTCCAACATTGGTAATGCTATCAAAGTTAAATGTAGGCAGCAAGGCTCATCTTTGATTGCAAGATGCTCAGATCGTTTACAAGTGGGAAGCATCACTGCATTAGGAAAAACAACTAGACAACCCAAAATCACTGTGCAGAACACAAATTGGAGGTGCAGCAATGGGCTGGATGTCAGGGTTAGCTGTGAAGGATATTTAAATGGTTAGGGTACCTTAATGAGTGTAAACTGAGATTATAAATCATTCAAGTGATAGTCATCAGATGGAGCTCCTTGCATGGGTGGACTTCAACAAAGCTATAGGCAAATTTCTGGAGACCAATGTGCTAATCCACTGTAACATGCAAGTCTGAATTTAACATTTAAAGTCTTCAAAGTTTGTGTAAACATTTGCAGCTCAGGAGCCAGTTACCGTACTTGTGGGTTGCCATATAAAGTTGCTTTGCAGACGTTCCGTCCCCTGTCTTAGTGACATCTTCAGGGCTTTGGAGCCTCCTGTGAAGTGCTGCGGTACTGTGTCTTCTGGAATTTATTTGGTTCTGTTCCTGTTCAAAACCTACATTTATTTGGGGTAAGACATGGAAGACCAGCCAGGAAAGTATTACCCACTGTAAGTCTCAAAGAATGGTGGTTGTCTGCAGAGGAGTTGAAACAGGGTCGAATAGGTAATAAGATTGGAAATTATAAAAGCATTGTTGGCATGTCCAGAGGTCAGCTTGTCATCTTGGGATCAAATGAGACCCTAAGATGACAAGCTGACTGGCTTAGAAACTTAAATTTCCCTTCTCCTAGAGGCTTCCACTGGAAGAGAGTTTCTTTACTCTTTGAAATTCGTTAATCTTAAATACCTTAATTAGACTATCTCTTAATCAACTACAATCATGGGATTGCAACTCCAGTACACAAAATCTGTTTCATTCATGTTCCAGTGAACCGTGATCAAGGGCACTGCATCCTCTGAAGTGAGGCCTCCTGTGGACCTCAAGTCTAATCTGAACAAGTTCATTAAAAATATCTATCCTCTGAAATGTGGATCCCAGACCTGAATGCAAAATAGCATCTGCTTAAGGCTTTGTCTAGCTAACTTCCACACATTGCATTTAATCTCCTAACCAATTTTCTATCCATGTCACAAGACTACCTCCAAATCTATATCCCCTTATTTTTACAATCTCTTCTATTGCCTCCTAGGGAAGAAAAACTTCCAGAGACTTCAGTTACCATGATAGATAGTTCCTCAAAACTCAACTAGATCCACTAAACATGTTTAACATATACAAATCCAAACAAGTTCTCATTGATCAGTTCATATGCAAATAATAATGTACTCTTGGTCTTTAAAATGCAATTCGCCATAACAGATATTAGGTAAAGCAGATTAGTTTAAGCTAATTTTATTTTAAATCTCACTCTTCCTAAAGTGGAATGATATTATTCCTTACCTGCCTCTTACTACCTATTTACCCCTTGGCAACGTGTGAAGAAAGGATTAGAACATCTGTAAATCTTCAATCTTATTTTTTCCAGTACTTTTCCAAAATCAGAGTTAAATCCAGTTTCTCCCCATAATTTTAACAGTACTTTGTACATTTGATGCAATCTCTTGTTTTCTCCTAAGAAAGAGGAGTAAGCCATTGTGTCTGTCAAGCCTGCTCCACCATTCAATAAGACCACCATTGATCAGATTGTGGTTTTAATTTGATTCTCCTCCCTAGCTCACATAACCCTCAATTTATTTATCAAAAACCTGTCCCACTTGTACGTATTCAATAATCCTGCTTGTACTGCAGTCTATTGAAGAGAATTCCAAAGTCTAAGAACTTTCAGAAGAAATTCCGCTTCTTAGTTGGGAGACTCCTTTTAAATTGCCCTTCAAGTTCTAGAACCCCTCAGGAGAAAGCATCCTTTCCAAAATTATCCTCTCAAAATCTGACGTTTGAATGAAAACTACCTTTCACTGCAAACTCAAATGAGTATTGGCCCAACCTGCTCAATCTTTCGTCCTCAAAGTTAGTCTAATGAACCTTATTAGAACAGCTTACAAAGGCAAGTGCACCCTTTCTCACACTTGGAGACCAAATCTTTATTTAAAACTTCAGACGCAATCTCACCAATGCCCTTTACAGTTATCTCACATCAAATACTAAATCCCTTGCAATACAGGCCAACATTGTATTTGCCTTTCAATTACTTGCTGTATTTGCATGCAATGTTTCCACTAATCATTTTTCTTCTGATGAGAGCTCCGTGCATGGTAGCAACGTTTGGAATGAGAAGTCAATACTGCAAACTGGATGGACATGCTGATGGATGTGCACAGACCATCAGAACTGCTGCAGCTTAGTCGGGTCATTGCCTATAGGCTAAACATTTGTACTGCATGTTTGCCAATATTTAGACCATTCTGGAGTCTCTCTCCATACAAGTGTGTGGCTTTTCAATTCATCCTGCCAAAGTGTACAACCTCACATTTTCCCTACATTAGCAAAAGTATGGTGGATCATATAATCACAACTGCCCTGGGATTCCAATGGTCCAAGTGAGTGGTGTCTTCGCCAATGAGGTGGGCTCAGTCCTGGATTCTGATGGCTCTGGATTCCTGTGTGGAGCCTTATGGCCCGAGATTCCAATGGCCCAGCATGGTGGTCTGATCCAACAGGGCTTCAGCATCGAGGGATGTGCTTGAGGCAGCTTCTGCAGGCAGCATCGTCAGCAGCACAGTGGTTCAGCCTGAGATTTGGCACCTTCAGTAGAGAATGTGGCTTCTGTTTTTTCCTCAATCTGTGAAAACCAGTAGCCGTGAACTGAACAAAGATGGACTTTATCTTAATTGTTTTAATCATATGATGTTATTAATTAAGTCATAGAGTTGGAGATGTACAGCACAGAAGGAGGCCCTTGGATCCAACTAGTCCATGCTGACCAGATATCCCAACCTAATCTAGTCCCATGTGCCAGTACCCGGCCCATATTCCTCTAAACCCTTCCTATTCATATACCCATCCAGATGCCTTTTAAATGTTGTATTTGTACCAGCCTCCACCACTTCCTCTGGCATTCTATACACACACCACCCACTGCATGAAAATGTTGCCCCTAAGTCACTTAAAGTTTTCCCCTCTCACCCTAAACCTATACCCTCTAGCTCTGGACTTGCCCACCCCAGGGAAAAGACTTTGTCACATTATTTTATAAACCTTTATAACATCACCCCTGTCTCCCACATTCCAGGGAAAACAGCCCCAGCCTATTCAGCTTCTCCCTATAGCTCAAATCCTCCAACCTTGGCAACATTCTTGTATGTCTTTTCTGAGCCCTTCAAGTTTCACAACATCCTTCTGAAAGGAGGGAGACGAGAACTGCACACAATATTCCAAATGTGGCCTAACCAATGTCCTGTACAGTCACATGACCTCCCAACTCCTGTACTCAATGCTCTGACCAATAAAAGAAAACATACCAAACACTTTCCTGACTATCCTATCTACCAGAGACTCCACTTTCAAAAAACTATGAACCTGCACTCCACGGTCTCTTTGCTCAGCAACATTCCCAGGACCTTCCCATTAGCATATATGTCCTGCTCTGATTTGCTTTTCCAAAATGCAGCACCTCACATTTTTCTAAATTAAACTGCATCTGTCACTCCTCAGCCCATTGGCCCATCCGATCAAGATCCCGTTGTACTAGGGTAAGCTTCTTCACTGTCACTACACCTCCAATTTTGGCGTCATCTGCAAATGTACTAACTATACCTACGTTCATATCCAAATCATTTCTATAAAAGATGAAAAGCAGTGGACCTAGCACTGATCCTTGTGGCACACCACTGGTCACCGGCCACCAGTCTGAAAACCAACCCTCCACTATCACCCTGTCTTCTACCTTGGAGTCAGTTATGTATCCAACTAGCTAGTTCTCCCTGTATTCCGTGAGATCTAACCTTGCTAACCAATCTATCATGAGGAACCTTGTTGAACTCCTTACAGAAGTTCAATAGACCATGTTCACCACTCTGGCCTCATTAATTCTCTTTATTACTTCTTCAAAAACAAAACTCAATCAAATTCATGAGACATGATTTCCCATGCACAAAGCTATGCTGACTATCCCTAGTCAGTCCTTGCCTTTCTAAATACATATAAATCCTTTCCCTCCAACAACTTGCCTACCATCCATGTCAGGCTCACTGGTCAATAGTTCCCCGGCTTTTCCTTACCACCTTTCTTAAATAGTGGCACCACGTTAGCCAACCTCGAGTCTTCCGGCACCTCACCTGTGACTATCGATGATGCAAATATCTTAGCAAGGGGCCCAGCAGTCACTTCCCTAGCTTCCCAGAGAGCTCTAAGATACACCTGATCATGTCCTAAGGATTTATCCACTTTTATGCGTTTCAAGACATCCAGGTGCCAGAGTATGGCAACTCAAACATTTTTCATTGCTTTTTTTTTTGTAGAAATACAAGTGACAGTAAGTTAGTATTTTGTTCTATTCCACAATCCCTGTACAGTTTCCATGTCTTCAACTTGTTTTTCTATCTTTGCATCACAAGCAATGTTTGCTAAAATACAACTCATTCCTTCATCTAGGTTAATTATACACATAATAAATTATAAATAGTTAAAAATCACAACACCAGGTTTACTCCAACAGGTTTAATTGGAAGCACTAGCTTTCGGAGCGCTGCTCCTTCATCCACATGAAGGAGCAGTGCTCAGAAAGCTAGTGCTTCCAATTAAACCTGTTGGAGTAAACCTGGCTTTGTGCGATTTTTAAACTTTGTACACCCCAGCCCAACACCAGCATCTCCAAATCATAAATTATATATGGTTGATGTCCCAACACTGGCCCCTGTGGCTTTCCAATCATTTGCTTGTCAACTGGAATATAAACCATGCACACTGACTTTTCTCCTGTTGGTTATCCATGTTAATACATAACCTAAATACACTAATCTTGTAGGGTAATCTTTATGCCTTTTTGAAATAAAGTCTACTAGAACTACTGGTTCCCCATTATGCACCTTACTTGTTACATCCTCTACAGAATTCAATAAATTTGTCATAAACCATGCTGACTCTGCCCATGTGTACCATGACTTTCTAAACATTCCGCTATGACCTCCTTAATGATGAATTTAGCATTGCCCCATATGGATATTGGACTAACTGGGCTAACTTATATTAAATGTTTAACAAGCCTGATATTTGTAATTCGTTTATCTTTAAGGGCCTACAATACACTTGAATATCTGTATGAACCTTTAGGGATACTCTTAACATCCCTTAATTTTCTTTTTCATTCACTTTCAGTACCTCACTTTTTTTGTATCCCTTTTCTGTTCTTTATCATATTCCAATCCTGGGATTGAGAGATCTTCGTGTTTTATACCATTGCATTGATTTTGATTTGATTTATTACCAACACGTACTCAGATCATAGTAAACAAGGACATGCAGATCATAGGACGCTTAGACAGACAGGCGTACAAGGTTACAGCTGCACAGGAAGTACACAAAGCAAGATCAATATTAGCACAAAGTAACATTGTTTGACGTTAGAGGTCCATTCAAGAGTGTAATATCAACAGGGAAAAAGCTGTGTACGCGCTTGTGTGTGTCTGCGTGCACACACGTGTCTTGGCCTGACAGACAAGCTGTAGGACAGCATTACTGGGGTCAGAGGCGTCTCTGACATTCGCAGCCTTTCTGCAGCACTGACAGTGTAAAGGGAGCCCACGGATGGGAGGTTGGCTTTCACGATAGTCTGCAGAACAGTTGTCGTACCAGACTGTTACGCACCCAGACAGAATGAAAAGATACTCATGTACTTTCATTTTTTACAGAAGAGTATGAGCTTAAAATGGAGACCGAATAATATTTGAAAAACCCTTGGTCCAGTTATTTTCCCCAGATTACTGATGCATCTAGAGATATTGAGTATGCTGTGCAACCAGAATTCATCTAACTGCACCCCTCAACTCCAAGCCCACAGATTGAACCTCAAAATTGACAATACTTACTGGTGCAAACATTGAACAATTTAATATACCTGTTGTTAAAATTCTAATTTTTTTTAGCTTGAATATTAATCACTAAAACATCTCATTTACTAAGAGGTGAAAATTCTCTAGAAAGCATTTTGAACAACTTGTGGGTGGATCACAATGACTTGACTGAGTAGTGACAGGCAAGTTTATATAGCTGGTTTCCATTGGAAATTGGCATAGGAATTGCAGTTTTAAAAGAGACAAATATTACAAGAATAGAAAGCAAGGCTTTGTTAGTGCACATTGTTTAACAGTACGATAGACACAGCCACTGCTGTGAAGCTTGTCAGATGACCAGCGCACATTTTGTCCTCACTCCAGATTCTTTTGATAAACTTTCCTTCTTCTCTTCACATACACCTTCACAATATACAAGGTCTTTCCTCTTCCAACTCATTGCTGTGCGAGTCAAGCACTTTAATTTGCACTTTATAATCTGTAGTGGTCTCTGAAATTTAACCAGTAACTTTTTTAAATTAGTAAATGTCAAGCAAGAAAAACACTTCTGGCCACAAACTTTTAAACTGATTTGTTATTTTATTGCTATTGTAGATGATTATATAGTCCAGTAAGAAAATAAATCCACAAAAGCCACTCCACAATGTAATTCAATGAATTACTCCAATTGGATATATACAGAACTTTTCTTTTTGAAGTTATATTTTACACAGTAAAGACCAACATAATTTTGGTAGTAGTCATCTGTTTTGGTCCAGAGTAGACCATCTTAAAAAAAAAATTTGCACAGAACCCTGAGATTAGTAACGTGTAAAATGGATTCACATTACAATGTTTTTGTGAAACATACACTTAAAGTTGGAATGTTAATTTAAAATCTGCAAGTGCAGCATTAAGAGAAAGCTATGCACAAATAACAATGGTCAAAGCACAGAACAATTTTTTTTGGCTTCACTTCAGTTATGGTTTTAAGTCCATCCCATATCTTTCAGCTTCCTTCTCAAAATTAAAGTAGATGTCTTTCATACTTTCATCATCAGACATTTTTGTTGAGTCTGAAGTGTCATCAGCAGCTTTTTGTCCACCTGTGAAGTCAAAAGAGTTTTCTTCATAGTCATCAATATCTGCTTGCTGATTTTCGATACGCTCAGAATGCCCAATATCCAACAAGCTCTCTGTAGGGAGAGAGAAAGTTTCATAAGGTAATGGAAGTATGAGTGGAATCTCAGTTCTACAGAGAAAGCATTTTATAAACACTTGCAACTACAGGCTGGATTGTTCAGCTGAGAACAAAACCAAAAGACTAATCAGAGAAGGTGGTCTTATACAAAGAACCAGAGGAAGGAAGGTCAGCACAAACTGACAAGCTTTCCAAGGCAAATTAGCCACCTTTCCCCTCAACTGGAAATGATGGAAAGTTTCAAGTAAAAGATAAACAGGGACGGGAGAAAACCACTTCCATTTTATTTTGTTGCAGAGGCTACAGTTAAAAGATGCAACAAAAAAAGGGAATATTTTCCTTTATCTACAAATGAATGTTTTCTGAATTCCCAGAGGAATACAAATAAAACTGTGTCCTTAAAGTAACCAACTAATACAGCCCATTTGATCAGGCAGCGTTGATGCAATGCTTTGCACTGAAAAGGGCCTGTACCATTACTTTTGGATTAAAAACCTGTGGCATCTCTAACTATTTTATCATTTTACAGCCTCAATTCACACTGAATTTGATATTATTCACGACTATACTGCGGATTAGTTATCTGACCCACATGTTCCACAAGAAAACACTGAATAATAAACTCTGGTCAATATTTAAATTCAGCAAGGAAGCCAGACTTGGGGCTTGGAAGAAAGACACAATCACACCTAGCACTGTGCACGACAATGTAATATTAAACAGCCACATAAATCATTTCACAGCAAAATGGATCAATATACACCAATATCTTGCATGATCCAGCAAACCTGCAGTATAGCACGGAAGAATTACAGAATGGTCACAGCACAGAAGGAGGACATACTGCCAGCTGTATTGTTAACTTCTCTCCAAGGAACAATCCAGCTAGTGTCACTGCCCTCCATATTCTTCCTTTAGAGATAATAACGCAAATCACTCTTGATTTAACTTGCCTCGACCACACAGGCAAAATTATGCAGATTGAAAAATCAAAACCCTTTATACTCCTATGCAATACATTGCATGTCTCACTTGCCTGCCCCATTCAACAAACCTATGTCTTTTTGAAGTTCTATACTATGTTGCTCACTGTAATATTTCAAATTTCGTATCTTCAGCAGACTTTGAATTGTGCCAAGTGATTTGCATATTGGTGCACCTCCTGCCATTGCACGGAGATGAGAATTCTGACATCATTCCAGTTCCATCTCAGTGTGGTATTGAAGTCTGCACCCATACCATCGAGAGCTACATCCACCCTCAACCTCCCCTCTTGTCACAATCACCATCCCATCTTTTGCATGTGTAACCTGCACATGTTCCACATTATTGGTTCTAAAAGCTCCTCAGCATGTGTTGTTGAGCTTATTAGACACTTTTTAATCAGGAGTATAAAAATCTAGTCCTCTACACTATCCTAGAGTCCAAGGAAGACTCCAAATTAATACCAGTGCCTCTGCAATTTCCATTTTCACTTCTTTCAGTATCTCTGGATGCAGATCATCCAGTACTGGTTGTTATCAAAATTAAATACAGACAGCATATCCAATGCCAACACCTTATCAATTTTAAGCCCTTCTAGCCTGAATTATCAATGAAGACGACACTGCCCATGATACTCTGAAAGAGGAGATAAAGTCAGATGTTAAGTGCTGATTTAGTGCTCCAGTTGTCCCCCTACCTCCATCTGTAAATTCTCTTTTTTGGTCCGTTAACAAGTCTACCTTTTACTTTTGCTCTTTCATTAGGTGTATGCCTATAGAAAACATTTAGACAGACAGAAGACTGGGGCATAGGGAAATAGGAGGACCGAAAAGAAAAAGGTTAGTTGAAAGGAAAGAGAGAAGGAAAGACAGATAGTGAGGCTGGTTCAGCACCTCATAACTACTGAAGTAGAGGAACTTTGACAGGAAACCGGGCAGCTATCAGTAATATCCCAATCAACCTGGAACCAGTTGCCATGAGATTGGCTTTGTTTGAAGGATGAATGACACTTCCAACCAATGCAGTACTCAGTACAAACTGCCCTGAAGTACCAGATTACACAAAATGTTCTACATTCAGCAATAGAGCCTTTTGATTCAAAGGTCTATGTGCAAATATAATTTGTACATGGGGAATCAAAATAGGGAATGCAAATGACAACAATTTGGGCACTCCAATCGAACAGTGTATTCCCTGATCTTGCGGCTTTGAGAGAAGATGGCTAAGTTAAACATCCTGAAGTAATAAAGCGCCTTACCCATAATTAACTGGTACAATATTTAGGAGGAAGACTGAGCACCTACCTTGAGCATCAAGAACAATGTCCATGACACCATGCTTGACCTTCATGTGCCGGCTTAAATTCCCTTTGAGGGTAAACTTGCTTGAACAGTATGGACATTTGAAGGGCTTACTATCTGAATGAAGGTGCATGTGACCCAGCAGATTATACATCCGATTGAATTCTTTTCCACATACCTAAAAGACAAAGAAAACGCCCATTAAAAACCAAATTACTGACCAAAGTGGCTATTTGTATAGAGAACCAATCTGGTTTACAATAAAGGTTTCCTCCTACCTTTATTTATTTTCCTGTTTATTGGCTTGTGTCAAACAGTATAAGCCATTGTCCTGTGCGTCCAATGAGTTGAACTAAGTGTTATGAATGCAGGTTGAATTGCATCAACTGAGGGGGTTAAATTTAGTCATATTGTAATGTTGATCGTAAACAGCATCATACACAGTAGAATTATGAACAGGTTATAAAGAGTATTCTGAAATGAAGGACGTTACTTTTAGTGTTGAAAAATAGAACTGAACCCAACAATGTATAGAGGTGGAGAAAAATCTCAAGTCTCACTAGTCCCATCATTTTGTTTCCTTTCTTTCCTCATTGTCCCACTGGAAAAAAATCCACTGCCTTCAGTGTACAAAGTCCTGGTAATGAATAGCCACTATAGCAAACTTGACCTATAGATCAATCTGGAATCTTGCACAAGCCAATATTTCAAGAAAATGTCATTTTAAAAATATAATTTTAAAGTAGTGTTTTTTTTTTAATCCATTCCTGGGATGTGCGGGAGACAGAATAGTCCTCAGTTTATTTAAAAAATTGGTCAGTGGACCATCTGTACTGGTGCTTTCTTAAAGTGTTAACTGGAATAAGGAATTTTACACACAAGGGGGAAAAAAAAAAGAATTTGGGCTTTAGAGTTATGGAAATGCATAGCACAGAAACAGACTCTTCGGTCCAACTATCTACATCGACCAGATATCATTGATAAATCTAGTCCCATTTGACATATCCCTCCAAACCCCTCTTATTCATCTAACCAACCAGCTGTTTATTAATGTTACAATTGTACCAGCCCCAACTACTTCCTCTGGCAGCTCATTCTACATACACACCATTCTCTGCATAGGGTCCCTTTTATATCTTTCCTCCCTCACCTATGCGGTCTAGTTCTGGACTTCCCAACCCCAGGGAAATAACTTTGTCTATTTATCCTATCCATGCCAGTCATGATTTTATAAACCTCTAAGATCACCCTTCATCCTCTGACGCTCCAGGGAAAACAACCTCACCCTAATCAGCCTCTCCCTATAGCTCAAATCCTCCAACCCTGGCAACATCCTAGTAAATCTTTTCTGAACCCTTTCAAGTTTCATATTCCGATAGGAAGGAGACCAGAATTGCACACACTACTCCAAAAGTGACATAACTAATGTCTTGTTCAGCCGCAACGTGACTTCCCACCTCTTATTCTCATTGGACTGACCAATAAAGGTAAGCATACCAAATGCCTTCTTCACTATCTTATCTAGCTGCAACTCCACTTTCAAGGAACTACAAACCTACACTCCAAGGTCTCTTATTTCAGCAACTCTCCACAGGACCTTATCATTAAGCCCTGCCCTGATTTGCCTTTCCAAAGTACAGCACCTTTCATTTATCTAAATTAAACTCCATCGGTCACTTCTCAGCCCACTGGCCCATCTGACCAAGACCCCATTGAACTCTTAGGTAACTTTCTTCGCAGTCTACTACATCTCCAATTTTGATGTCATCCGCAAACTTACTAACCATATGCACATCTAAATTATTTACAGCTGTGGACCCATCACAGATCCGTGTGGCTTTACACTGCTTTTCAGACTGGAAGCCTGTGACCAATTCTCCATCATCTTTACCTCCTACTTTTGAGCCAGTTCTGTATCCAAACGGCTCGTTCTCCCTGTATAGGAGAACTACCTATAATGCCATAGCTGTGTTCCTGTGAAACCTCTCAATTAGAAATAATGGGGCCAGTAGGAAAAGTGGGGTTGGGGGAGACCAGCAGAAAATATCACTCAATCGCTCAAAAATCACCCAAAAAGTCTAAAGCAAAAGTATAGCACAGCCAGAATGATGGTTGAAATGATTTATTAGCAAATGTAAATTAAACAGTACATTTAAAAAAAAATCTAAGAAAGCTGCTCGGTACAGTACCTCTCAAAGCTACTCTATCAGCAGCTGACATTGGCGCAAGTGCAGTATGGCATGAAAACCAGCAGTGACATTGTGCATGAGGAGAGACTAAGAACACAAACCAATCCCCACTGGAATCGCACTATTGCAAATGGAGGAAAGCATGCTCGAAAATACCATTCCCTAATTCTTCAGCAATGTTATAGCCAAATCACGCTGCCAAAACATGCGTTTTGCCAAAACTACCTGCATTCCATGTGATCTAACCTTGCTAACCAGTTTACCATGAGGAACATTGTCAAATGCCTTACTGAAGTCCATTACATTATGCCGACAGCTCTACCCTCAATCCTGAGTTTTTTTTTTTAAAGTAACAATCGAGTTAATGAGAAATTATTTCCCATGCACAAAGCCATGCTGTCTACCCCTAAATGGTCCTTGCCTTTCCAAATAAATGTAAATCCCGTCCCTCAGGATTCCCTCCAACAACTTGCTCACCAGTCTATAGTTCCCTGGGTTGTCTTTACCACCTTTCTTAAATAGTGGCACCACATCAGCCAACCTCCTGTCTTCTGACACCTCACCTGTGACTATCAATGATACTCATATCTCAGCAATGGGCTCAGAGTTCCAAGGATTTATCCACCTTTATGCGTTTTAAGTCATCCAGCACTATATCCTCAGTAAAATGGACATTTTTCAATATGTAACTACTTATTTCCTTATGTTCTCTATCTTCTATATCCTTCTCCACAGTAAATACTGATGCAAAATACTAGTTTACTATCTCCCCCATCTCCTGCGGTTTCATACACAGGCCGCCGTTTGGTCTCGGAGGGGCCCTAATCTCTCCCCAGCTACCCTTTTTGTCCTTAAAATGTGTTTATAAAATGTCTTTGGATTCTCCTTAACCCTACCCTGCTAAAGCGATCTCATGGCTCATTTTGTACAGGTTGGACCGAAGGGTCTGTTTCCATGCTGTACATCTCTATGACTCTATGATTTCCCTCTTAAGTATACTCCTACTGGCTTTGTACTCTAGGGATTTAATACGTTTCTGCTGTCAATACCTGACATATGCTTCCTTCTTATTCTTGACCAAAATCTCAATTTCTCTGGTCATACAGCTTTCCTTACACCTACCAGCTTTACCCTTCATCCTAATGGGATGATATTGTCCATGGACTCTTGTTATCTCATTTTTGAAAGCTTTTCATTTTCCAGCCAAATGGTTTACCTATAAATATCCACCCCAGTCAGCTTTTGAAAGTTCTTGCTTAATACTGTCAAAATTGGCCTCTCTCCAATTTAGAATTTCAACTTTTAGATCCAGGGCAAATGAGGAAAGATCAGTCTGAGACTGGTACAGTTGAGAAAAGGAGAAAGTCAACCTGGGCAGACAGAAACAAAGCAGAGAAGAGCTAAGACTGATAAATTAAACTACATTTATTTCAATGAAAGAGATTAACAGGCAAGGCAGATAAACTCAGGGCATAGTTAGTGTCATAGGACTGGGATATCATAGCAATTACAGAGATATGGCTCAGGGTTGAACAGAACTGTCAGCTTAATGTTCCAGGGTATACATGCTACAGGAAGGATAGAAAGGGCAAAGAGGAAGGAGTGGTGTTCTTGACTGGGGATAACATTATGGCTGTACTTAGAGATGATATACCTGGGAATACATCCAGGGAAGTTATTTGAAAGAAAGATGGTCACCTTATTGGGAATGTACTATAGACCCCTCCAATAGTCGGCGGAAAATTAAGAAACAATTATTCTCTTGCAGCAGAGAATGTTAAGAGGTGACCTTATTGAGGTGCTCAAAACCATCAACTATTTTTGACAACATCCTTCTTTACTCTATTGATTATGTCAGTAATCAATTTCAAGACTTTCAGGAGGAGAGCCAGGAGTGAGGAGTAATTTTTCTTAAAAAAAACTGGTTAGAATTTGGAATGTGCTGCCTGGGGGAGTGCAGGTGAATTCTATACATGGTTTCAAGAGAGACCTGGATGTATATTTGAAAAGAATTAATTTAGAGGACTATGAAGAGGGGACTGGAGAATGGGGCTATATGGGTAGCTCTTTTAGGAGCCAGTATAGATATGGGCAGAATAGCCTCCTTTTGTAATGTAAAATTTTATAATTTAGTGTTCCTCACTTCAAAAGCCTCAATCTTAAAAAAGCAGTAAAATACACAATTTCATATTGGAAACACTTATTTGTATCGATACAGTTCAAAAGTACCTAGCTCTTACTCACTAATGTGGGGTTACTAATCATAAGCAGTCCTTTGTAAGTCATCTGAAGTTTAAAGACTTTAATAGATTAGGAAGTTTCTGCACCAATTAAGCAACATATTGCTGCATTGTAGTCAAAATCTGAACATTTTCCGTTGTTGTAAAGTCTTGTTTGTGATGACTAAAATGATTGTCCGTATTTAGTACTCCATATTCTTTAGGGGTGTTCTCAACTCAGCTATTCAATGGGCCCCGCATCAATCCTAAATGAAAATCATCCAACATTCCAATCTTGCATCTCTAATCTCACACTTGCTCCCTAAAATTTGTCCCAAACTGATCAATACAGAATATACTGGCTTGATATGCACAAGCAGCCAAGTCCAGACTACACCAATTTATTTCACCCAATTCACCAAAAGATAACCAAGGAACATAAAGTAAGTGCTGAAAACCAACACCAATCCTCTCAACCGCACCTTCCAATCTAATCTCAAATATCTTCAACACCAACCACCCAATCCTTTTGTACCACTAGACTACCTGGATCCCATATTTCATAATCCAAAACATTGAGCTAAGAAATCATAGAATGAAATATTGCTTTAGTAACAAAGGGCAATTAAGAGAATTGGAATCAGGAAAACATTTTAAACAGCTTTACTTTTTAAACAATCAAATGGCCATATAACAGCTAACATTTCCTCTAACACAGGAAAAGAATCTACAGCTGAAGTTCATACTGAAATAAAATCTCCAAAAAGAACATTGAACATTAGATCTCAACTGTGTCATATATTTGTACACAAAATGTCAGAATCCCCCCAAAAATAATTTGACAATCAATTCATTTCTCATACACCAACATATGAGCATACTCATTCAGAGGAAGAGGAGGTCATTTCAGCCCCTAGAGCCTGCCCTTCATTTGATACAAACACAGCCGAGCTCACTGTGGGCTCAATCCCATCTTCCTGTCTGTCCACCATACCCTTAGATTCTTGATCAACAAGATGTCAAACTCAGATTAAAATCACAGTGATCCTACCTTCACTGCTCTCTGTGGATCAACATTCTAATCGACCTCTTGAAAGAAAACATTTTGCGTTATTTCCACCTTAAATGGGAGACCCCTTATGTTGAAACTCTCACACCCAGTTCTAGTGTCTCTCACAAAAGACAAATATCTTTCAGCATCCTCTCAATCAAGTCCCCACTGCACCTTATATACTTCGACAAGATCACCTCTCATTCTTGTAAACTCCAGTAGATAAAAAGGCCCAGCCTGTCCATCCTTTCCTCATGAAACAAGCCCCTCATTTCCTCTCTGTCTAACCAACACAATCCTTTACTTCTGGATAACCTGCCTACTTTTACTCAAATTGCTGAGCTGCCTTTGGAGCATCTGGTTGGCATCGCAGAAAATGGAGTCAAGTGAAAACTCAGCTGATTCTACCAGTTAGTGAGTTTTGAGAAGATTTGTAGCTCAGGTTGGGGTTCTGGATGTAGGTTTGCTCGCTGAGCTGGAAGGCTTGTTTTTAGACCTTTCGTCACTATATGAGGTAACAGTAAGCCTGCGGATGAAGCACTGGTGGCATGGCCTGCTTTCTATTGGTGTTTAGATTTCCTTGAGTTGATGACATTTCCTGCGATGTTAT
This sequence comes from Chiloscyllium plagiosum, assembly GCF_004010195.1. Classification (NCBI taxonomy): domain Eukaryota; kingdom Metazoa; phylum Chordata; class Chondrichthyes; order Orectolobiformes; family Hemiscylliidae; genus Chiloscyllium; species Chiloscyllium plagiosum. The sequence goes on along the minus strand of NC_057745.1, from coordinate 27,660,430 downwards.
TTCCAGTTCTTTTTCCCAGGGGTGGTAAATGGGATCCAAGTCAATGTGTTTGTTGTTAAGAGTTCTGGTTGGAATGCCATGCTTCTAGGAATTCTCGTGCTTGTCTGTTTGGCTTGTCCTAGGATGGATGTGGTGTCCCAGTTGAAGTGGTGTCCTTCCTCATCTCTAAATAAGGATACTAGTGTATGGTAGTCCACACATAATCCATTATGGTCACCCACAAACCCAACACCACACTAAAACAGCAGCTAATGATGAACTTGAAAGACCCTATACAGACAACAAGCAAAACTGATGTCATTTACAAAATACCTTGCAAGAACTGTAACACTACATTGGACAAACAGGCAGAAAACTAGCCACCAGGATACATGAACATCAACTAGCCATGAACATCAACTAGCCACAAAAGGGTACTAGTGACCCTCTCTCACTAGTACCCTTACATATGGATGAGGAAGGACACCACTTCAACTGGGACAACACATCCATTCTAGGACAAGCCAAACAGAGACACGCACGAGAATTCCTAGAAGCATGGCATTCCAACTAGAACTCTTATCAAGACTTTGACTAGGATCCCATTTACAGCCCCTGAGAAAAAGAACTGGAAATGACATCACCACAGCAAATGTCACTAACTCAAGGAAATCTAAACAAATAGAAAGCGGGCCATGCCACCAGCACTTCACCCGGAGACTCACTGATGCTCGAGTATGGTGACGAAACATCTGAACTTTCCAGCTCAGCAAGCAAACCCACATCCTAATTCTACTAGTGTAACTAGCTCTTATTTAAATGATGGCTGTGTTTACTCAATACCTTCGTAAATGCAAAACCAGCTTTTCCAGCACCCCGTAACTTTTTGTTCACATTTGGGAAAGGGAATGATTTGCTAACACCAGTTACGTTCCTGAGCTTAAAACAACAGTTGGAGATGTAAGCTAGTGGGAAAGGTTTATTGTAACTGTGTTTCAAACTGCTTGGAGAAATTATAGTGCTTGAAATGGCAGGGAAGAGTGAGAGAAGAAAATTATGTAAAATACAGAGGAAAAAGAACAAAATTTGGAAGCAGCGAACAGCAAGGGCTAGCAAAAATAATAATGTCAGGTGCTCACACATACCCGATCTACTTGAACAAAACAGGAGTGAGAGTCACAAATAAACCCAAAGATATAAGATAAAGAGGCTTAATTGCAACAAATAATTTCTTACATTATTGTGGGAAAGGAAGTCTCTGAATTTGTGTGTAGGGAAAATAGAGGGGCGGCCCGGTGGCTTACTGGTTAGCACTGCAGCCTCTCAGCACCAGGGACCCAGGTTTGATTCCCCACCTTGGGCAACTGTGGGGAGTTTGCACCTTCTCCTTGTGTCTGTGTGGATTTCCTCAGAGTGCGCTGGTTTCTTCCCACAATCCAAAAGATGTGCAGGTCAGGTGAATTGGGCATGCTAAATTGCCAAGTCAGGAGTAAATTATAGGGTAGGGGAATGGGTTTAGGTGGGTTACTGAGGGTCGGTGTAGACTTGCTGGGCCAAAGGGCCTGTTTTCATACTGTAGGGAATCTAATCTAGCTGAATTTGACAATTGTGGAGTGAGTGAGTATCAGTTGCATTCTGTTCCAGATATCCAACTCAAACTGAGCCAGTGACTCAAAATCAAGTTTTTCTTTTTTGAAATGGATGGCTAACATTTAGTGAACCCTATATTGCTTGGCTCCCCTGAAATGACAGCTGATCCTGCGTCTTGTCAGCACATTTACAAATTCTCATCATTGTAGTTCTTTTAACAAATAATTAGCTCCAGATAATTAACATGGTTTAATACTACAATTGATTATACGTGTGCCTCAGCTATATATTTCCCACTCAACATCATGAATGGATAGAATTCTGAGTGCCAGTTTGGTATCCTTTTCTCTTACCTTACATTTAAATGGTTTGACAGGTGAATGAACAATCATGTGGGTCTTTAAAGTCTGTTTTTGAACAAAGGTTTTAAAGCAGATGTGGCACTGATATGCACGGACACTGGTATGAATCAGCATATGTCTCTTCAGGTTTGCTTGAAGGGTGAATTCGCGTCCACATACTTCACATTTAAATTCTTTTACTCCCTGATGGAGGGGAAAGATGCAGGGTTCAGATTACTTAATCATTTGTTACTTCTCTAAAAACAAATCAGTGAACTTGGGGTCATTTTGAGAAATCAATAAAGTTACTCCTGAAAATGAAAAAAAAAGATACATTAAAAATCAGAGCTACAAAACAGCAAAAGGATAGTAAAAGCAAACTGATACATTTGAGGAGGGTTTAATTTTAAAAGAGGCGACCAAAATGTAGAAGGAATAGAATAGGGGGCAAGGTGTTAAAGATATTGTTCCAGCGTGTGACATCATCATCTTTTGAATGCACCTATAAAGATTCATTGATGCCAACCATACCAAACTGTGACCTAATTCCTTGAAAAACAAGATTCTTCTTCACTGGTGAAAAAAAGGATATAAACAATGTGCTTGCTGCTTAACCACCACAAGGAGGCACAGACAATGGAGTCTGAAATGAATGCAGTCTTTATTTTAGCCAGTTGCCTGCAAGAGAATAGACTGAAATTGTACAAGCATCAAGTTGAATTCAGAAATAGAGATGACATTGGAAAATTAAAGCTTCTTGATATGGACAAATGTGAAATCAACACCAGATGGTTTCTACAAAATTATTTAGTTCAAAGAAAGGTCTAGTGAGAAAATTCCTTTGACTTTCCAACAAATTGTTTTGTGAAAATTTAAACAAGAGTTCAGACATTTTTTTGGATGATCCAGTACTGAAAAACACCATCCTTACAACTACTGCTTATCTAGGTTACTGGTGGCAATTTTGACACCCAACATAATTAGGGACAGTGGTAAAGGCGAAGAGGAAAGCTTCTAGATTGCTAACTATCTTAAAAGTTACTTGTTATGACAAACTTAAGGTGGAGTTTTTTTAAAAAAGAAAAAAAAACATTATCAAATATCAAGGGTAATAGCATCAAGCACCCTTTCTTAATGTTAAGATGTTGATGCAAGTTACAAATGTAGATTTAGGTCAGTATATTCATAACCTATAATAAGGTGCATTATTAATAGGAGAGATGTCACTCGAATATTAAAAGCATATTCCATATTTATAATCTTCACTATTTGGCACTTTAGACTTACCAACACAACCTGATCCCTGCACTTGCTTAGAGTGATTTTTATTGTACTTTGAATTAAATTAAAAAAAAAACAGGGAATATGCACAAAACAGAGAGACTAGATTTTATATCAGGTGATTATTTTTACAAAGGATCATTGGCTCTGGAACAATTTACCAACTTGCGCAGCAAGTTCAGATTCACTAAAGCCATTGCGGTGCACGTGGTTAGAATCATATTCTGGTTTTCACACTGATTCACATTCACAGCGGAGAAAGGATTATTTTGCCCAGGGGTGGGGGTAATCAATTTCCTGAGTTGGCCACTTTTTAAATTGGGTCCTCTCAGGAGATTACTTTCAACCATCAGAAATGCCATAATAGCAGCCCGAACCTCATTGCAAAGTGGAAAATCACAACACCAGGTTATAGTCCAACAGGTTTATTTGGAAGCATTAGCTTTCAGAACGCTGTTTTTTAAATCAGGTGGCTGTAGAGTACAAGATCGTAAGACACAGAATTTATAGCAAAAGTTTACAGTGTGATGTAAGTGAAATTATACATTGTAGGAGACCTGGATTGTTTGTTAAATCTCTCAACTTTTAGAATGACCATATTGGTTTCAGTTCTTTCAATTGCAAATCCCAGAACTTTTTTGGGAAAGTTGCATTCTCAAGTGAACTTTAACAATAGGTGCCATGCCAGCTCAGATAATGCATTGAAGGTGTGAGGTGCTCTGTGTGAGGCTGCCTGTACCCCAATGTTCAGACTGATTCTCATTTTTAAAAAGGGATTCACAGATTCTTACATGGATTCATGCAGTTTTTGAGCAAAATAATATATAATTCTGAAAGTACAAATTCACCCCACAAACTTGTGTGTGGGGCAATATGACAGAGTGTGTTAAAGGGGTTATAAGTCTGAGAGGGTGAGCGTATGAGAGAGGGTTTGTAGTGCAGTGGGGTCACCTCTAGTGTGACATGAATCCAAGGTCCCAGTTGAGGCCATCCCCTGGGTACTAAACTTGGCTATCAGCCTCTGCTCAGCCACTTTGTATTGTTTTGGATTAGTGGTGCTGGAAGAGCACAGCAGTTCAGGCAGCATCCAAGGAGCAGCGAAATCAACATTTCAGGCAAAAGCCCTTCATCAGGAATAAAGGCAGTGAGCCTGAAGCGTGGAGAGATAAGCTAGAGGAGGGTGGGGATGGGGAGAAAGTAGCATAGAGTACAATGGGTGAGTGGGGGAGGGGATGAAGGTGATAGGTCAGGGAGGAGAGGGTGGAGTGGATAGGTGGAAAAGGAGATAGGCAGGTAGGACAAGTCCGGACAAGTCATGGG